>NW_020454960.1:542071-614140 GCF_003342845.1 Nothoprocta perdicaria | reverse complement strand
TTTTTTTTTTTTTTTTTTTTTTTTTTTTTTTTTTTGTTAATAAAATACCACTGCTCGGTTTGGAGTGGTGGAATCTGTAAACCTTTGAAACAGCAGTCAAAATTTCCCATGATTGTGGAAATCCTGCTAATATTTTGCTTTAGGAGGAAACCCATGCCACCAGAAGTGGCAGGAGTGAACTGAATGCATCATGGAAAAAAAAGATGACTGAAATGAAGTTAAGGAATTTAGGGTAGAAGAGAAAACTCTGACTCTACGTGATGGTGAATATGTGTGAGGCTTCTCAGTGGAGTTGTGAGTGAGGGCTGTGCATGGCACTTCTGCAAGTGTGCTCTGCTCCCAAAGGCCAAATCTCATCATTTTGTTACGCTGGGAAGAGTCTCGCCCCCAAACCAGCAGTGCGTCCTCTTGGAATACAGAATGAATTTTCCCAATAATCTATGAAGGAAATTAATTTTAGGTCATTTCCTCTCAAAAACAAATGCGCGAGTCCCTAAGGAACTGATATCTCTGTGAGAGCTTTCTTTGCCTAGAGTTATCCAAACAGTGGGGCTTATCAAGAGCTTCTACTGGCATCCTTGTTTGAGAATATGTAACTTGGAATGAACAGTTTTGTGAGCAGAACAGCAAATGAAACACTTTTTCTTACGATTTTGTGCTCTATACCTCCTCTCACACCTCCTCTGCTTTATAATAATTTCAGCTTCTTTTCAGATCACTTTTTCTGAAGTCAGATAGTGTTAGAGTTCTGACCCAACTGGGTATAGATTTACCAGTAAGAACTGGTAACCAACAGATATAGATTTGTATTTGATGCTAAGGAAGATGTGTCTCTATACCTGCTCAATGAATTTACAACTTTACAACTAGCATGCGTGCCAGATTAACTCCAAATCCTTTAGTGGTGCTCTTAGCTCTCAGTTAATTTTAATCAGTATTATCAGTATATTAGTTTTTAATGATTTTAATGTCATTTCTTCATACAGTAGCAAGAGCTTTTTTTTTAAGTGCCTTCTACAATTTCTCTTGCTGTTTACTCTTTCCTAATCTCTTCTCTTTGTCCTATAGAATGAAGCTAAGACCACGGAATACCATACAGTATATGAGCATCAGTACAGTTGCAACCACACACTCACGCAAAAACATCTGAAAGTTTTACTTAACATGGAATCCTTTAACATTAGCCCCTCTTTTGTTAGACTGTCTATTGCTGTCTCCAAGACTGTAGTGACTGGGGTGAAAATTTGGAAGAAAAGAGGCGCAGTTTTTTTTATTGTTATTTATCCATCTCTGTTGCCAGGCCTTTCTGTCCTTAAATTGCTCTTAACGTCTTTGCTTTTGCTCGCCTGTATTCTGACTTTCCCATAGCTTTGCCAGAAGGATGCTCTTACTGCGTGTCCCTCCTCACAGAACCGCACTTCTCCTCCCCTTTGCTCCAAGGAGCTTATCAGAACTCTGCTTTGACATTTAAAAATACTTTTCCTTTCTTGGCYCTGGCCGTGTCTGTGATTTGTTGACTCATTCCTCTCTACAAGCTGTATGATGGAGTGATTAAATGAAGGTAGCTGCCGCAGGCGGTTAGGCAGTGCCGTAGCTCTGTTTTATGGGGYGAGAGGTAAAGGCTGTTGGGCTCAAAAGGAGGATAAATGTACCTACAGCCCGAGATTAACTTCATCCAGAACATGTTTTTTTGTCATCTGTTATTGTGGCAGTTCTGGTGTGTAAGCTCCACCTGAGCTTATCTTTGCTGTCTGAAGGGGAGGAAAGCTTTGCTGTCCTCTATCCATGTCAGAATCCCACCTTATCCAGCATGTCATGCTGGGGAAGCCCCAAAGCTGGGGGAGAGACAAAGATTTCGGCACTTCTGGGCCAGATCCTCGCCAAGGAGGTGGCAATATGTGGTGGGCAGACATTATTATGGGACATCATCATTATTATTGTGAGTGCTGAAGTCCATTCTTGCTGCTGCCACAACCTTGCTGCTGAATAACCTTAGACATGTCATTTCACCTCTTATTCATGATGAATAATATGAATGCAACTGACCTGGAGTTAGAAACAAAAGGCTCCTTCATGTGCAAAATCTCCCAAATATTGGCTAAACCAATTTTGCTAGTTAAGATATACTTATAATTGGTTTACCACAATATAGCCTAGGGAAATATAACCCTAGTGATATAAAAGTGTTTATATCAAATACAGCTGCATCTGTATGAGTACTTAGACTAGAAAGTTATATTTCTTTGTGACATGTTTTAGAGAACCAGGCTTCACTGTATAGCAGTAGCAGCTAGGACAGTAGCACTGAGTGCAGGTTAAGTTGTCTGTAGCCAGCCAGATTTTGCTCTTTTTTTCTTCGGGGCATTGTCTGAATGGAAACAAGTGATATATTCTTCCCACTTCACCCCTTGGACCCGCATCCTGCTGCTGTCATTGTGCTATAGGGACTCTAAACTCTTCTGTAATAAAAAGTCACCTTCTGCAAGGCAGGTGGATTTTCAGGTTGCCCCCGTAGATGATGCCCCAAGTCAATGTTGTGGCATTGCAAATAAGAYTTGGTGTTGAGAGAGAACACCAAAGCAAAGGGCATTGCTTGTGCCTCCTTTTTGCCTATGTGCCCTGCAAGGCAGGAGCAGGATCTAGCCTTAACAGAAAGTTAGCAGTGACTTTTTCGTTTTGGAATGGCTGTTCATTTAATGTTTGGATACATAAAACTGCAATTTGGTCTCTGACTTTGTGCAACAAGAGGCAGAGTAATCTGCTTGCTCATTTGGGACAAGCTAAAAGGACCCCGTGTTGCACATGTAGGAAGCCTAATTCAGTTAATGGGGGAGAAGAGAGATCCAGCACGGAGGAGGTTGGGAATGCACACACCTCAGGGCTAAGAATGGAGAATTTCTTTAATAACAGACATCCAGTGCCAATTTAAGGACTGAAAATGATATTGTATAAGTGTAAGGGCAAAGGGACACGAGGTTTTCTTACTTCATCTTCAGATAGTACAATATAGCTTGACACATCCTGGAAACTTATAATTAGAGGTCTTTGCAGAGTAAATGAAGGTTCTGCTTGAGCTTCCTGCATAATTCTAAGTGAAAGAAAAGAAAAATTCTTTTGAAAATACATGAGACCATGAATCTGTCCTCTCTGTGTGCTCCAGCAGAGCTGCTGAGACCCAGCATCCCTGAAAGGATGTAATACTTGGAGTATAGCATAATCAAATAAAATATGCAGAAACCAGACACAGCCTTAGGCTCATTTCCATTTAAACAAACAAATAAGGAACTGCAAGGGCTGATCAGGCGGTTGGAAATAGCATGGGAAAACAGCGCAGAGAAAAAGGCAAAGCTTTGCAACGGGAAGCAGGAAACAGATACAGCTCCTATGGCAACAGCCCATCCCTCTCTAAGGCATGGATATCACTTACATTGAGTGTATGGAGCACTCTCCATGGTGTCTTCTGTTTTTTTTTTTTTTTTTTTCTGGAGAAAATAGTATATACTATATACAGAATATTGTAAACAGAGCTGTCTATGGCTATGATCTTTCAGATCCACCCTATGGATGAGCCTATGTCTATGATCTTTCAGATCCACCCTATGGATGAACCTGTGGTGTGGAGAAGCTGTGGAGAAGCTCTATTGTGTTTGTTAGAGCTGACTGCACATGTGTGGTTTCTACAAGCCTATGTACTCATCCAGTATGAGCCGGGAAATGGTATATGAAGCCCTGTGGAGTCCTCTGTTCCTGGAAAAACATCCCTCTCTACCTGTGAACTTGTCTCCAACCCTTCCTGTTGGGAGCTGTTGGGCTTCGAGGAGTCTCTCCTGGTGCGTTCCTGCATGGAAGGGAAGCATGTATATGTGGTGGGCCTCTTGGAGAGTCTCTAATCCTTTGCCATCTTCCTGTGTTTCCCCTTCACACTTGTTTTCTGTCTGGAAAGCCAACAGAGAACGTACTTTTGGGCCTGAGATGGTGAGGAAAGAGTACCACCACCAGGCCTTACAGTCTGGTTGCCCATATACACACACACGCTTCCCAACTTGGTGCCTTAAGAGAATTCCTTCTTCCTGTAGCTCCTTTCCTCTGGTGAATTTTCCTGCCCACCAGCCTTTATGGAGCAAAATTTCGTTTTTCTATCTTCAATAGAAACTGGAAAGATGAAAKAGCATCTCAAAATCATCTCTGTCAGTTACTTGGAGCTTTTCCAGGGGAAGTTCCTCCAATTGCTAACTCTTTTTATGCTGGTCAAAGCTTCCCATCTTTGCATCTTTGTTGTGTAGCAAGATGCAGAGGTGAGAACAATAAAATACTGTTCTTATCCATTCCTACTTGCTCTTTACTGTACTGCCATTAAAAGACTTTTGCCATCCCTGTGGTGGGCTGAGGTATAAGATTGCTGATTACTTGCTGCTCATGGTGCTCTGCTGTTCCTTCACAGTTTTTCTGTGTTTTATTGCATGATTTGTTAAATAAATTGACCTCCTATGAATCAGGCCCAGCTTGTGGTGGAAGGGAAGTTATTCTGGGTATTAATTCTGCTGAAATTGTATTTTCTTGGCCTCTTACAGTATGCTTTAACTAGACTAAAACTTGGTGCATAGCCCATCCCTAGAATAAAATGCAGGGGGCCTGTAGGCATAGGGCTCCCAAGAGTGGACTGCTCTTGGTSTTTGCATCACGATAGCAAGACCTGAACAAGCCCTGTTGCAAGGAAGGAAGGAGTTTCTTAGACACTCAGCACTGAGTGGAGTTAGTTCAGCTCAGGAAGCTGCTGGGCTTGAAGAGTGGAGGAAAGACCTTACCCCATAATGTCTCAGTGGATGGTCTTTAATTTCTCCATGTCCTGTTCTCTGCCATCTTCTTGGGTGACTTTGCACCCTCTTCCTGTGGAGTGTTATTTTTGAGCACAGCAAGGGGTATGAAGCTGGGGAGGGATGAGAAAAGAGAAGATGATCTGCTGTGAATTGCTACAGCTCTGCGTAGGTTTGCTGGCTGGCRGGGCTTGGTGGCAGTAATCGAAGGCCTGGTCAGTGTCCTGTCCTCCAGTGACAGGTGCTTCAGTGAGACTATGGGTTTTCATGATTGAAACAAGTCAGTCCCCCCCAAATTCATGTTTCAAGACCTGCTGTCTGCTGGAAGCAGTGGTGAAATCATGATTTCTTGGTAACAAAAATGCCATAGATCTGTGCATAGATACACAAGAAAGTATTCTCATTTTTGGAAGTGGTTATTTTAAAAAGAGTGTCTGCAAATCCTTTCCCCCCATAGAASAGTAACACTTCCCTCTTCAGAGACTATGGGAGTGCTGTCACTAGCACATTAAAACACAGCATTAGGCCAAAGCTGAGTTACAAAAATCTCTCCCTGAGCTCCCAAGCTTTAATCACCGTGTGTTATAAGAGTGTTTCCCTCCAGCTCCTTTGTTTCCTTGAACGAAGTCGTTCTTTGAGTAGGATTGTGCCTTGGATATGAAGCGATGTGGGGATGAATGAGGATGGCTTACACATGCTTTGGAGTCGCCCTTCCATTATTTTGCTCTATTGTCATAGTAACAACATTCTGCTTTTCGCGTAGTCAAAAATAACCACTTTGTGCTGTTGGTGCTTTGCAGAGAGGGATGCCACGTTGCTGATCTGGAAGAATGACAAGTCACAATAAATCATCACGGTGCCTCGAGAAATCACGAGCACAGTGTTGTGCCTGATGCCGTTTCTGGTTTGCACTTGGCCAAATACCAACAGCAGGAAAAAAATAAAAAAGGCAGAATGAGAGCCATAAACCAGGAACTTGCAGCCCCTCCAGGCACGGCAGCTACTGGTAGAGCTTCAGTTGACATGGTGATATTTAAAAATAGCAATATATGATACTGGAAGCCATGGTAACCCTTATTGTAGTGATCCAATAAAGCACCCTTTGATGCACTGTGGGCAACAAAGTTTGAACCTATAGCCTTTGGCTGTGAAAGCTAAAGTTTCAGTGGCTCAAATAAATATATTATTCAAGCAGGCGCATCAGCCTGGCAATAGCAAGTTGCAAACCAAACAGGAATGGTATGTTGCATCTGTAAAGCAAGCACAGCTTGCTCCTGTCCTGCAGTGGGAGAAGTGGAAGGCTTTGGTACGTCTCTGCTGCTTGCCTGTGGCTCTCTGATGGCCATGAGTTTCTCTTCCTTAGGGCCAAGCCCAGGAACAAGTTCTGCCAGCTTAGTAAGAAATGAAGAGAATGAAGAATGTGTGTCTTAGTACTGGGCTTTTGCTGCTGAGGAGCACTTGGGATTATGAAAGGCTGTCCGAGGTCGATGGCATCAGCTACGTGACCATGTGTTCCTATGCACGTGGGCATCACCCTTACTGCCAAGTGCTGTCCTCCTCCCAAGCAGCTATCACAGTGGTTGGTCTATTGATATCCTAGCTAGCAAATGGTTCAGCTGATCAGAGGYCTTGCAGAGGAAAGCAGTCTGCCAGATCTTGCTTCAGGGTGCAAATCTGGAGCCCTGTACTCCACGTTGAACCTCCCTTAGAGACTTACTGTGTTATGTGGCTTCCTGCTCTCTTCTTGGGTGGTCAAGATTATACCCTGGCTCCGTGGAGACGGCCCAGGCTTCCAGACAGGGATGTCTGGAGCAGGGATTCTGTTTCAGTGTGCAGGGCAAAAATTTACTAGGGCGCTGATGTTGCCTGGAGCTTCTAGATGCTAAAGCAATATAAAGGTTAGTGGTAGTAACTCATTATGCACAGGGTAGCTTAAGTWGTTTCCACAGAGCCCCAGAGGCAACTCAGTCTGCCCTATGCGTCTCTTACTAATGTAGAGCTGTACTTACGTACCCCAATGCACTTGGCTGCACTGGCCTTGAGCAATGGGGGAGTCATTGTAGCCCTTAATGTCATGCCTGTGAAGCTGTGCTGTGGCATCACCTTCTGTAGGCACAGAGAAAACAGCATGGTGCTGGAAGTTGCCGTGTGGCTATGTTTGAAAAYGTGGCTTTTGTTTTTCTAACAGCATTGAAATGAAGCTGAAAGGTATTCGTAGTTATTTGTTGCTCTCTTTCTGGMGGCAGATGATGCTAAATATATAGATGCAGTTATTTTATGTATTTAGGGTTATGGCATGCTCAAGCTATGATGACAGTATTAAAAGCATGAAAAGATTAAAAAATATGTAGATAAATGACATTATTATTATTATTTTGCTAGACATACCCCAAATCTTTAGATATTGTGAAGAAATGTGGAACAACCTTTGAAGTTCTTGCAGACCTATAGGGGTGGGGAGCTTCGTACTGATGATCCAGTGACCAAGAGTTTCATGCCGTAAAAAAGCTAGCAGAGGATTTTTGCATTCTGTTAGTCTCTTTAGGTGCATATTTTACTGTGCAGATAATCTGCATTTGTGTGCTGTTGTCATGGTTGCATAGGTGGAAGAATATCTGGAAGGCGGGAGGAAAGTTGACAGCAAGTTAGTGAGCATGTAGAGGCATGCATACCCCCTAACTCAATGGGATCCTGTTGTTCTTCTGTTTTCTCTGTCTCAATCCTTTTCCTCCAGTTCTGGGCTCTCATTTTAACCTAYATTGCTCGTTCCCTGTTGAACGTTTCTGGGCTGTTAGCACTGGTCAAAGTCTTGATGTTGGTGATGGTATTTATCACTGAGATGAGCAGAAGAGATAGATGAGTGCAGAGAGCTTTTGACAGTCCACCTTGCATCTTTCCCCTGTGTTTTGGTATTAATCTATAGATGACTTTCTCAATTTCTGTCCTCCTTTCATTATTTCTTACCCATCTGTTTTTCCTCTCCAGCCTTATATGCTTCTTTCTATATTTCCTTGGCTCTCTCCCTACTCTTTTACCTCCTTTGCTGCTTTGCAGAGTTCTTTTAGTGTTTCTTTCTTTCATTACGTTCAAGAATGCTTTTATAGGGGAGATYGGACTGTCACAACAAGAAGAGAAATGATTAAAGGATCAGTGAATAACTGTGGGGGSCAACCCATAACCTTTAGAGATGCAGGTTCCACTTCTGTCCTCATGATCTTGGATMATCTTTGGAAAACAACCGAAGCTCAGACCTAAGACCACATCTCAGTGGTTTCAAGTATCCAGCACCAGTGAAAGGGAGGACTTCTCTGTCACCATCAGTGAGCTGATGTGACTTTGTGGCGAGGCATTGGATGTATAAATGGTCCCCTGGTCTCCTTAGTGAATCCATATCTGTGCTAAGGAGCGCTCGTGCTGCTCTTTTTTGCCATGGGATGTCTCTTGAGCCAGCACAAGGATGTTGGCACCTGCTGCCAAGAGTTCCCCTGCTTTGCTGTGTAAAAACATTACTAGTGTCTCTGGGGATGTATGACTTTAAGATCTTGGCTTTCTTTAGGGTACTGAAACGAGTAATGGGAATAACCGTGTCCTGCTGAGACTTTGAATAGGATGGAGAGGGGCAGAGAGCAATTATTCAAGCCTGAATGTGAGCAGGACACTTTTATTATCGTTATTTATTGCTTGACGGGCACGGAAGTTGCGCTGCGCTCCGGAGAAGGCAGGGAGCCATTGGCACAGGTCGTGTAAATCAGTGCAGCTCCATGGCATCACTGGATTTACACCAGCTTCCACCTGCTGTGTCGTGGCTTGGGGTTTATGCCACGGAGGTTTTAAAGGCTGCCATGTGTGCTTTAAGTGAGAGAGTTTGGGTCAGAGGGTTTGGATAAGCAGTAGAGAATGGGAAGGAAGGTTGGGAGCAACCAGCGTTGCTTTGTGCAAGGAAAACCAAGCTGGCTGGATGGGCAGAGCAAGAGATAACCTCTTCTCCTCCCTCCTACTTTCCATGGGAAAGGCTTTGGTAAACATCTCAATAGTATTAACTAATGTAATACATTGCAAGGCCAACATGTTTTGAATGCTTCAAGTTGAAAGTTACTTAGGATTTCCTGTTTGCATCTAATTTTTTCTTTTTTTTTTTTTTTTTTTAATTCCCTGTTCCTCAGCCAGCTTCATGCCTGGGTATCTCATGTCCTTTATTTGAATGATGGTCTATTTAGTGGGCAGGAGTCTCTATTTTACATCTTGCCTGACACAAAACACATCTCTATGCGGCTCTGTAAAAAATGGCAACTATTGCCATGAATGCCAGTTTCAGACAACTACCTGTTTGTTCACTTTTAGCCATTTTAGGAGAGATAAGTACATGACARTAAATATTTATAACATTTTTCCACGCCTGCATGAAGTTTGGGTAAGATGGAAGGCTGCTGAATAGTCTCTGAATCTTTCTTGGTGTTTTTTCTCCTAATCGTGATTCTTAAGAGGAAGATTTCCGAGGACAGGAAAGCATTTTAATTCTGAAGGAGACAAAAGCCATGCCTGTGGTATTTCAGAGTGCATGGAGTCTTTTGGTTTTGGAGAGGTTGAAAGGATTTTCAAATTTTTTTTAAACCTACCTAACAGATTTTGTGGGATTTTTCTATACTTTCATTACTTTATTTCTTTGCTTTTTGTTATTATTTGTTTATTTATTCCTCCTTCACTTGCCTCGAGGGGAAATCCAGATGCCCGCTTCTCCTCTCTTCTGGAAACCTCTTAGGAACTTTTCCAGTGTATAGCAGATACTGGCCACTGTCTTGAGTGGATGATGTGGAGAAGCAGTTGACAAGTAAACCTGTAATACTAGATGCTTAATGGCAAGATTTGAGGATCTTAATGTTAGAAACACTCTATAAAAGCTTTAAAAAAAATCACCAGGCATCTTTACTGCCTGGTACTATTACCCAGGCAGATGCAATTTGTATCTTTGTCATGCCTCTTTCTTTACTTTAATCTTTGAACCAAAATAACCTTTTCTTTGTTATTTTTTTCTGCAGAGGAAGCTGCTAGGGCTGGGAATTGCTCCCTGGGTGGAGGGACAGTTGCCCCGTGGGATTTGCCCTGCTTCCTACTGACAAGCGCCTCTGGAGTTGTTGCAGGGAAACCATCAAAGAAATGAGTTAATATTTCTGTATAGTTGCACAGATTAAAGCAGTCATCTCTATCAAGATGTAGAATAATGAAATGAGGTTAATTTACAGTATCTAATCCATATTCATGTTGTTTAAATTGTCCTTAGCCCTTATAATTGTCAAATTGAGGCTTTTATTAATTCAGATTATCTTAGAAAACCCTTAAATTTGCTTTTTTTTTTTAATATGAACTGTGCTAAGCTCTTCTTATGTGGTTTCTTTATGCACAAATACCTGGTGATGTGCCCTGCTATTCACTGCAGCAGGTTTTGCTTAGGAGATCGTACAAATGATCCCTTGGTAGCTAAAGTTATTATAAGGCAGTCAGCAGAATCACCGTGGCTGTGTTACACTTACCTTGTGCATGCCTACCTGTTTGTTCAGTGCCAAAACAAACCTGGCAGGTCTAAGCATTCCAGTTTTAATAAGCTGAGGTATCCGTATTTTCCACTGCAGCTGCTAATATTAGGTGTCACTGCAACTTGTACATTTAAGCTATCCCTACATCCACATACCTGCAGTCTTAGTGCTCATGAAGAACAAACTTTTAAGTCACATCAAACCCTGTTAGTTTCAGACATAAGAAAGTCCTACTTGCATTTTTATAAAGAAAAAGCCTTAACTCTTTCAAGCCTACCCTGCAGTTTAACTGTTTAACTAAGTGAAATTGTGGAGAACCACTGCTAACTGCTTAACTAAGTGAAAACTAAGTGGAGAACCACTCAGGTAACTGCTGCTGCTTTCCTTTTCTCCTAAAACTGACAATTTGCCATAGAGACACATTTATCACATGGAGACATTGTTCTCCTTGACTTCTGTAAAGCAAGAGCTTTAAAGGCCTTTCAAAGTCATCTCAAAAAATGAGATGAAGTGATGTTTAGGTTGGTGGAAGGTGGAGGAAATGCTCCGTGTTACAAAACAAGCATGCAGTTTCTGACAAAGGAAATATATATTTTGAAAGGAAATGTCAAAATGGTGCATTTTGAAAATGGTTAAGCAAGCCACTTCCAATTTCTATTTTTTCCCCTCATTGGCTAAATTTAACTTAAGCTTGTACAGCCAGACAAACAAAAGCTATAACTTAGACTTGTATTTCTTGGTAGTTGCTTTTATATTCATATGGAAAGTGTTGTCTAGCAGTTAACATAACAGAGCTTAGGCATGACCTACATAAATACGCTCTGAAATAGAAATTTGCTATTCCTTAAAGCCATCTGCACCATCAAAGGAAAGGAAGTCCTTAGTCCTGGCTTCTTCCCCATCCTCTTTACCGTCCTGGCATGAGTGCTGCGTGTTGTGCAGCGAACTGAATGCATGGGGCGAAGTATGAGCAGAATGGAAATCTTTATTTTTGGGAGATTAAAAGGCACAAAAAGAGCATGTAACTGGTAAAACAAACTAAAACCCAAACTCTCAGTAAGCAGAGTCATGTGGTGTGAGGAGCAGGATAGCCAGAAGGTGTGGGAAGGGTATGAGGAGGTGGATAATCTTGATTTGTGTGTGGGTGCCTCGTTAGAGTTTGGAACACTCTTAAAATTGAGCTGTGATCTGGAAGTGAAATCAGTTATTAGTAAAAGACTGCTATTTTGGCACTGTTTTGCTCTCCCTCTTGTGTCCCATGGTATGATGAAGGGGCCTTGCCAGCTGAGAGGAAAACAGAGTGTCRCACTCCTAGATATTAAAAGCTCCCTGAGGCTATCAGCACTTCAGGGTCCCGAAGGGAGCAGGGCTTCCAAATTGATTCAGAATCAAATGAAATGGTAGGGGGGAAGAGGAGAAAGGATAAATATTTTTCCCCTTGCTAATTTATTTTCCTCTTTCATGCATGAGCTAGTAGGATAGAAGGCAATGTAGCTAAAAATGCTGCGTTACTCCGAGTCATGGGAGGAAATACCCATTGGCTTGTTGAGCCAATATGTTCTTTCCCATTGCTAAATCATCCTCTGCTCGGAGATGCAGCCTCCAAGATGTCTAATGTCTGTCCTCCAAGATGTCTAATGAGCCCAGTAGATTGATAAACGCAAATCTAGTCAGTTATTGCACGGAAGGAGGGCCAAATTCAGCACCTGCTTCCATCCATGTAGCTCCAGAGCCTGCACCTGTAAGAGGAAGRGCTTTACTTGTACTGGGAAGCAGGACTGGTCAAATGGCCAGAGGGTCTAAGAGGTAAGGGTGGGCTAGCTGAGTTCCTGAGCTCGGTTCTGCTAAGACTTCCAGYGTGATCTTGACCTTGACTTGATCCACCAGCTCCTTCCCAAGGAACAAGAGGAAAGTTCTCAGTGTTTGCATTTCTGGAGGGCGGCCCTCTTTTCCCTAGTTTTGGGTTACCCTTTTGTTTCCTCYCCCATACGTTGGAATGAGGTGCTATGTAAGTTAAAATGAGTATTGCAATGTGGTTATAGCTGTTAGGTTACTAGTATTTTCCTACTGCAAGTGGCTCCTGCAGGGACTTTTCCCTGGCCTAGATGTTTTAAATGAAACTCTCATTTTGATGCCTCTTCCATCTGCTTAAGTGTTGCCCATAAATAACAACATATTACGAAACTGCCTCCCTGTCAACACACAGATTGTTTATGTGTCATTTCCTCCATCCTTTGTGTTGCTGTAACTTTCTAGGGATGGAGGATTTATTGGTATAGCAACATTTGGGAATGAAACCAAATCCTATGGGGGTATGAAATAAATAGTCGCTTTTTGGTGGTACATTTTTATTTACTTTTTTACAAAATGTCTTCTTTCTTTGACAGCTTTGTATCTCGACATGTGGCATCCACAATATCGTCTGTTATTTAGGGTCTTTTATTTCCAGTGTGTTTACAAGCTGAGTGTAGAACTGTGAAACACAGTCCCGCAGTATTTTCCTCTGTAAGCTAATCTTAAATTTCCACGTACTGTAAGCTAAATTTGAATACTCCCAGTCTCAGTTTTGTGTCTTTCTGAAGGAATGTCTCTATAAATTTGGAATGGATGGTGGGAGATTGGTCAAAAGCTATGTTAGGAAAGGAACAGAAGTTTCTCTTGTTTTCCCCCTGTCTCCCAATGTGGCACCTAGGAACATGGGTTAAACAGGCTAGAGGTGTAATATGGGAGTGAGGACTTTTTCTGAGCAATGAATGCTTCTGCTTCAAGACCACTGAGTTTGACCAGGAGAGCCTCAATAAGGATTCAAGAACAAGACCCTGCCATGCAAGGTTTGCCATCGTGTCTGCTTAGACATAAGCCCCCTTAAGACACCCTGCCAGTCATTACATAGTAACACATCTGAGAAAATTCCCAAATTCGACTGCTCTTTCCAGAGAGTGGATCAGGATTCTGACTGTTTCTTGCCTTCATTCCTTGGAGAATTGCCAGACTCTGCGTGGTGAATTTCGCAAAGTAGAAGGCTTAAATCACTTTCTGTTCACATCTGCAGTATACCTCCCAGAAAGCCCCCCGCTTCATTCTCTTTGAGTTTTAGAGCTTGTTTATATAAATGTATACACAGGTTTGCTCTTTCTCGCACGCATGAATTAGCCCCATAAAAAGAGTCGACGCTTGCCTTCCTCAGAGAGAAGGCTCCATGCTGTTGAGAAGATGGAGAATCCCCATGGAGCCCTGCAGGGAGTGAATGCAGCTTGGTCTCCTCTGTGACAGATGAGCACAGAGGCCAGCGGGCTGATGCAGAGATTGCAGCAAACTAGAGAGCCTTGGAGATGCAGCTGAAACCTTGTGCAGAGGACAGATACGGCAAAGACACAGCAGATAGATGGGGGAGATTGTTCATAATTTCCTGTTTCCCCACAGTTCGATTTGAGGGCTTTTAATTTAAATTAGAAAGTTGACTTCGCCTACTCGTTTCTGACGGAACTTGAGATTTAAAGAATTTTTTCAAACATCTAGAGATGTTTCATCTTTGAAGTGCGTCTTGCTGAAAGCAAAACAAAAACTTCCACTTGCAGCGCATTTGTAGCTAACATAAATGGCATAAAAATATGTAAATAACATAAAATGACTCTTAGGATCTTAGGATATGCAGAAGTGCGTTTCATAACAATTGAGCTTCTGCTTAATTAGCGCTCRTTGTAAGAGACAAAGCCATGATGTAAGTTTTTATTAACAGCACTGGAAATGCTCTAGTTTTATGTAGGTTGTTTTTTTTCTTTTGTCAAAATAATAGTATTTTTAATGCCCTTTTMATCTTACATTGAGATTGTAGAGTGGTGCACTGCCAGAATTGGGCATACAGCCCTATTTTAAAGGACTCTTTACCTATTCATTTAATTGTTACTGCCTTAAATAAAACTGTATAAGGAGCCATCTCTTCACATGTGTGTACAGAAGCAGCTCTTAGGTGATGCAGATCGTACTGTCTCGTTGTATAAATTGCATAGCATTTCTAGACCAATCTATTCAATAAAGCCCACTTGGACCTCTGTAGTACAGAGCTGTTATGCATTACTGATTGAACCTGATTCCTCAATAGCTGYCTCTCTCTTGTTTCTGCATGGCTTGCTGCCTTCCCACGAGGTGGAATTATTTCTTTTATGAAATAATGATAATRAAACTTGTGCAGTCTTATCCATTATTTGCCAAATTGCTTTACAAGACAAGTCTGCATCATCGTTCCCCCTTATTACATGGGAAGCTGAATCACGGGTGTGAAATACTCAGTACAAGGTCTGTCCTGGTGTGGCAAAAATGAGTTTAACAAGTAGGTTGCCAGACAATGCCACTGTGGAATATTTTACATGGGTTTCCTGCTCTTTAACAGTCTTTGTTATGCAAAGTACAAATAAATTGTTAAAAGTTCTTAGCTGCCAGATGTTACTTGATTTTTTTTTTCTTATTGGGCTATATGAGTGTGAAAGTTGTGTCTTCTAGGAATACATTGACTTTGCTCCCACAAAGTGGAGGCGAGAGGTCCCCAGACTGAGCGCTGAATACAGCGAGTGCAAATTGATCATAAGCAAAAGCAGGTTTCTCTTACATAGATTTCCACATAGCCAAACAATGCGCTCCAAGACTTCAGAAAAATATTGCTGTTGTCTTTTGACACTTTAGAAATGGCTTCACGAGGCGCACTATCATTCAAGCATTTGATGGAGGTGCGATCTTCACTTATGGACTATTGAGGCGTGCAACATGAAAGATAAATTTTCTGCTCGGCCACTCCCCAGGTTATTGTAGTAGAAAATTGTGCTTGGCATTATGTTGTTTCTTTCGCTGTTCATTATGTGTTGTATTTCGAGTGCTTGAATTAGAGTCACAAATTTCCAGAGTTATGCGATGACAGCATAACCTTGGAATTATTTTCAGACGTCGTTGCAGGCAATAGAGGCCCCAAATTTATATTTGGTAATAAAAAAGAATAACCTCTGTAAAATTTAATATGGACATAGAATTATTATTATGACTTTGCAAATCATGGAAATGGAAAAAATTCCCTTGCAAAGCTTTCTGTCCAAAGGTAACACTCAGCAGTGGTGTCTCCTTACTCACAGTAAATGTGCCATTTTAGTTTTCTATCTTTGATGGTAATGGATGGTAAAAAAGAAAAAGATTTTTACTGTTGGCTTAGTTTCAATAATCCAGGAAGTTATTAATAACTTCAGCTGAGTGAATAATTTATAAGATGCATCTCTGTTCTTCACATTAATTATTGGATCATTTCCGCCGCTTATTGTTGTTTGTAATTACAGTGGTGCTTAGAGGATCAAATTAAGATCAAGATCTTTTACTCTATATACTAAGTAAATAAACATAGTTCTTTCTCAAGAAAGCTCCAGCCTAAGCTGCTAAGATAGAGGGAAGGTAAAGAAGATAAGTAGTCGACTCAGGATCATAACGAGTCTCTAAGGGAGCTGAGCAGGCACCTTTTTGGAGTCATGTTCCAACCCTTGCTCTGACAGTGCTGCCACGTGCTTGTGTATGTACTCTCTAGAYAACAAAGTCCATCATATGGTGGACTATATCTTGACTAACACAAGGAGAAGGAGCTTGGCCTTGGCACTGCAAGGATGGAATGGAGGTTTGTGTGGACCCAGGATGTAGACCCAGAATTATAATATTTAATAATATGGAGAGGTCAAGAAAGAAGAAGAAAAAGGGAATCAGAGTGATTATGAATCACTGAAGGCTAGGGAAAGGGTATTTTAGCAGTTTTCCTGAAGGGTTTATCCTCTGACATAACCTGCTATTGGCCAGAGGATTCTGAGTCTGTAGTACCAGGTGTTTCTCAGGCTAAATATGACAAAACTTGGTTTACATTTTTTGTTTCATCTGGACACTTCCCATTGTCCAAAGAAGAGCAACTGTGGAAACTGCATAATTACATTTACCTGTTTTTATATTACTTACCATAATTTGTTGTCTTAGTGTAGCTTAGGTACAGTGTTTGCCATTGTAGCTGGAGTTTGAGAATTCAGCAAATTATGAGATTGACTTATTCCCATTAAAGGGTACTTTTGAAATAAAAGGGCACCATTATAGTGCTGTAATCAAAGTCTAGAATATAATGAGAGCAAGTGATTAGTCTTCTGTGCATTTCAGTGTGCCATTAAAAAGAAGGAAAGAAAGAAGGAAAAAAAAACTTTGAAGAGAAGAAAAAAATGTGTACTCACTCTTTTAGTTTAATGACAAATTCAGGAGGAAAAAAAGCCCTACACAGTAATARAGAGAAGAGTGACTTCGGTTATGTTTGAGACTTAGAAATTGAACTCAAATATTTCAAAAGCATATAGCAATTTGCACAAACATCTAGAGTACTGTACTGTTGCTAGCCTTTTACTGCTGCTAGCTTTTCAATTGCCCGTTGGCTAGGAGAAGGATTAATCTTGCTTAGAGATAGATTTTTGGTTTAAGCAAGTTCAGTGTGCTCTCTCTGCAGTCTTTGGGCAGAGAAAAGTGTATCCAGAGGTTAATCCAGAGCCTGTAGTTTTTCAGAAAGCAGTGAACTGAGCTCTGGAGGATGCACCAATGGAGACCGGTCTATATTGATCTAGAAAGTCAATGCTCATGAGAGGAACACTTCAGACTGAGATTTCCTGTTTTGAGAGCTCCCTTTCGTTTTAGGAAGGTGAAGAATTTAGGTGAAAATATATCTTGCCCAACACGATGCACATTTGTTTGGACTTGTCCTAACAAGACTGCTAGTAATGGAGATTCCCTGTCCTCCTCAACAACTCTTTGCACCGTTTCAGTAATCTGACCTGATGAATTTCCCATTGTGATGAGCAAGAGAGATGGCCTCAAGGGCCAGGAAAGCTGCTGTTCCCTGTGTTTGTGCAGATTTAGCAGGTTTAACAACTCAGAGAAGAGACAAACGGACAAGCTTTAAGCAATTACTGGAAGTACTTTGATTGCACAGAGCTATTTGTTGTATGTAACCAGCCCAGGGATTATTCATTCCTCTGAACAAATGGCAGTGGTTGGAGGGTGAAAGCTCTGTTGTTCTTTTTGACATATTCCTCTTCTTCTGGCATTTACCCRTTCTTTGGTGCATGGCCAAGGTTTTTGTGCAGCGTACAGAGAAGTAGGGATGTGAATATGGAAGCCTCAGTGCTTTTGAGGAGAATAGCTATATTATTGCAACCAGTACTGGAATCCAGCAGGCCAATGTCTGGCTGGAATACTACGTCTGTAATTAATAGAAATCTAAGAGGTGCTTTGAATCCTCTAAAATATATAATACTAGAGCTCTGCCAAAATAAATATAAGTTTCCTGCTGCAGATCTGGAATTTGGTAGTTGACCCTTACAGCAAAACCATTTCTAAAAGCTAAAAAAAAACCCTAAAGCTAAAGCTTTGTGGCAGCTGGGCTCTACCCCATTAGGTTTCTGTGCCTTTGTCGGTCACAGCTTTTCAGCCTGCTTAGCTGGACAGGTATGTTTTCTGTCACCCCGAGGGAAATGTGGGCTGGCTGGGGATGTGTTAATGAACAACGCAATTACGGAGGTCACTAGGCGGTTTGGCCGTGCATCAGGACATGCGTGACGCCTTGATTATTCCCAGGCTACCCATGTTTTAGGCCTGTTTATTTTCAGTAAAACATTATTGGTGCATGAAATTACTGCTAGGATCTCGAGAGGGCTCAGCGGAGAATGCTAATATTGTTAGGATGTAGCACATTGAAAAGGAAGCCAGGAGAATATACGTAACAGGTAGGGAGGTGGGAGCTAATTATGGCCCAATTAAAATTGCTGAAGGAAGCAAAGCATAGTCTAGCAGGTAATATAGACACGACGGAAAGCAAATCCACCTCTGGACTGTAGCTTCTGTGACAGAAAGCAGGCTGTRTGCTGGTTTTATAAGGGCACTGAGATTGCTTAATGAGAATACTTGGGAAAAGAGAGGGATATAAAGTAAACCCATTATAGATTATATAAGGGTTTTGTGTAATACTCAGCAGGAGGGATGGAGCTGTGTGCACACAGCAAAAGCACAAAGGTTGGTTTCTAAACTAAAAAGCCCTTTCCATGCTCCCTAGGTCAGTGTATCTTTCCCATATTTCCTCGTTGGCTTGTTCTTTCCAGAAACACTAAAGCTTTAAATGAATTAAGTAGTAGATGCTCTCTGATTATAGATCTCAGCAGGTCAGAATGCAGTTTAGCAGAACGCTTAATTTGCATTCTTAAACCCATTTTTACACAATATAGCAAGAGTTGCCCACCTGACCRTTCTGTATATTGAATTTTCAGCGTAGGTGTTATGCTTATTTGCTGACTCACAGGTCTTCAGTTAGTGTGCTGAGTTGTGAGGTGTCTTTCCCTTCCTGCTTATGAACAGCGTCCAATTTGCAGCATTGTTTTAACTTAACAAGTGGCACAAGCCAAAATACCAAAATGTTGCCCAGGTCTGAAATATGCTGCCTTTTGAAAGCTAATCTGCAGATAAAGAAAGGTGCTCTGCAGCGGAATTGGTATGTTATCCGAATCCCTTTCTATTTGTCAAGATTGTTCAGCTAAGCTGTGCCTTGAAGCTAGATCTGGTCATTTGTTCTCTGTTTCTGTGAATGTCATGGAGAATCATATCCTTGTTGGAATGTCTCTTTTTTTTTTTTTTCAGGAGGATTTTTCTCTAAACATATTGATGGAACTATTAGTGCTGAATGGGGTATTGCGTTTGTCTGTATTTTCAGTTGTTCAAATACCCAGCATAACATGATACAAATGGTAATTACAGCAAAACTTGCAGCTCACTAGCAGAGGAGACTTTTGCCCCCAAATGAAAGTTACCGTTAGGCTGCTTTCATGGAGTTAAATCTGTTTTATTTTCACAGTGCTTTTAATTGTGGTCCTTGTCCCTGACTGTAGCTACTTTGTAGTAGGTTCCCTAAGGGAAAGAAAGTTTTGGAACACCATTTGCTTACACTGAAAGTAAGATCAGGGAACAGGTGGGTTCATTTCTTTGAGAGGAAGGAAATAAGAAAATGAGAAATGAGAGCTAGAGTTCAGGAAAAGATGAAAGAGACGTTTTGCTTGGATAATGAAGGCTGTATTATTATCAGCAGTCTGCATGCCAATCTTGTCTTCTAGAAGTACTGGCTGCACGAGGGAAGCAGCTGCATGTTATGCTTAAGAGGTTTGTTGTGATGGATGTGCCCTTTTTAGGAGCGTCCTGGTATTCCTTGCACTTGGCCAGGTACAAAACCTGTCCATTCAATTGCTCCAATGATTGCACGAAGAACTGGCATACCCTTACATGTGTATTATAAGCTCCTTTGCAACACCTCTGTGAGGAAAACTGGTCTACAGACACAAAATAGATTTGTACGCTCGAGTAAAGCTTCTATATAGGTTTTTGGAGTCATGTGGTTACAAGCATCTTGTGCCATAATTAGTAGCTTTGTGCTCTCRAGAAACAATTGGTGTGCTCCTTTGCATGTACACAGTACAGTTCCTCCGTCAGTGAACTCTGGGAAACAGAGTGTATGTGCTCAAAGCTGTTTGAGGTGTGAAAATGAAGAGGTTTCTTCTGGCGATCAACCAGCTGAGTGAGGTGGCATGTTTCAAAGGAAACACCCTTCCCTTATCCAGCAGACCAAGAAGCGTTGCCTTCAAAGCCCTTCAATTACCTGTTGGTAAGAGTGAATCACTGATCATTGACTGGTTGACTGTGGATATGAATCCATTGCAATCCTAGCTAAAGGGCTACTTCCCAACTTTTGGAAGAAAGAGCTTGTGCCCTGCAACATGCTGGTTAATGTAGTGGTGAATCTATGTTGTCAGCATTGGAAGGGACTGTGCACTTCAAGTTCGGTGTGCCATTTGGTGGATGGGTGAAAWAGAGATGGTTTGGAGAGCACCTGGTAAGATCTCAAGCTTGAAATCTGGGAAAAAAGGCCAAGTATGGAAGATATGTATTGGATTGTGTGAGGATTTTCAAGTACAGAAGCAGAAGGAGAATTGATGCTATCATAGAGCAGGAAACACAGAACATCTTGTGAAGGCTGTGGTTGAGACTGTTGCTGGACACGTTTGGATTCCTATTAAATGTTTCTTTACAAGGCATGCATATTCAAATAAGCTTTAATTTAGGAAAATCKTGTGTTAGAGGTCTGACAAAAATAAAACTGTTTGCTGTCATTATTTATATTTCCATGCTACATTTACATTTCCATGAGTTTTATGGCATTTCAAATATGAGGAAGACATGTGATGTGTTCACAAAATATGTGATCAGGTGGGATGCCCTCAGATGAAATCCAGAGTGAAAACTACTACTGAACTACTACTACTCAGACACTATAAAGTGATTATGTGGGAACCATATGGCTGTAGCTTTTCAGCTGCAAAASAAAATGCAGATTTTTTTTTAAGAGCAAGACTCAAGTTTACAAATCCATTGGCAAGAGAGAGTCTCAGTCCCCAAACTCTGGTAAAATGGCCAAACATCTGCATTGTGTGTAAACCGATGACCTTGGCATAAAGCCTACAACATTATTACTCATGAAACTGGTGGGAAGAAAGTGATTCAGGAGTTACAAGTCACTTGGAAATTGTATGAGGGTGTCTGTATTTTTGGAGGGAAATCCAACCTTCCTACTAACCATTCAGTATGTATAATGACTTCATTTAAAACACAAGGAGTCTGGGGTAAAGTTTGGACTAGTTAAAATTTTAGGCTTATTGCCCATTGATGTAGGGAAGTTTTCAAAGAAAGAACTTCAACCAAACCAATATCTATCAGCTCTAGCCTAAAAACCTCTTAAAATCCAAGACAACTAACTAAACAAAGAACAAAAAACTACTTCCTTGCTCTGATGCCGTTATGATAAGTGGATTTTTGCCACCAATTTTTTACTTAAGAATGGCAAGGCTTTTCTTCTTTCAGGCTTCTGAAAGCCTAATTTTACAGTTACATGGGGGTATAGATAAAACTTAACAAGCTGCTTGATAAAGCACTCTGATAAGCACTTTCATCAATAGGGACAGTGTAGATCTCTGGAAAAGTTTTTTGCATTGTATTTGCCAGTGTTGAAGACAATTACATTTCCCTGGAAATTCTGATGTTTCAAATATACAAAATGCTGCTCCAAAACATTCACCTTTCTAGCAATGACTACGTGGGAGTGTGAGATGAAACTGGGAGGGMTTTGTAGCTGAGGGAATGCTCACCTGACACCAGTCAACAGTGTTTAATTATCTTCCCGTTTTCTGCTCTTTCACTTGATTAATCCTCTCACCCTTTCCTGCTTTTCTTCACCACCTTGGATCTCCTCAGTGCTTTCTCTGAGAATTACTGAGTGCAAAGAACTTCTTTCACAATTTGTATGACTACTGAAGTTTGTGTTCATATGATAACAAATCCTCATTATTTTTTGTTGTCTGTTACAAACCTGCAATGGAAATAATGTTATCTAGATTCAACCTTCCCCACCTTATCCACCAAAAAAAAAAATTGGGAATATGACTCCATCTAGGTACCTTGGTGTCTTATCAGTGATGCTAATGRATCACCTTTCTTTTTCAGCAGTCATTTTTAGGTGGACTTCACAACTTCACCAGTCTTGATTGTTACCCCGAACCCACAGTTTGTACAGAAGTGGCTGTAGGTTCTCTTCCTCTAGAAAATTTTCCAGTGTCTGGAAAAACCATTCTTATTTCACAGAGGGTATATAAGCCTTATTACTGACTCAAGAATTTGGATCCCTCTCTTACCTGCATTTATCCCTGTTTAGTTTCAACCGCCAACTTTTCCTTCCACTCCTTCCCATGCTGAGCTAATGCAATGCCTGTTGCTGGTAGGGTCCATGAGGCCACAGRCTTAGACTATCTCATGCAGGAAATGTTTATCCCTCAAGCCCCTCTTGAAATGAGAATGTGCTTGCAGTGCTCCAGGCAGCAACCAGCAAATAACAATTCTGGCTCCCGGTGGAAGGCAGCATCTCATAGTGTTTTGGAGCACCTGGCTTTTTGATCTTAGGGACTTCAGTGCTTTCAAGGCTGCTTAAAATGAGGYGAATGTGTGATGATCCAGACATATCATGCTGTCCATCGAATATGCATCTAACCTTGGCTCAGCAGCGAGGGTTCAGCCTGTAGTGTTGGCCTTGACTTAAACAAAGCACTTGGAAAAATCAGTCTTGAACACAAGCCAGCAAACTGCTGCCTTCTAAAAGAGTTGTCCCAGTTGTCCCCGTACACCTTTGGCTCTCCTATGCCTAGGGCTGTGGACTACAATGACTTTCTTGTCCTTGTGCCTAGCACTATGGCACAGGAGGTGATGAGGCCAAACTGTAGCAGTTCTCTCTGACAAAGACTTTGCTAGGCTGGTGATAAYGTTGTTTGATCTATGTGTGCAAGTCTAGCTCTTGCTGAGCTGCTGGAAAACATGTTGAGTCAGATGACAGGTTGGTTGGAGGTTTCTGTTTACTGTCATCTTTGGTTGAAGCTTCTCCGATTTTTCTAGAAGGAAGTGATCTTCCTACTCTTCTACTGGTTTTGGACCCGTCTTTCTGGTCATATGTTCTTTATTGAGCTCTTTAAAGTTTTTGAAAATATATTTATCTTTTCTGACCCTCTTAACATGATTTACTTCATCTAGTCGCTAGTGATTTTTTCAGTGCATTTCTCTAGTTTGGAAATGGATCTGCAGTATGCATTGCATATTGATGTGTGTTTGTACTGATGGAGCTACAGTGGCAGAAGACAAGTGATTAACACTGAATTTTCCATTTTGTGCTTCTTGTCTGTTTTGGGGTTACATTCCTGCCTTTCCTGTGAGCAATAACATTTTCTAGCAAAAAGTCAGCTTGATTTTTAACTGAGAGATAAGAGAGACAGTTTTAAATGAGGGATTTTCAAAATGCAAAATGAACTCAATATTAGGAATGCCAAAAGGTTTTGTTCTCTAGGGAAGTGAGCCTTAATTTTTTCTTAAATTTAAACAAAAACAGATTGCAGTCCTTCTWTCTCAGTTGTAATAGTGCTGTCCATGGTAGAGTTCCTAGGAGTACCAAGGAATTTTTTGGCTTCTCTGTAGGGGAGCTGCTGCCAGTTGCAGTCATCTTGCATGTTTGAGTGCTCAGGTCATTAAAAAAGCACATGTAAAGAGATACCTGCTCTGCCAGCACTATCTCTCTTCACCATATCTGAATTGAACACTAAAGAAATTGTTAGCTATTCCACCTTTCTAACGGTATCTGTTTCCACTGTCAGTTGGTGCTATTCTCAAAATGATGAGAGCTCTGGGAAATGTTTGGTATATAAAAGTGAGGGGAAATAAACCATATTCACATAGAAATAAAAGTTCTCCAAATTTCGATTGATTCTTTCTCTATCAAAAAAAAAAAAAAAAAAAAAAAAAAAGTGTGGGGGGGAGTTGGGTCGAATTTTGTCTTCCACATAACTCACTTTCCAGGGCGGAAATTGACTATCTTCAGAAAATTTGAAGTATATGAATTTTTGGCTCATCGTTTGTATGATTGTGAGAGTGAAATTTTGAGTGTTATCTTTCATTTCCTGAGTAAACAGAGCACTGCCAGTTTAATTGCAGAAAGAATACGTGTTTGGGGCACCTGATTCTTCACAGGCTTCCTAATGCAAAAGAAGTGTAAACTCGTCACTGAAAGATACCTGTGCGCTTTGATGATCAGGCTGAGAGAAAAATATTACTTCAAATAGCACTCAGGGCTGTGTTTAATATTTTGAATAGGTCTTGGACTAACTGTTTTTCTCTTGGTGTTCAATTTCATGGCACACTGTAGAGACTTCAGCACTGGGGCGCAGTTAAGCATGCAAGGAAAGCTAAGGAATATGAGAAACTCTAGGCATGTCTGAGGGAGAAAGGCAGACATGAGAAATGAGATGTCTGGTACATATTAGCTGAAGCAAAACTGAGTGTTCTGTGCAAAAGCTAAGGAAGTTTATAGACTACATTGAGAGGAAAAAGGATGCTAATGGCCTTTTGCCTAGACGTATGGAGTGCTACAGCTTCAAGAAACACATTTTCCACTTGGTCTTATACTGAGATAGACACAGCTAATTAACTTTGTGTTCATGCTTTGCGACTTCCCACTGTTTGAAGCCTAAAGGGTCTTTTTGGGTAACAACATGGCAAAGCCACCCCATTATTCCACGCATCACGGCTTGGAGTCATCAAGCTGTGCTAACGAAATGAAGCGGTTGACAAAGCTCGCTGACTGGGGACAGTCAATACTTGCTAAGGGGTTGGAACTCTTCTCAAGAACAGCTTCTCGCGAGGCTGATGCCCTTGAAAGACAACAGCCAGGTTACTCTTGTTGTGTATCAATATATTAGAGCAGCAGCTAGAGAGTCCAGTGGTGTAGATGATGGCAAGTTGGCTCTCACCCAGTGGAAGGAAACTGAACAAGCTAGATGCAGATCATGGAAGTGATTTTCCCAGGGTAGCACAGGAGCTTAGTGGCAAACACATGGGTCACCCAGAGGGTGGTCTTAGTTCTGAGGAACTAAAGGTTTTCAAGAAGATGAAACCTGAAATAAGGACACTTTATGCTTTTGCTGTTATATTATGTTGGCAATCAGGTAGTTGAGATTGCTGCATGCTGCAACACCAAGTACAGGAATTATGGTTTCATTTTATTTCTCCATTCTTATCTCTTACGGTTTTTGTTTTCTGAATACATTCCATGCCCTCCCCTGTCATCTGACCACCAAAAGTTCATTCATTAATTGACTGTTTCGTATCTCTTTGAGCAGAGATGAWAAGTGCCTGTCCACCTTCATAGTACAGGGTYGGTATCTCCAGAAGAAAACTGTGGTGTCTTAAGAAGAAAACCGTATTGTCTTAATGTTGTTTTCTTTATGTTATGACCTAGTAGGTAGTCTTACACCRCTGGGTTTTTGGAAGCTGATCTGCCTCTAGATAATGGTAGAAATGAATAAATCTAGTATTCAATGAAGGATGCAAAGTAGGCAGGTTGTATACTACGAGTCCAAGTATACTCTGCAGAGACAGTACTTTTTGTGAAAGATATCTAGAATTTCACCTTTGAGGTCATGTTTGTGACTTTTTCTAGGCAGCAAACAGTGCAGAATTTTTCCGTTTGGAGCCTTCATACTTTAAAGGGCTTTCACTTCTGTAATTTCAAAGATGTCTTTACTATTCCCTTGGAAAGGGTGTTACTAGAAGCTCTTTCTGTGAGGAGTTTGCTTTATTTGCTTGATCACTTGTTCTGTCCCCAGCTCCCAGTGTTGTATAGATTGTGAATCTTTCTTCAGTAAAAGCATCTGCTTTGTAATTTATCTCTGGACTTTTAAAAGCCATTACAAACACAAGATAGCCTGTGCTTCCTCTTGTATTCTGCAATAACAGAAACATCTGCGCACTAGTGGGAAGCCAATCCATTCAAACTAATGATTTGGATGCTTTATTGCAAGGGGACCCTTTATGGGCAGCACTTAGTCTGACCTGTAGTCCGGAGTGTACTCTCCTATCAACATCACCTAAATAGTGCTTCAGATTTTGTTCTTTTTGGGACAATCTGAGGTGTCAATATAAATTATAGCTTTCAGACTTTTGCCTTTGCCACCGATTTTATTCCCACTCAAACCGTTGTAATGCTGCAGCCTCACCTCACATGCAAGAATTCAAAGACCAATATATCAGTGTGAGCCAAAATTTATTTTTGCTTAAGTGAATAAGGGCTGCCCATATAATTAGAGCAGTAAAGGGTGAATGGCAGCTGTGAGCAGTGAACTCTTTGCAAGATAAATTTGGCAGCCTTCAGAGGGTTCGACTGGTGATATCCTTAGCCAAAAAATTTTAGGAGGTCCATTCCCAGGATCTCAAAATGTAAGGAAGTGTGGTGCAGCATAGATTTGATTAATATGGGAGAACACAGAATATTGCTGAGTTGCCCTGTCTAGGGCAAAAGCAAAGATTGAAAAGTTGGCTTGTCATACAGGCCTGAACTGCCCTTTAGAAAACTGAATACAATTGTCAAATAGTTCCTCTTTCATATGAATGTCACTTTTGCTTCTCTTTAAGGCATCATGATGAAGGAAGGACCCACTTTCCTTCCCTAACCAGCCTTAGCACTTACAAATTTGTATGCTTCTTGTTTGCTTGACTATCAAGATAGACAGGAGATGTTACCATGAGCTACTTATCTTTCACACCGTGGACACCTGAAGGTGAATAACGTAGGAGCACCATCTAAGTTTTCTTTGTAATGCCCTTTCATTCATCCTCCTGAGTTGCTGTTTCCTGCTTGCAACTTTTAACAGTAGMCAAAGATTAGTGGTCTTAGTATAATCTACTCCATTTTGCTTCTTTATTTGTTTATTTTCTGCGAGGTTTGAAGGGGAAAGGTTCTTTAGTCTTCAGACTGAAGAACCAGCACAGCCTGCTACAAATAGATCAACCATCAACCTGCCCCAAACCAGAAAGCCTGGTCTGTGTTCCTATGGATGCTACCATGTCAGCGTATTGCATAAGCATATCTTGTTTTCCCTCATACACTTGCACTTCAAAGAGAAATTAATTCAGTCAACTAGGGAGACAGTCATGCCTGTTTTTTCCAGCACACGAGAGCCAGTCCTAGATGAACCCATACATGTGTTGAGTTAATGCTCGGTGACTGAGCAGGCTGGTTCTGATCAGATTCACGCTTGGCAGTGCAGTCTGTGTGCACCTTTTGGGAATGCATACTGCCCTATCCATACGTCAGTCGCTGAATAATTCAGATCTAATCATGCAATTCCTATAGACATGGCTGTTGTTCCTTATGTAATTATAGCCTGCTACTGATTTTTTTTTTAATTCAGCTGAATGGAAGACAGAACTGTTTCAAAGCCATTCAAAACTTGGGCAAGGAGGCTACATTTATTAAGGGCACAAATATTGTATTTGCCGGAGCAAATGTACTGTACACTGATTTAGTGACATCTTTCTTCTGGCAAGGAGACAGGGGGAGATAATTTGTTATCAAGTGCACTGTATGCCACGTAACTTGGGAACAATCAGTGATCAGGCATGACTGGGGTTATAAATGACTCTGCCTGGGGCCTTGTTGATGCTTAAGATTGCATTCACAGAGGTAGGATCTTTTTTTCCCTTTTTTTAACATGCTTTTTTTYCCTTAACCTACAAATATCTCGGATCTACTTCCTACAAAATAGTGGAAAATTTTGGTTCTTTCTGTTATCACCTTGAAGGAAGCAAGCTAATCAGGGCTGAAATAGATTGGAGACAAAAGATGTTTGGAGAGAACCATACATATTAAGCAGCAATAGTAAAACCCCTTCTATTAGAAGAATTATGAATAAAATCATCATTTGACTTTCTGCATCTGCTGTGAACTAAGAATTTCATGCACTTCCTGCTAAAACAGTGCTGAAATGACCATGTGGTTATTTCCTGTCAATGAGAATAACCTGAGACTGATGGCTCTGGATAGTCTAAGGCATGCTTCTGTTTTGGACTTCTATATTAGCTGTAAGTATTACTGTTAGACGTTTTGACCTATGGTAATGCCTCAGGAAATCCTGTTAGAGGATATGTTGTGAAGATAATTACACTTCCCGTGGATAAGTGTCTCTTCTGCATGGCAGTAGCTTGGACAATGAGTTTCTGTGTATAAGGCACCCCCCATTCAGTCTTAATTAAACAAAGATCAATACAGGGCTGAAGTGACCTGAAAGGCCTAAAATCTGTAAAATGAACTGGGCTTTTGTTCTCTCGTCCTCTTGCCTGCTGTGCTGAGTGAGTGTCGAATGCTAACTTGCCATCTTCAGACACATGCGGTGGAGATAGGATCTGTCCCATGTGGAGATGGATCTGCTCTCTGTCCATTATGGTCTAGGAGCTCCTGCAGCAACCTGTCCTGTTTTTTAGGCACAGYCCCATGTGAAACACAAGCACTTAAATCAAATAGCAGAGACCAGTGAGGACTATGTCTTGTGTCCTATCCTTAAGATCCAGCTCTGTAAGCTCTGCTATATACCAGGACTGTACATTAGCACACTGCAAACTGTGGTAGGCAGAGCTCATCTGTTGAAATYGTGGATCTTGTGTGCATCCCTTTTGGCTACACAAAAATAGACCTGCACTTGTATTTCTTTTTCAGAGATGTGCCCAAGTCTATAGTAAAGAACATTGGAAGAGGGCCGAATTGGAAAAACTTCCCTCAGATACRGCATCTGGGGGACTGCGACCCTAGATCATGGTCTTGGGACAGGCCTGTCTTCATGTCTCAGTTGACCTTACTGCACAGTGAGGACAATGAGTCTAAGCGCCTTGTGATTCTTGCCTGTCTTTATTGCTAAATCTGCGGTTGAGAGGCCATATTGAGAGTTTGATTTTAATGACATGCCCCTATTTTTTTGCTAAAATGTGACATTTGCCTTTGTAACAGATAAATGCTAATGTGTCCAAGTTCATTCTGTACATACCAACTGAAATTTGAGCCTTGTTTTGTGTTTTCATTTTGAGGAATATGTACAGCACCTGCAAACTAGCTCTTTTTTATCAATATAAATCARGCCTCATAAATTAAGCCTTCTGTCTATGAATGTATTTTCTTTATAGYGAAGGTAAAGAGGCTTCAGAAAGTGGAACTGCTGTCACTTGAGTTGGGCTTACGTGCCTTGTGCAAGGTGCAGAGAACATCCTGGTCAAGCAATATTCATTTATAAATGGGATCCAGGGTGTGAATCTTCCACATACTATATCTGAGTTAAATGGAATACAGTTGAGTTTCTTTGAAAGATGGTCTAGTGGTTAGAGCCTTTCCTTGAGATACTGGAATTTGTCTTTATTTTGCCATGGATTTCTTAGGAGCATGTTGGCAAATTCTTCGGATTTTGGATGGAAGACTGTCAGCAAGTGATAACTGAATAGCCAAGGAGTGAACAAGTCCATATTAATTCTCGGTCAGAAAATCTACAGTATTGAAAGCTTAGACWTTTGTATCATCTGGCTGTCCTCATGAACTTCTAAAAGTTCTGATGGCTCTGTTAAGTTTGCCCTAAAATTAGTGAGTCCTTGGTCTTTTTGACACATTAACCCAATATAAGTCAATAAAAGTGTATGTAGGAGAGGTGCATGAAGAGTTGTTGATGCTGGAAGGGGTACAGCAGGATGAGACTGTATTTTGACAAAGGATGTTGCTCAACCTCTTGAAATCCTGGTCCAAGACTGGATAGATGTGTGCTTTGGCTGTTGGCAGTCTTCCTTTCTGGGAGGTTGAAGTTGGGAAGGTAGTAACTGGAGAGAGGTCTCCTATGGGTCTATAATAGCCCTTCCCTCTGAGCAACCTGCCTCTTTGGCTGTGGTGAAAGAGGGAGCCTGAGAGTGCTGGAATCTGTGTGTTCCCCCTCAGAGGAGATCCAATTGCTGGATTCTCATTGGAGTAATGTAATTTTGGCCTGGTCTTAGGACAGAGCTGTTTTCTAGGAGTTTATCTAGCTCTGATGGATGGCCAGTCAGGCCTGAGTCTTCAGATTACTGAATCTAGCTTGTCACAGAAAGCTGATACTACTTGGATCAAATTCATGTATTATGTTTTTTATCTCTAAATAAAGAATGTGCTTCTTGTTGGTATTTTTAAAAATCCCATTGATTTTAGAAAGAAATCTAGATGGTTTTAGAWATATAAATCAAATGAGTGATGCATTCTTGAGAATAAGGAGAAAACTGTTGTGGMCAATTTTTCAACACTTGACAGATTCCCAACAAATTTATTTGCTCTCAACAGAATAAATGAAGCTAGCCTGTCTCTAGTGTGACCGCCTGCTCTTTCACATAGTCACCTCAATTGTTCTTTAAATCAAATCCTGCAGCAAGGAAGAAGGAGAAGCAATTGCAGGGAGCTAATTAAATTGCAAGCATGGGTGTTGTGAAGCTATGGTTTCTATTCAGGCAGGTAGGTAAGCTGTGTTTAGAGAACAGAATTCCATATTGGTGAACACATGTTTCCTGAGATCTGCTTCCATGCATTGCATAAGCATATGGCAGACATAAGAAACTGGGTTAGATGAAATTATCTGGTAGTCCAGGATCATGTTTGACTGGGACTGAAGCTGACAAGAAGCAAGAAACAGGCAGCCTTGGATGGGCTTGCAGTAATTGCCAGCTATGGGACTGCTCGCTGGAAGATGCCTCCAGTCATAAGGCTTAAAAACCACTGGTTCTTGCCCTAAATTTGTCTATACCCCCTTGGAGTGTATTTTTTTTTTTTTTTTTTTGCTTTTGCAAAGTAATGAATGGTGTAAAATGATAGTCAGAGACCAAAGACAGAGTGTTCCTTTTAACCTGAACGTGTCCAGTGATTTGATATCACTTTATGTGTGATCTGTTGGAATCCCAGCTTCAAAACTGGTGAGAAATCCCTCTTTAATGTATTACAATACATAATAAAAATCAACAGTGCTACTTGATGCTACCGCAGGAAAGGCAACAGATAATATTACTGAATGCATTAATAGCAGTATTATATTAAACTGGAAAGATAATCATTATTTGTCAGCTGGGTTGGTGGTTCAGGCTTTCCAGTGAGCACTCCAGGTAGGTGTCCACACATTGGGGAGAGAGTTGTTAGGTGTGCCCCTCATTTTTACCAAAAAAAGAATGGTTAAACTCTAAATCATACTCAATGCTATCTTTAAGAGAAGGCATATAACTAGCAGTATAAAAATGAGATCCCTTCTAGTGCATAACRAGAGCACATAAAATAAAGCAGTGAACAATTGTCTTTTGGCTCTCTTTGAGGCGAATCAAGAAGCAGTTAATTTAACTGGAAGCAATAGAGACCTAAGCTTGTTTCTAGGAAAGGCTGCTTAACTTCAAGCTTTGGAAAAATGCCTGACGTGGCTGTGAAGTTCTCATGGAAGTGTTAAAACATGGTACTAGACAAACCACCAGGGAGAGCCTACTCTATTTTATCCTGTCTGTACCTTGGCCGGAGCCTGCCCTCTGTTTTTCTTTGAGGAGAGCATAAAAAAAATAATGTGAAGATTTCTGGTCTCTATGGCTTTTTTTTTTTTTTTTTTTTTTTTTTTTTAGGACAAAACAGTGCACTAGGACAAGGTAAGCCTTTAAAGAAGGAATGCTTAGATCTGCTGAGTGAAATCACCTTCAAATGGAGTCTCAGAAACAAACCTCAGCAACAAACTTAATTTTTTTTCCAGTCTTTCTTTTTAATTTAGCAGGTTCCCATTGCTTTCAGAGCTGCATGCAACCTGAGCAGTCCCCTCTACATCTCTAAAAAAAAATCCTTTTCTTTCCATCATCCCTACGGAGCTTGAGGGAAGTTGCTCCGCATGAAACAGAGAGGTCCATTCTCCACTTGATTGCCAGGTCAGGGCAGAGGCACCTTCTTCTTAACTGCTCAGCCGTGTGATCCTTCTAAAAACAGTTTGTTTCCACAATGAAGTGTTCAAGCAAATAAACCCTTCTACTGCTGGCCTTGTAGGAGGTGGGAATAGTGACCCGTTGAGATGCCTTCTATCTCTCTGCTTCCTCTTGTGGATSAGATCTGAATGGGAGTGTTTTAAGTCCTGTTTGGGCTCCTCTTCAGCCCTGTTCCTCACTGGCACTGTTATCATCAAAATGATCCTAGTTCGGCAAACACAGCAGTACACTGTGATGTGTAGCCCATAGATCTGTGAAATTGCACTCTCCATAGTTCCAGATAAATATAATATTGTGTCTTGATGTGCCAAAGAGTGCCTTGACTTGTGTTAAATATGCTTTCCTTGTGTTTTAGGTATTATTTGGGCTGTGGTATGTTGGTGCAGTGATTTAAAGGATTATGGAAAGCCTTTCAGACGACTGAAAAATTACATTTTATCTCAGAAAACTTACCAAGGGACGTCATTGACTTTATACTATATTTTTATGGATTCRCAAAGTTTAAAAGCACTGTGAACACAGTTTCCTTGGTGCAGAAAGCCAGCTAWGGGATAAGATTCAGCAGGAGCATCCAGATACAGGGAGTTTCAGTGGAAACTTTGGAAAATGCTACAGTAGAAAAATTATGTCCTCTTCTACAAAGACACAGCCCTTTCCTCCTTTCCTGTCTAAAAGCCTCAACCAAGTCTATCTGAATAGATTTAGTTCCGAAGTAAAATGTCCGAGGTAGTGTGATATTCCCTAGGCATTTTGTGCTATTGAATCCCATTTATTTTTGACATGAAAAGCTTTGATGAAGGATAGTACTTTAAATCCTGTACCAAAGCATATATGGGAAAGGTCAGGTGGAATGCAGGATTGTCAGAAATAACTAAGAATTACTCAGACTGCAATACATACACAGGCTTGCTGTTTTTTTTTTTTTCAGGTGAATCATATTGTTATTTAATAAGCAATACAATTACATGTTGTCCAGTTGGAGAACGATAGGAATGTGCACAAAAAATCTTTTTTCATGAGCAGGGAAGATTCAAGAATGAGAGCAAAGAGATGGAAGGGGGAGACTTGCTTATGATYGGAAGCTAGAGGTTTGCGTTAAATAAAAATATGATTAGAGATAGACTAGGACTGTCTCTAAATCGATGAGATTAAATGCTAGGGAAAGAACTGAACTACTTAAGCTACCTGAAAACAGGAGGGAAAAAATTACCATGACTGATTGTGAATTTAATTTGGACTGGAAATAAGAGAAAGATTGGTATAGTAGTGGAGTGAATTTCTGGAACAGCTTCCCAGGGTGTGTGTGGCAGAGCAAAAGGATCACCAGACTGCTTTTAAATTGGGCTAAAATCTCTTAACATGAAAGATTGTATATCACTCTGTTTACGATGGTAGATGATTGGAATTGATGACTTGGGAGGTCCATGCAACCACCTTCTACTTGCAAAGAGACATATAAATATAAACTGATCTAATTTATAGAGTTTTCCAGGAGGCAGTAAATTCTAGGTGTATTTTGCAAGAACATTTGTGGCCCACGCTGCAGTTAAGGGCCAGGTCCCATTAAAGCGTTGCTCCAATATAAGTCATATAGCATGTGAACGTCAGGCAGCTGAGTAGTTGCTTGTAATGCATGACTAATCTTCAGCTTGTTCAGGTGATTTTGACAAATTCTTTGCCACAGTAACTGGAAAGTATGTCCATCACCATGAGTACAACCAGATGGGCAGAATTAGGAACTATTGATTTAGACCAGTTGGAAACARGCTTGTAGGTGTCTCTCAGTTGTTGATGGTTAGGTCTGTCAAATGCATTTGGCCTCATCTTGTGGTTAGCTCATGCAGTGGCAGTGACTTGCCAGATAACCTCACCTCCAGTAATTGCACTGCTGTCATTGAGATGGGAGCAGCAAGGAATTTACTGTGTTTTGAGCTAGGATAGAAAGGTTTTCGATCTGTCCTTGTGATGTTGATGGCCATGACTAAATAAGCCTTCACTGGAAGAGGGCAAGTGCCTTGCAGCACCCAGTTAAATATTTTTGTTCTTTCTCTTTGGCTTAACAAATATTCATGCATTTTATTTCACCTGTCACTGCTCAAGCAGACGGACTGAGCTAGTTGCTCTAAGCTGATTGTTGAAATCAAATATCAATAAAATAAATAATAATAAATAAATTTCAGTTAAATAAAAACGGAATTATTTCCTTTGTCCTCTTTCTTTCCTCCTACTTGTCTGAACTTTAATAAATGTTTTACTTGATGTAGACATACTTAATGCTATCATAATTATGAACTAGTCTATGAGAGATGTTTAGAAAACTAAAATGAGATGCTCTTTCTGTCCTCTACCTCCTTTTCTTCCATATGGACATAGGCTTGTTCATGTGAAATGATTTCTCTTTATTCTGTCTGCCATGGTAATAACCAGTCCAGGTGTGATCAGAGTGGTTTTGAAGTGGAGAAGGTGGAATTTTCTCTTTAGATTTTGTAGGTATATTTTCTTCAACTAGCTAGTCTTGTCAAACAAGAGGAAAGTGTGGGATTTCCCAGCTGTGCCCCTAAGATGTTCCACAGTGGGWTAGAAGAAAGAACCCAGGCACAATTGACAAAGTTGTATTCTGCTCCCTGTTATTCCTGTGTGAATTTAGGATGATCGTATTTATTTCATCTTACCATGATATGTCTGGTGAAATTCAACTGTGAATCCTATTCCTAAGGATTCCTAAGGAATCCTATTCCTTGGATTCCTGTGAATCCAAGTTTCAGATGGACGCCTGGCTGCACAGTTGTCAGAATTCCAAGGGAATGAAGTAGAGGCATTTTGTTTTCCTTAAGAATAGCTTATTGGTAGGTCACTGTTGAACTGCATGGTGCCAGAGCTTTCTCTTTTGGCAGTTACTATATGACAAACAACTTGGTGGTCTATATTTTGTCTGATGGTGGACCATAAGAGGCACCTGTTTAAACCCTTTGGCCAATGGGACGGAGAAGAGCTTATTAAAAGCACCAATGCTAATGTGTTGGAGATGGTATTTTATGGTGATGAACACTTACAGTGTTGAGATTGTTCCGCTTTAACACAGCTGGCTACAGCACAGCTTATGAACCTGACTGGTGGACTGGGAATTGGGATGGTTTCTTGGGCAGACGGATATCCAAGAGACTAAACAGCAGCTACTAGCACTGTCTGTCACTTGCTGTGAGCACAAAATCCATCACAAAAAGAGCACGCAATTTCTGATGCTTTTTTAATGAACTGTCTCAGAGCGGGAGAGAGTGAGAGGGAAGAAAGTCTGTTCCTGAGTTAYATAGTAAAAAGTTGCTTATAGTAAGCCCTAGATTTCTTCTGCATTTGCATCATCGTATGTAACATCACTGGGGTTGCGCTGTGAGCCTCTCTAGCTAATGCTACAACCTCATAAACACAAACATTGAATTTGGAAGCGGTTTTATTGCAAATATTCAGCAGAGATGCTAAACACAAGGAAATTTTTTTCAGTATTTTGACAGACAAGTTTGAGGGCTGTTGCACAATGACTCTTGACAGTGCAGAGTGTCAGAATACTAGAGGTGAAGGACAGTGACAGGAAAACAAAATGTGAACTTAAGCCTCCAACAAAGTAACCATTAAAAAGAACATCATACAGGAAACATCTGATTTTCCAAGATGCTAAAGCAGGGCAAGACAGCATTTATCTCATGCTGTCAAGGCTTATACGTAGCCTCTGCAAAGATTTCATGAGTGCTAGTATTAACAAACCAATGGTGTGTCCACTAAAACTCAATATCATCTGTTGAGAATCCACATGGGAACTGTATATCTGTACTGCTGGTTTCCCCACATCTGTCTTTTCTTTGTGTATAATCCCAAATAGCAGGCTGCATTCTTTGGTGGTTACCTTGACTTAGGTTAAGGTTAATCTGTTCAAATGGGTGGCAAAGTGTATTAAAAGGTGACAAATTGCAGGACCTGAGAATTTTAGTGATCACCAAATGAAATACTGGAGTGATAATGATCCTTTAGTCTTCAGGATTTCTTTTTTTCTTGTTTGTTACCAGTTTATTTTCCTTGGCTTAGAGGAGACTTCTGCTTCCCCCTGTCTCTCTCCAAGTATTCCGGTTATATTCTGCACATTTGCATGTAATGCCAAGTTGCTTTTATGATAGAACTGAAAATATGATTCAGTCCCCCAGGAAAAAGCATTCATGATGGATAACATTTTTGAAAGCACCTGGTTTCTGTGTACCCCAGTGTAAGCAGGCTTCTTTTCTAAGCAGGTTAGCTTATTCAAAAACAGCTGTGACTTCTTTGCACAGACCAATCTCTGTGGTCATTTCTGTAATGATTTGCATGTGCTTATTGCTGATTTGTTTCCTTATTGCCTTTTCTCTCCTTTGGTGGAAGATAATTGGGATTTGTGGTGTTCTTATAACAGCTCAGGGATGCACATACATGACACAAGCATTTGTATTCCTGATCTTGCTGTCTGTGGAATTGAACTCAGTCCAGCAGAGCAACTGTTGACAGAGCTGAATGATGAGATCTTGGTTTCCTGGGGATATCAGCTCCTTGCCTAGCAGCTACTTAACCCTGACAGCGATGAGCTCTGACTTGTTGCCCTCAGGAAAGCTGTGATTGCACCCCATTGTTCTCTGATGCTTACTGGTATGTTTTGGCCCTCATGGATGCCAACTCTTACTCATTCAGAAAAGTATTCCTGTTTTTCATCTCATTTTCCAAAGAGGAGACTAGTAGATTAGTGGTATATTAGTAGAAACAGGAGCTTGCACTAGATGTGCAACTTCTGGATGCCTTGAGACAGGAGAAGACCAAGCACATCTTTAGGAGCTGACTCCCATGTGATTCCCCRTTATGGATAGTCAAGTATTTGCTTCAGAAAACACCATTGCCTAAATGTTGGATCTGACCATGTGGATGCAAAAGAGCAATAGCTGTAATTGTATGGTTTGCCCTGCCTACAGATACAGATTGCTTCTGTAATGAGTTGTCTTCTAGGCACATTGCATTAAGGGTAACAAAAGTCAAATTGGGGTAGCATTCCTTTTTTGTTGTTTGTTTGTTTTTTTTCTGTTAAAATTCATGGAATTTGGAAGCATTAGAAAAGCATTGTCAGAAAGCATCGTTTTTTCTCTTCATGCTGTAGTAGAGCTAGCATTTAAAGAAAGCTTCACCATGCCTTCTCTGCCTTCACAAGAGCTCTCCACTATTTGTTGAGGGGGCACCCATGTGTAATTTCCTCTTCCATGCCTTGCTCTGTGTGTGTGTCTGTGTGTGTTGGTGTGTAAAATGAAGATTGAGGAATGAAAATGGATCAAAATGCTGCTGCCGYGTCAAAAAGTATCAGCATGATGTCACAAGCTTCAATTCGTCATGCTCGCAAGCTATTTGCTTTGAGAGGCTGTTCCACGATCTTTGTGGAAGCAGTGGGTGGTCTCAGGCCATTTCCTTAGAGGTGAGTGAATCGCGCTCAGTGTCAACGTGCAATGGGCTTGTATGTTCAGGGCTTGAAAAATGAGGTAAATAAAGCACTTTTAAATGACTGGCATGCCTATTTGCTCATGTGAGGCCTTCATCCCACAGATCACCTTGGAAACAGCAGTACCTTGGAGCCTGCCGGCTAGCAGGGAATGTGACAGCATAGCAACTTAGTTGGAGGATTGCAATGGAGGCTTGCARTGTTCCTGGGCTACTGAATCTAATTGTGGAGAAGAGATCTCTTCCTGTGCTGACATCATAGTTTTTTTTTTTTCTTTTCTTTTTTTTTTTTTTCTGTGATAGCCTACTATTCTCTGTTTTAGTCTTATCAATCAAGCCCTAAGGTTTGGTCCCAGTCAGGGTTCCCCCTGTGTAAGTCTAAAGGACAAGTCCTACCAGTTCCTGCCTGGCCTGTTACTTGTAGCTTGTCATGATGTCTCTTATGTCACTTCTTTCTGGCCCACTGCAAYTAGACAGAGGAAATCCATAATTTCTAGTATGTGGGAAAGCACATTTTTTTACTCTTTTGTAGCAATAAGTGAGATAAAACCATGTTATCAATAGATAAAAAAACAAATACGACTCTCCCAGGACATTGGAAAAAAATTATGTCTTGGAGTACACAGGATTAAGCAACAGTTGGTACGTGGACTGCAGTACACGGACTACTTATGTTTATGCTGAAATTTTGCCTACTGCTGCTTTGGGGGCCTTCAGTTGAAGGTAGCTCCACTTYCTTCCTCTCTTTGGGTTATGAAAGGAGCCCATTGGAAGTGGCAGGAGGCAGTGGCAAAAGTTGCAGCATGATTTTTYCCTGACAGAGCTGGAGAATGGTAAATGTATGGGAATGGTAAATGTACAAGAAGAAAATTATGTAGTAATTATTATTTTTATTCAGTATTATGAAAGGCCAAACGTTTAACTGACAAACATCATCTAGTTCATCCTAGTCTGCCTATTCTGGCTCAATCTTCTGCAGCAGAAATGGAGGAAATTTGTGCTTTTTTCAGTAAAAACCCAGGAAGTTAGTTGCTGTTTGAAATATGGTTGGGAAATGCTACCTTAAAAATATAGTTATGTCCTGAGAATAGATGAAGATGCTGATGTTTCTAATAATAAGTTAGTGAGACAGTACATTTTCTGCGTGGAAACTGACTGGAAGGCAACAAGATTACTTACAGTGTTTAGTTTCAAATATTAGTTTTCTCTTCCTTAAATTGCATTAGTTATATCTAATTATAGGTACAGTTTGTGGTAATCAATTTGAAGCATAGCGATGTGAGTTGCCTCTCTCTATAAAGAATATATTTTGACTCGGAACATTAGAGGTATTTTGAATGCTGTGTGATTTTCATTTGATTTGATTACATAGGTAATTGAAATGTGACAGACTCTGATAACATTTTGTTGGAACAAATTGGTGAGTTCAACTTGTTTCGCAGCTTTTGCTCCCTTAATAAAGGCTGAAGAAATAAGAGTTTTTGTCTGCTTACCATGAAAATATTCATGAAGCATCTAATCTTTTTGCAGTGGGTCTCAAGGTCCATTGGAAGTTCAAGGAAGAAGAAAAAAAAAAAAAAAAACAAACACCAAACTTGTTGCTATTCAATGGCAATAAAACCAGCTTAAATGTATAACTTTAGGTGTTGAATACAATAGAATTATCTAAACTCTGTCATTGTACTTAAAATGTACTTATAAAAGTACAGATATCCAGCAAGTTGATTCAGGACCATTGATCAATGATGTTACTCATAGTATCAAAATGTCATCTAGTATATAATTTAGATAATGTCATCTAGGATATAATTCAGATAACACTTTGATAGAATTTACTTACATACTCATGGTACACTTTGAAATATTTTAGTTAAATGTACATATGCATGGCTACACACTATATGGTCAGTAGTGTTTAAAAAAAACAATTTTCTGGTGAAAAATGTGATCTAAGCTAACTTATAATCACTTTAATATTGAAAAAAMCACACTTTTTTGAATGTGTGTGTTCTTGTTTTGTGTGAGTACATTTAGTGTAATGAACTTACGGAAACAGGTGGAAACCCTCCCTATATTTACGTGTTAAAACAGATGAATTATGTGCATTTCCATGGGTTTTCTGTACACGGCTGATTCCCACCACCTTTTCCTGGGGCAGAAGTTTGCCTGACGTCTTCCAAACTCTGTCCTTCCAGTGCCACCTCTTGGTATGTTCATACATTGACATTGCTGCAGAGTTAAATTTCATCAGTGAGGAGGTAACTGCAGCAAACATTTCTGGGTGATCTGATTAATCCTTGAAACAGAAGTAACCCTCAGACCTCTTAGCTGCCCACTGAGCAAGGATTAACTTAGTATCATGGGTAGAAATATGGTCCCTGTTCCTGCTGTTGAAAAATGAGTATAATCAAAAATATTACGTTGCTTCAGTTTAGATAGTCAGAATTAGTTCTGATTAGATAGTCAGCTGCTTCTCACCTCAATTTTATATCTTTATTTGTATAATAGGAATAATCCCAAATTTCTGTGCGCTGGTTGATGTTTATGCCAAGGTCCTGCGATGTACCCATGAAGACATGCTGTCGTGAATGGGGTTCACTGAGGAAAGTCCGAGGATATGCTCTACTGCCTACTAATAATCTGCCTTCTTTTCCCAAATGCTCCTCGTCTTCATAAGCATCTGCTGAAAGTTGCAAATTTCCTAAGGAAAAAAGTGTGAAATAAGACAATTGTAGCAAAGTGTTAAATGGCCTTTTTAAATATAAGCTTCGGTTTTTGATATGGGAGAAGCTGTTTGTTTTAGAGCAAGGAGGGCCAGAGTCATATAATGATTATTCTTTATAACATTAAAATATCTTCAGGTGTACAAGGGACACTTGGGTCGAATAGTCTGTAACACCCAGGGAAATTTGATATGTCTGGATTGCTGAAGAAGCTGAACAAACTCATCACGTTAAAGAGAATATCCTTCCAATTTTGGGGTAAAACCTTCCACTTCCAAGTTATCGATAGTGCTTCAGATTTTAGCAAGGAACATTTCCAGGTACAGACTCATCTTCCAGCAAAAGGATCTAAGCAGGGCAGTCCAGAGTGAGGAGGGTACCAAGCACATCTCACCTCTTTGGATGTTTCACAGCTTGAAGATTGACTGCTTGACTTGATTTCTTTCTCCCTTTCTCAGGCTGCAAGTTAGAATTTTCTCTCACTTTCCAAAGCTGTGTATTTGGTAAACCTGAAGGCAAATACTATTTGTTGAACAGCCCTTACATGTGTGTGTCCACTTAGGCACAGCAGAACCAATCTTCTCAAGCTGCAATCCCTGGGCAGTGTGTTGTGTTGATGGTTTTTCTCTATGGACATGGTATTGATGGTGATAGGGTTGTAATCAGCAGCTCCCTTGCCTAGTTCATTGTTGTGGATTATGTCTAAAGGTGATGAGAGAAGCTAGAGAGATGAACAGTCCATAAAGRTCCTCATCTAATCTAATAATACAGACTGAAGAGATGAAAAGAAACTGAGAAGTACTATTCAAATGCCAGACAACACCAAAGAAATCCAACCCATAAAAGTGTTTTACAAGGAAAATTAGGAAAGCAAAATCACCTGTAGCTCTTATGCGCTCACATCAGAAAAGACAGCGAAAAGCTTATTATTTTGGTGTGGAAAGTGGAGGCAAGTGTCTTGCAGGTTCCCTTCCAATGAAATTGTGGCCTCTTCAGTCTGACAAGCCACGAAACCTACTGCCAATCTCAGTCATGGCATCATTTTGGTTTCAGTGGCAGATGGTTAATATTTAATTGCTTAACTATGTTTTATTTTTACCCGCCAATAATTATGAAAGCCTTCCAATGGGCTTTTTGAAGGGCATTGTAAGCATTATGTATTGTTCACAAAATCTAGGTGTTTGACATAGGCAGCACTGGTTTCTCATGTCTGTTTGGCCAATCCACTAAGAAGACACAGCTCTCCAGGTGCTTAGAAAGGAGTGACTTTTCTTTTTAGTTTATCTTCAACACTTAGTGGCGCAGACAGACTCTGAATTCCTTTTGTGGGTCATTGGCATGTGAATTTATTTCTGACCTAATCTGAGTGGAGTTGTAGAAGACTGAAGAGACACATCTTGCCCCTGGCTTTATAACCATCCCCTTTCTGAATTTGTAGGGCCACTCTTAAAATATTAGACTACAGAGTTTCAAAGTGCTTTTATGCTTTTTATTGTTTCCCCTTCATTCTTTTATGCTGTTGTGGAAGTTAGAGGTATTAGCAAAGGGTTTGTTTGTCTTCACATAAGGTCAGTTTGTGTCCAAAATGTTGATTTTGGAAATGGCAAAATTGTTGTTGGAGATGTGGTACCATTGGCCAGATTGTGGTGGTAATTTTATTTTCCTTGCTGCCTGATCATCAAAGARCACATGAGTAAAGATTTTTCTCAGCACTGTGAGCAATGTGTTTTTTAGGGCTTACCTCAATYAGAGCCAGAGCTTGGATGTATTTCCTTTCTTCCTCTTCCTCTTGAAAACTGGTTCACAAGCCTATGCAGTACAGGCTTTTATATACAGGTTAGAGAGAGTGTGTTTCTGAAGTATGCATGTGTGAGCACAAACTGTTGCAACAATTTTCTTAAATTCTGAGGTAGAACTTGACAAACATTGTAGTGACCTCTTGGCACAGCCGAAATATAGGCAAATGCCTGTGCTTTCCTTTGAATCATAGAATCACAGAATGCTTAAGGTTGGAAGGGACCTCAGAGATCATCTAGTGCAACGCCCTGCTCACGCAGGGTCAACTAGAGCACGTGGCACAGGGCTGCATCCAAGCGGGATCTAAAGATCTCCAGAGAAGGAGACTCCACAACCTCTCTGGGCAGCCTGTGCCAGGGCTCTGGCACCCTCACTGTCAAGATGTATTTCCTTCAGTTCCTGTGGAACTTTTGGTGCCTCAGTTTGTGGCCATTTCCTCTAGTCCTATCWCTGTCCACTGCTGAAAAGAGGYYGYYYCSKSCTCCTCACTGCCTCCCTTGAGGTATTTATACACGCTGATCAGGTCCCCCCTCAGCCTCCTCTTCTCCAGGCTGAACAGACCCAGCTCTCTCAGCCTTTGCTCATAGGGCAGATGTTCCAGGCCCCTGATCATCCTSGTAGCCCTGCGCTGGACTCTCTCCAGCAGCTCCACATCCCTCTTGTCCTGGGCAGCCCAGAACTGGACGCAGTCTCCAGATGTGGCCTCACCAGGGCTGTGTATAGGGGGACGATCACCTCCCTCGACCTGCTGGAGACGCTTTTCTTAATGCACCCCAGGATCCCGTTGGCCTTCTTGGCCACCAGGGCACACTGCTGCCTCATGGTCATCTTGCCATCCACCACGACGCCCAGGTCCCTCTCTGCGGGGCTGCTCTCCAGCAGGTCCACCCCTAAWCTGYACTGGTGTCCAGGGTTATTCCTCCCCAAGTGCAGGACCCTGCACTTGYCCCTGTTGAACCTCATGAGGTTYCTCGCCGCCCAGTCCTCCAGTCTGTCCAGGTCCCTCTGGATGGCAGCACAGCCCTCAGGGCTATCAGCTACTCCTCCCAGTTTGGTATCAATGAAGCCAGCATTTCATGCCGTTCAGCTGTGCTCTCAACAAATAAAAACCCATAGATTTGCAGGATTGCACCAAGAAGGTGTATTCTTACATGGGAGTTCTGTTGTAATGTAATCCCAATCTTCCTTCCCACAACATTATTCCCAACCTTTGTCTGCCCCACCACCTACAGACTGYCAGTGTGTGTGTGTGAAATATAGTTACGATTAGCTGCATTAGCATAATGGAAGGATATAACAAACCTCGACTTGGAGTCTGCTGACCCACTGAAAGCGTGAAGAGGACTGATTTGGTCTGTGAGGGTCTCTGATAAGGCTCTGAGCGGAATATTTTTGCTTTTGTTCGTGCCAAATGCTTGGTCTTCCATATAAAACCTATATTTGTAACATAAAAAAAAATCCATAAAAAGCCTTTTCTGCAGCAGATTTTGTAGGCAGTTGCAATGTGAGTAGTGTATTGTGACTTAAAGAAGCAATAATAAATCATGAATGGATAGTGATAATTCAGATATATGGAATGCCATGAGAACCATTTCTTCCCAATAATATTATTATGTATGTGTTTTCCCTCCTTTTATCTCTTCCTTATAAGTAATAGAAGCTTTAATTGGTTATGGAGCTCTTGGAGGCCTTATTCATCACAGACAAACTTACTGAAGTGTGTTGTGATTTTTTTTTCTGAAAATTCCCTGCCAGGAATCTTTTCCCTCGGTTTGATTAATGGGTGGGAGGAGAAGTCTGGGCGGACTGGTTAGAGAGGCAGGTGCTTCCCCTGTCTTGCCTTTCCAAGACTCATCCCAGGCTTGTGGTACAGGGAAAGCTACTAGAGAAAGGCTTRATTTTCAGAAGAGCAGCGTGTTTTAGAGTTAGGTTGCAAGTTAGGCTGAGTCACTAGGTCTGACTCAGATAATGATGTCCTCAAGCACTAGGAACTAGGATGTATTCCTAAGTGGAAAAGAAACAAGAACAAATTGCCGAGATGCCCTACTCAGTCTTTCACTCTCTGCAGTCAGGACCTAGTCTTGGAGCACCAACAAGAGTTCAACACTTCATCCAATTTTCAAAGGCTATGAAGTGTTTCTGAGCCAAAGTGCATGTGAATCAGCGATACGGAGGGTCCTAACAACCCCTATTTTTCTAAGCATTCAAATCCCTAACTGCCAGTGATTTCTCATTTGGAAGCCAGGGTTCCTTAGCAGTTCATGAGCTTCTGAAATGTTTACTCTGTCTGCAAAAAGCAGAAGGGATTGCAGCAATAAAATGCCGTCAGGTGGTTTAAGTCTTGCGTCTGAGGCAGATGTGCAAGTGCATAAAAGGGAAATGCATGTCCCAGCAGTTGCTGAGGAGAAGAAGGTGGTAAGTGAATTAAATAATAGGTAACTGAATAATGCATTTGCTTAGTTTCATGAGAAGTTGTTCATTCCCGACTCCCTTTGCTTTTATATGTCACCCTGAGAATCAAGCGCTATTTACAGTTTATTCCATGCTGAATTATTTCGTCTGCTCGTTATTCCAAATAAGAACTTTCCGTAAGGCTGTATCACAGGTGAAGAAATCTAAATAAATTAGGCACATCCGCAAACAGAACTGCTGCTGTATTTCAAATGAACAAATAGGCAAATGGCAGGAAAAATATTCTCAGTTTGCTGCTGTGTCAATGTGTCAAATCGCATCAGGATTAACTTCAGCCCCTGGGTATGTGTTTATCTTTCTACACAAACATTTATCATTTCCTGGCACTGGTTACCTGGTCCATACCAAGAGAGATGCTTCAATGCAGAGATGTGGTGCACAGATTGTGTAGAAACATTAGCACAGCAATTTGCAATGATTGATATGTGCGGTACCTTGTCTGCAAAGGCAGTTAGTTTGCTACTTTTGACAAGGTAATTTAACCACAGAAAATTGCTGATAGTGATCGAAACAAATTGAGATGTGGAGATGGTGGGTTTTTCAAAAGGACCTAAATTTTTAATCCTGCTATTCCTACGAAAGTCAGTTTATCTTAAGTTACCCAAGTGCCAGACGGATTAGATGATTCGGAATTCTTGCATCTAATTCTCTGGACAGTCATTAGGCCTAAGCTTTATTTAATTCTGTAGAGGTAAGATTTGATCCAAGTGGGGATGTGGCTTGTATCTGCATATCTTTGAAGCCTGGCTGTAGACCTCTAAAGCCAGACTTTCAAAGTGGACTCCTAAGACACAGAAGCATGGTATTTTATCCCCAGAATTGTGGTTTATTCCCTGTCATTTTCTATATTACTACTATTTTCTTATATGATACCATGTGCTTTAGCCATGCTTAGACTTGTCGTTGAGTTTGGTGCTGCATAAGTGATATAAAAGAATGAAAGGTAGTTAAGGAAAGAGAAGGAAGAGATTTGGAAGGATATGCCCAAAAATGTGGTCACATTCTCTATATAGTCTTCCTTATTTTAGCTTTTGTTGGGATCTGAAAACCATGTCTACTGGTAGGGGTGATATCTTCTTTGTGTAAATTGTCATCTGCTGTAGGAAATGTGTAAAGGCACTAGGACAGCATGAAAAGGRCATGACAGTTTTGCATCTCTACATTTTTGACAGCAACTTATGCTTGCTAGTTATTTATTTTCCTAATTGTTACTCAGCTTCAGGTCCCATGATCTCAAATTACATGAGAAAGAAGCCTCAAATAACTTTCTCTATAAAATTGAATTGGAGGAATCTTATGATGGCAATCTGGTTTCCTCAGAGCAGCAGTTTTCTTATCAGACCCACAACGAGAGGAGCTCTGCAGCCTCTTTGTTTTTAYGATAATCAGGTTGTTTCAGCTCAGAATCCAAACTGTTATTTAAGCATAATTAAGGTTCTAAGTCTTCCATTTGTCAGACACATTCAGGATATGTCTAAGCTGAAAAATAAAGTGGTGGTGCATGGATTTCCTTGCAGCCTAATAGTGTGGGAAAGGTGAAGTTACCTCTCAGCAGGTGGTAACTTGCTTGTTGGTAAGAAGCCATCATTTTCAGGATAAGTCTGAAGGCCATAATTGGTGCAATGCAAGAATAATAAAACATGGAAAAATCTATCTGCAATTGCAGGGACACTGCAGAGCAAGTAAGAAGGGCAGCAGATCCTGAGCATTACCTTTATGGTGGGTGAGAACGTGGCTGGTGCTGATGGGATTTCCCAAAATGTCCAGAACTGACTTTGCCCATTTTGCCAATATCTGTCTAAAAAACCTCCAATCACCAAGTGATTTCTTTTATTAAAAAGCAACATCAACAACAACAACAACAAAAGGACTGGTTAAAGAGAAGCTTGAACATCAAGCTCTGATTTCTTGCACAAAGATTATCTGATCCAGTATGGCAAAATCTGCATACTTGTCTTCTACAGACGTAGTTACAAGGGTAACATATCTTACTTTTATTTTTTTCTTCAGGAAACTCACCTAAAAACTGTCTTTAAAATCATACCTCTCCTTATTTACATAACAAGATAAAAGACAATGTGTGGGTAAAGCGCATAAATTATTTTGCTAGGAGATAATGAAAGGCAAGATGTTCAGAGGACATACTAATTTTAAAAAAAGGTAGGAAGATATATAAATCTTTCCTCATAATTGTCCCTGAATGGTCCAAGCTGGGAATTTATCATGTAAGTATTTTAGYTGTACAATTCATTTTTTCCTGCATTCTATCTTTAAGTTGGAGATTGATGTCTGATTAAAACACTTCTCCCACACCAGAGAAATTTCCAATTAAAAAAAAAAAAAAAACCCTTAGCAAACAGGAGCGTGTCAAGTTAGAAAAATCACAGCTATCTGCTCTGTGGACTTTCCATCAGGCTCTGACACCTGAGCTCTTTGTAGGCTACAAGAATAATTACAGTCCATTTGCATATATTGGTGCGAAGGTCTTRGCAATATAAATCTAGGAAAAGATTAGCATTCTTATTCACAAATTCAGCATATTATACACTGGATTCTTGAAATAATTGTCTCCTGACCTTGCCTTCCTGCCTCCCTTCCCCTTGTCCCCCCCGATTTTGTATTGTATAATATTTCTAGACTTCTCAACAAAACTTTTCAATAAAAAATTGCTCTCAAGCTCTCAGGTTTGGTGGACAGAACTAAGCAGAAACAAAATCAGTTTATTAAAAATTGCCTTTTTTTTCTGAATTTTTCAAGTGTTCTGCCAATGTTGGGTCTCTGTATGTCATAACCAAGGCAGTATTTCTAGATGGTTTGAGGGTCATCAAGGAAGGCATTTGATACTAACCAGCATCAAACACTACCTTATCCTTTCTACCCTTGAGAAGAAGGGAGGGTCCCGCTCCTCCATGCTGGGTTCTGTAGACATACACAGCATCATCAAGAGAAAGCCTACGATGCAAAGGTATTTTAGGAAAGGGCTTGATATTGGATAGTGCTGGATAAAGTACTGGATAGTAGTGGATAAAGGATACTATTGCAGAAGATTGGAGTGGTTTAGGCAGTCTCAAAGTGCTTTACTATGTCTCTGCAAGACTGTTATTCCTCTTGTTATTCCAGGCTTGCCATAAACGGACACATCATTATCTTCCTTTTKAACTGCAGAAGATTAATGCCGTTTCCTTCGAAGTTGACTCGAGGATGTTGTTGCATGGAGTACCTGGACATCGATGACAGGCAGGTTTGTAGCACCATATAGCTCTTCTTGCTGAAATACTGCCTTTGGGAAAGGGCTGGGAGATTAAAAAAGGGGAAAAAAATGATGATTCGGTTAATCAGGCTGTTACATGAGGGCACGCATACTAATTACCTTTCTTGTCCCTTCAAGGAGAAGCTGCCTTCCGGAATTAAATYGTCTTTTCATTATTATAGTTCATTATTGATTCTTTTATTGTCAGTGGGCAGAGCACTRGAGAGTGCTCAGAAGGGCCTGAATTTTCCTCCCATCTCAGTTATTACTAGCTGTATACATAACGTTGTATGACTTTTGGGGATGTGCATTGCTCACATCTGCTGATCAGAGAAACTGGAGGCCTTCAGGAGAGTCTTTGGTAACAGAGCAGGGCGCTGCACAGTCCCCTTGCACATTAGAAATGGATCTGTGTCTCATGGTGCATACTGCTTTTGGTGAGCAATTGTCATGCTTATTACAGTTCTGCTGCTCATGTTGCATTACCAAAAAAAAAAAAAAAAAGTCTTATATTGATAATGGAGCTTGCAATGTCTTCCTTTTATTGGTATTTATTTCTGGGTACTAAAACTGCACATTGATATAAGGAGGGACTTTGCTTCCGAGAGATATTAAGATTTAAAGTAAATAAGTGTATATATGACGTAACCAGCATTGCTGCAATTTACTTTTTTTTTTTTTTTTTGTCATAAAGCTGCGCCTTGAGACATTAGGTTTTGATTTATAAATGGAAGATCTTTCAGATTTTGGATTAGGCCTTTAGAAGTGCTCAAAGCAGCTCTCATTGATAGCCACAGACAAGAACTTGGTAGTCACTGTGAACAAACAGAACTGCTAGTTGCTGAGCATGTTTRAAAACACAACTGTACAGCTTTAGACTATGTATTTTATTATGGTTTCTCTATGAACGTTTAAGCAGAAAGTCTTGGTTGCAGTAGGTAATAGAACCAAGAGATTGGAGTCAGYGCTTATTTTTCTTAATTTGAGCAGGTTGTGGATATAATGAAACACAAGCAAACAAACAAACAAMAACCCCAAGCAGATGATTGCAAGATTCCAGATTTAGGAGAACATTTTTGTTTATGCTTTGAAAATTCTGCAGCTCACTGCTGCTTCGTTCAGATCTGCTGCATTTACACCTAGTGCCAAGCCTCAGCCATCCATGTGTCTGATCTTCCTCCACTCTGTTCACAGTAATTTACAGTAACTAAAAGTTGAAAGCACACATTCATTTTTCGTGGTCAGGGTAATTAATGACTGAGAGAGTTTTTCAAAGGTCCTTGTGTATGCATCGCACAATGAGTAGGAAATTCAGTCTAGTGCGTGTCTTACCTGGGTTCAAGTGAGAAGGTCTAAATAGCTCTCCATGGCCATATGATCTTAGGCTTGGGTCAGTACTTARCTCCAGGACTGAAACTGCTTGATCTTTTTGAAGTCTTCTTGGTGGAGTCTTCTTGGTGGAAGATGCAACATGCCATCTTCATCTCTGTAAAACAAGACATGCCTTGTTTAGTGCCCTCAAGACTGGAAGCTGCAGTGGTCTGCTGCAGTTGTTGCCTAAGAAACTAGGAAAACAGTAGGAAATACAGGAACTCTGCCAGCACTTTCTGCCAAAGTTTCTGCAATATTAGCAAATTTACTTTTATGCAAGATTTAGGTGATGGCTTGCTACTTGAGTGGCTCACTACTGTCCTCTCTCCTGGTCACTTGTACCTGTTCTACTGAAAATTCATTCAAACTAAAAGACTAAAGTGCCATCTTTACTGTTTAATTCATTAAATCTAGCACTTAATCCACCAGCCTCAATAAAATAGGTTTAGAAGTGCACTCTGTCATTTTCCTGAACATTACAAGAGTCATTTTAAAATGTACATGCTAACTGAATATAAGAATGCAGACTTTGAAGGTTATGACGTTATCTTCTTGCTTTTCCTATAGAGAATAGTTATTCTGTATTGCCTTTATTTCTCTTCTTTATTTCTTTATTCTTTATTGCCTCTATTATTGCCTATATTTGTTCCAGGCCAACTTCCTTTTGCACAAAATAATCATATTCAGGGYTAGGTTGTAGGACAGTAACAATAAAAGTCTCTATTTTCATTTTAAAATAGCATTACTATCACTCATGCTTGGAAAATTAAGGCATGGCCATGGCTGTTTTCTTCCTGTTCTTTCACTATTGCACCCAGGTTCAAAGAATGTTTCCAGTTCTCAGTATCCAGGTGGAAGTGCTCACTGCAGCTGCAGCAACAAGGCCCAATAATGTGCACGCTGATGGGAGAACTGCAGAGCAAACAGAAGTAGAGCAGCCTTTTGTATTTTGGATTCAGCAGGCACACAAATCTGAAAGCGCCTCTTCTGCTTTGACATTATCTACAGGTTCAATCTACAATATGCTGATTCTATCATAATACAGAAAATTGGTTAATTCCCTCTGGAAATTTACAATAAAAATAATTCTCCCCTTGCACTGCTCTTGCTTCTTCCTTTGATTGGATGATGCTATCTCCTTTATTCTTAAGCGAGGGACAAAGGGAGCGTTTTTATAACAAAGTATGTGCATTTATATAAAATCTACACATTTTATGCACATGCTTTACACTTTCCTCTATAAATATTGACAAGTGAAAATAATTAGTAAGGCATATTTACAAGTCCAAGYTGCCAGGACCTGTGGAAAAATTTCTGATTTGGAAATAGCTCTCAAATGGCTTTAAATTCCAGTTAAAATTGTTTTGATAACTTGAAGGATCCATTTTGTTCTATCCACCTACAGAAGGAGGTAAAGACTTTGCCATAGCAGAACATTCAGTTCGAAGTATACCACTGTTTCTGCTGAGTAGAAACTAGTCAGGAGCATGTTTCAGTTAGGAACAAGTCACATCTTATTTTGGCAGCAAAAGTAATTAAGCACCGATGCAATTAAATGGGTGAATTTTCTAAACTTCCTATAAGAGCTGCTAAAGATCTGATAGATATCGTGAGCTTGTCATGGTCAAGAGTAGATGGAGACCCTTGGCTGCTGAAATGAAAAATGATCAGTTGAAGGAGGCCTTAATCAACCTTCTTACCTCATGTTATCTATGTGGCTTTCCTGGATTATAATGTGTTTATATATTGGGGAATATGTATTAGGAAACATATGCTTGAAAGTCACACAACACTGYCATTAACGTCAAGTGGAATGGGCTGTACGTAATAGGTTGCAGTATCTGGTTTTCATGTTAGGTCTGGAAACACAAGGCCTACACTGTATATCTAGGAAGCTTTAAAGCTTCTTGCTACAGTTGCAAGTTTCCTTCTTTTTTTTCTTTTATTTTTCATTTTTCCCTTCTTTGTCTTTTTTTTTCTTTCTCCTCCTCTTTTTTTTTTCCCCCTTGAGAAATCACTTTAAAAGCAATTTGTTACCTTTCCCCCAGAGTAGTATTGTTGTTGCTGATTTGGCGTATCTTTAAGTAGACTAAATTCTAAGATCTGCCTAATTTCCAAAAGACTAAAGAAAAAGTAATGTCTGCTGTAGACATGACACTTCATAATTAGACAATTAGATTTGATTTTCATTCAAATTTTGCAGAAGTGAAGAAGACAGAAATTGGACATTCTGAAGGGCTGCTACCCCTATAACCAATGTCCCCACCATCAGCAGCAGGAAGAAAGCAGGTTTGAATTTCCATTGCAGGTTTCTGTCATAAGAATAGATGGGTCTCCTCCTGTGCTTGGCAAAGACAAGGTTTAGGCTACTGGGAAAGCTGCAGGATGAAATTGCGGCAAAACACTGTGTTTTTGTGAATATACACGAATGTTTTACCCATAGAGAAAGAGAACTGAGATAAAGACCACTGATGGTCGAGCCTTTTCCCTTGGTTCTCTGTTTCTGAATGCTTTTTGTGTGTCCCTACCCTCTAAGGACAAAGGAGAAATTACATAGTGTACYGTTCTCATGTGTTTGGTGACCTGCAAGGCTGGAAATAAAATGGAAGGAAGACATAAGAAATTCCATATCTCAGCTGTTTACGCTAAAATGGGATTTTTTGTTTTAGTAGCAGTTAAAGAATACTAAAAGATTTATTTTTGTATTGAAATTTCTAGGTTGATCCAAATGAAAAATACTCTTTTTTTAATGCTTCATAAATATTGAAAACTGTTTAGCTGCTATTTCTTTTCTCTTTCATGGAAAGATATTTGGAAATCTCTTCTTTATTAAGTAAYCTCCCAGTTATTCATAGGGAAAGCTGTTGGTTTTGGAAGCTCTTGAGAATTGTATGTTTTCTTGAAAGTAGTTTTTGGGGGCAATACTACCTTAGGAGTCTTGAAACGGATTATAAGAAAGACCACTTGCATTTGCCATACCTGTACTGAGCAAGGAAGTGGTGAAGGATAAAGGTGTCCTTAATTCATCTTTTTTCTTCATGTTCACCTGTCACGAGGAGAAAAAAGGCACCACTGTATCTAAACAGCTAAAAAACTGTTTAATGTTATGAGTTCGTGCAAAATAAAAGAGAAAGGAAAGTCTTTTAGGTGTTTATTTTATATATATATAGAGAGAGAGAAGTGAACTTCAGAGTCCTGAGAGGTGACCTTCACAGCAAAATATATAGCATCATCATTGGSTTTCAGTTTGCCCAGCTGTCCAAAATCATGGTCTTTTAGAAACTTGAAAAATGGAGTTGACATTTCAGATGTTGCTTTCAGCTGCTGTCTTAATTTTCTGTGCTGCGTTCTGATAATAGATGCCTCTTGTTTCTCTAATTGAACCAGACCTATCTGGTCCACCGTATTTTACCATTCTGAATATGGGAGAGCAACTGTATTGCTACCATACCTAGTGTGCTGGTATTGTGCAGGGTTGGGTGCTGAAGAAAGGCAAGATTGGGATGCAAGAAAGCATTGAAAGGATGATATGGAATGAAGTGCAAAAAAAAAAAAAAAAGAAAAAAAAAGAGCTTAAATACACTTTGAAAGGTTGAAGCAGAAGAAAGGGATGGTTTTGTAGATTAGCAATAGTATTTCAGCAACAGAGGGGAAAACAGGATTGCCTCAAGGCCTTGCATGGCCTTGTTTGGCAGACTTAAGGAGATGTGGCTTTAATTTAATTTACAGTCCAAAGGAGAATCCAAAGGAGAATCATGATCTTAAATGCTAATTTAAAATGTACGCAACGTTAATGATCTTTCAGGCTAGAAGACACCACTGGGATAAGAGAATATAACTTATTAGATAACCTAGTCTGGAGACCCTTCTGCCACATTTTTTTTAAATCAAACTGATCAATTGTGGCAGAATTAGAGACATCTAGAATTGGTTCAAAGGGTCACAAGGGACAGAAAATGCAGCCAGTTTAGACTTTTCACGTTGTCCCTGTGAACTGCCTCTTTGGACATGCTTGAGTTTGGGGTACTGGGGTAGAACTGGGGTAGAAACTTTTTTTTTTTTTGCCTTTTTTTTTATTTTTGCCTTTTTAGCCTGTTTTGTTTGTGTGTTTTTTTAGAAGGATGGAGTCCAAAAACCTTGTGTGCATGTCTGTGTGATGCTGATGAACCCTGAAGAAACAATTCTGGTAATCTAGTGCCAGTGCCACCAACAATAATAYGCAAGGCTCATGTTAGTGATTAAATATCTTTATTAACATCAGTAATAATTACTCTGTACACTTAAGCAATAAACTAATCCCGGACTCCAATCCTTTATAATTAAGCTTAATGAATTGAATTGTCTTTGATATCAGATATGCCCRAGCCTTGCCTAAAACTGCAAGGAAAAGAGATTTAATAAAGTGCATTTGCAGGGATAAGACAAGGTTATTGCTACATCTTGTTTGTTTAACATACAAACATATGCAATTGACAAAAATATATATTTATTGAAAAAAAATTGAATGAAATGTTGTATTTGCATTTTAGCCTTTTTTTCTCCCTCCATCTACCCCACTTGTACAAGCAGGTTGAAAATTTTTGAAAATTCCAACTCAATCTTCTGGCATGTGCATATTTATACACTCTTTTTAGTTTGCTTTCTCATATGGTTTCTGAAACTTGTTATAATGGAAAGGAACTGGATGAATCAAGTAGTCATTAGTGAGCTGCATTTTCAAAGCTTTCAGCAGTGGCCTAATTCTGTTCCTCATTTGACATGAAAGGGAGCGTGAGGGCCAACAGCAAGCTCCAAAGCAAAATTGCAATTTGAGCTATTTCAAGGGCTAGAAAATTGCTTACTTCTTGTTCAATTTTGCAGGTCGGTAAGAAAAATATCTTGACAGGATCTCATGGCTAAAAAAAGTTTTATTTCCCTAAGTTATGGCTTCGAATCAATAGATCCTCATCATTTCAGACAGTCAATGCTATAAAGAAGCGTTTCATTCAACTTGAATGAGTGATGGCTGAGGGAAGGAGAGGGGTATTGGACCATGTAACTTCTTGGGCTATTGATACCTGCTCTCAGGAGAGAGAAATACTGAGAGACTTGGGCAATGACTTGTGTAGCTCAATGTCTTTTATTGCTTCTCCATGCATAGTGACTTGGAATTGAATCCATTCTTGCCATGGGTGATCTTTGGCTCTACCACTTAAGTGTGAAAATGCACTGAGTCCAAACCCCAGTTGCAGTAAGCTGGTGTCAATGGACTTTGGTGCAGACTGCGGAGCCTGGGGATCCACCACATTGGGAAAGGATTGGGTCTTCTGTAAGCTTTAAGTACTTACTAGTATCTTTAAAAGGTCTCACATTTACTGGTCTAGGCTTTTTGAAGAACTCCCTCAGATGGCTCTTGGGTTGCCTTTTAGAAAACATCCAATCCCCATTAAATGGAAATGTTCAGTCATTTCAATCTCAGTGGGAGATTTTTGACTGAGACAGGATTTAATGTGGTGCTCCTTCATCTCTGTGGGAATATATTAAAAGAAACTCAGAATCACCCAATACGCTAAAATGAAGCAATAAATCTTATTAGATGTCATTAATCAGATTGCTATATGTAGTTGCCAGTCTCTGCTTAATTTGACTGGCAGATTTCAAAATATAATGCATCACGTAAAAGGTATTTTTAAAGGGAATGAAAGTAGCATTTGCTCCATTACCATTTCTATTTTTTTATTAATGATGAAATGGGGAAAAAAAAGCCCTTTTGCAGGAGTGATGACCTGAAAACTCAGCCATAGTGTTTTTGTGTGTTCTTCAGGGAAAAAATGATATAAGAGGGTGCATGTCTCAAATAATAGTGGTTAGGGTCTGTACATAAGCACGCATAGTCTAACAATTTCATAATTCAATTTTAAGAGTCACCTTTAAAATGAGGTGCAATAAAGTGGGCTGAATAATAATTTTCTGGATATCCTCCGCACTTTTGGTGCATTATATAAAGGTCCTATATATATATATATGTATATATATATATATCTTATATAAAGGCCCAACGAATCAAATTCTTTAAAAGCAAACGTGCTCCTGATTTTTCCCATTCTTTATGTGTATGGAATTTCACATGTAATTTTCCCGACTTGAGCAGAAAACAGTCATTGCATCAGAAACATATGAGTGCTAGCTTGGTTTGCAATTGGCTGCATGATTATAAAGGCCTTTTCATGTGGTTTTCTTTTCTCTGTTCTCTATAATACTTCTTAGTCCTCTCAAGATTTGTCTGCTTTTTCAAGGTTCTTGTCAGAATTTCTCTTTTATTTTTAAAGAATGTTTTCGAAAAGAATCCTCTCTGTGCGGCTTGCACTTCTTTCGGAGCTTGACATTCAAAATCATGAAAATCTAAAAATGTCAGCGCTGCTACTGTGCTGGAAATTGATATAATGCATGCTAATGAAGACTTCAAAGGAGAAAATGTTTTTATTATTTTAGTTTAAAAATGACAGATCTGTTTTCTTGACTAAACCTGATAAGCACGTTTGAGATGGATCAGTTCAGGGAAGAAGTGAGATATGTTAATTCACAAGTTGAGCCTGGCTGGTTTTTTTTTTTTTTTTTTTTGCCTTTTATTTTGGTGAGCATTTGAACCACGGCAACTTTTGTTGGCCTTTTTGTTCAACGGACTTGGACTGCTTGAAAGTTTCCGTAGCTGTTTGTACATTATCTCATTCTGCCTTCATATTTTATGGAATTTGGGCTGAAAATGCCAGCATTGTAAACAAATTACGAGCACTGTGTAAAATGTAAATGTGAACTTCGAAGCTTAGGTGACAGTCATAATAAAACCTCTAACTGTGGGAGGGAAGATAAAGCCAGCTACAGACATTAGTCTCTGCCTCAGAATTACTGATGTGATGTTTGAGGAGCTGAAATAAAACTGTTTTTTTTTTTTCTCTCTCTTTTTGTGCAATCCCTGTCATCCTTGTGCTTATTTAAGTAACATTTCCTTTTACTATGGTTCATTGCTGCCAATGCTTTTGATATTGCTACTTCACAAACCCATTTTTTCCCGATGTTTTCGGATTTCTGACTTCAGGCCAGTCTGCATGATCTGCAGTAGCTTGATGAAAGGGTTTTGGGGTGGTATGAGAAAGAGTATAGACGGCAGGTAGGAAMTGCATTTCAGCTTTTCACTTCACCTCAGGTCTTTGATAGCATCCTGTAGGAAGGCTGCTGCAGAAATAATATATATTATATATAAAAATGTATATAAAATAATAATTATGTATATTATATATAAAAATATATGTAATATATATTTATAAATATTATAAATTCCTATTTATAAATTATTTATATATTATATATTATATTTATATATATARTTTTTATATATAAATATATATTATATATATAAATGCAAATCRATAAATAGATATCCTGATTCACAGGGAAGTTGCCCCTTTCTGGTTGAGCTTAAGTTGTCCATGAAGGCCAGTGGAGAGCCAAAATWCACTTGGTTTCAGACCACGCTGTCCTAGCACATCTGATGTCTCCAAAACCAAGGGGTTCTGGTTTCTTCATGTGCTGCATCTACTAAGAAAGATCTCTCTCTTGCTTCACAGCTGTGTGAGGAACTTAGGACTAGTCTCACATATGCTTGAATTATAGACATAGTTGCTGCATGCATTTTTAAGTGACAGGAAGGTAGCAGTTAACATTTTGAGTATTTTTATCCCATATCTCCTGTTGTGCAAATTCCTTCCCGCATATTGCAACTGCCTGGCAGTCACTTTGGCACCATTTTGAACCATTCTCCCACATTTTCCTAATCCACACCACTCCGTAGGGAGGTTTCTCATCTCAGTTCTGCTGCATGGCCTTTGCAAGAGGTGCGCAATGGATGTGAGATGCCCTCCAGTTCCACATGCAGCCAGTGATGCTCCAGCTCAATGTTCAGAAATGGTAGCCAACCCTTTCTTGGTAGTAACTTTACAATTGCATTTGAGGGGCTCTCGGTAACATCCCTACATTGTTTTGGGTTTTTTTGGCATTCACTGAAGAAGTCTAACCCCCAGTTACTGTAGACTTCACAGAAGAAGCGAAGGAAGCARTATATGTTTTTGTGGTGACTTGTTCAAGACTAAAAATCAGTCTTRGTCTTAGAAATATTTCTTTTTTTCACTCAGTATATTCCTGTACATGGCAGGCTACACTACCCTCTCATACTGTATACTTTTTCTAGTTGTTAGTGGTACAGGTAGCTTTTAGATTGTTGTTTGCCTTTGGCTCAAGCAACATCTATCTGATCCTTCTAGTTCWTAAGTCTATGTGCCACATGGAAACCAAGGGTAGAATTTTCTGCTGGGAGAAGATGGAAYGCTGAACGGAGACAGGGAATGCGAAATAATGAGAAAAGCGGGAAGCGCCAGCATTTTTATCACTGACTCCCATCACAACTTCAAATAGAATTTTTACATACATAGAGTGGCATGAAGTATTTATAATTATTGTGCCAGGAAATTTAGCCAGTGATTCTCGGAAATCAAAGGATTAAAAATAAAAGAAACATAAATGAATAAATAATTATAGATTCTCTCAGTGCATTCTTTAAACCTAGGGTGTCAAAGCTGTTCAGCAGCRGAGGCTGACTGACATTTTCAATTGAGCTCCCTAGGAGAGATGTACAGAATRTGCCAGTAGAGGAGGGAAGGATTTACTGTACAGTGCTCCTACTGAAATCAGTAGGAGTGCTATCTGCATAGCTTAATATATAGCCTAGCTTAACATCTATGTCTCTGTGTTTAGAGTTTTTTTATTTTATATTTTTATATATTATATATATTATTATATATTTACATATTATCTGCATAATTATGTAGAAATATATAATAAATATTTTATTTTATTTTATTTTATTTTATTTTATTTTATTTTATTTTATTTTATTTTATTTTTAACACATTCAGACACCCAATTGTAATAAGCAATGGTTTAGTATCTAAATCTCTCTCAAGATGTGACTCTTTCTCAAGCAAATAGTTATTTCAGCTGCAGCAAATGAACATCACGGTGTTTAATGCATTGGGCCCTACTCTATGAGGAAATTCTCAGTTCTGATGGAGGATTTGGGCTTTTTCTACAGTATGCAAACAGAATGAGGAACGTCTGGAAGTGGGTCATGGAAAACAGCTGGGCACTGAGCTCCTGGTCTGATCAGGAGAGAGGCMGAGGAAGCAAACTGGGGACTTCTGGTTGGCTAGATGCTTCTGTCTGCTTGATATTGCAAGCAGGTGGTCAACCCAGGCTGGAGGAAGACTATCTAGATAGACGGGTGGTATAAGGCAACCAATGAGGTTAGCAACCTCCATGAGAGAGAGAAGAAACTCCAGATCCCATGATTTCTACTTGAGCCAACTAGAAGCAATGGGATGTTGATTAGCACATGCTGAGATGAAGGTAAACAGCTGTAATGAGATGGTCAGTGTCCTTACCTTGGATTGTGCCCCAGGTGCGTTTCTGTGAATGCCAGGCAGCTTGGACACATTGGGATACAAAGGAAGCATCTTTTTTTTGTGAAATTCCATGCACTGACTGGGTTGATGGTTGAGGCTATATGCAACGTCCAGGCTCTGCTGCCTCTACATAACCTACCTATTAAAAAGAAACCACATAAACTACCTGTTAGAAACTTTCAGCATGAAATTGGCTCTTCGGATATCTCCTTATAGGAAGAACACCTAGTTTATACCTCAATTATTGCACAGATAAGCTAAATCTAGTTAACGGCATGACAAGGCAATAATGATTTTGCAATTGATGGTTTTGATTAATAGAGTGTAAGAGGAAAGTATAACAAAAACATTTGAAAAGACAACATTGGGTTTCTATAAGAAAATCACAGGGAAATATTCTTGGTGATGTTCTCTGACCCSTTCCAGGATCCAGACTCTCAAACCCATGAGATTTTTCGTGATGGTTATTTCTCATTTCCATTAGTCACAATTTTGTGGTGACTTCAATAAATTCTGTTTGCTCCATAAAAATAGAGCTAATTTACTTTTTCAGATTTGTGCCAGGACTAAAAAAAAAAAAAAAAAAGTTTTCAGATGTGTGTATGTAATTTTTTCTAGCAGATTGGAGGGAATGCTTGAATTCCCAAATGACCTGTCCTTACACTGTTAAAATTTCCTCAGTGAGTGGAGTGTTCTCAGTAGTTGAATAGCACCCAAATGCAATAGTGGAAAAAAACAGTATTTGTTAATCAATATGTTAACTCTCATGCTGTTAGATTATTAAGTGGTTTTTTCTTTTTTTTTTTTTTTTTTTTAAAGAAATGCTTGATAGGAAGCCAAATGTAATTGTTTAATATTTGATGCGTAGTATTAGGACACTTTAAAGTGTCTGATACCATTATGGATAGAAGTGGATGGAAATCATTTTTTATACTGGCGAAAATAGAGGAAGAATATGCATTCAGCCTCTGAGAATGAGGAAATGAGTCCAAAGATGTGATGAAAAAGAATAAGTCCATTCTTTGGAGATACTCTTCTCGTCACTCATACCTGATATAAGACCACAGAAAGCAAGACTAGAGTGGATTGTTCTCATCATCTTATGTAATGTTGGTAGAAAATGGGGTACAGGAGTACTGCAGGTGGATTTTATTGTCTACTTCTTCAGGGCAAAATAATGACCTTTCTATTGTTCTGAGGTTTCTATTGTTCTCTCCCTAGATGGGAGAGTAAGTCCTTGTTGTCTGAGAACAGATTCTAGAAGAACTCATGTTTGGGGCAAGACCAGAAGATGCCAGAACTAGACACAGGTTCTCAATCCGCATTGAAGCTCTCTAGATTTGCTTTACTTTGCCTGCACTCAAGTTATTTTCACATCCTGTGAATGAAAGGGAGAGAAGTGTGTGCCCCTTAGAAAGTGCTTTAAAAATGGTTTTAAGTCAGGTCTCCTGCTGATGTCGGCCTTCTTATCAAAATGCACATATGTTTTTGTTAAGGTCTTTGTGATGGTCCTAATTTTAGGCAAAACTCTTGAAATAGCTCCCTCTCCTTTTTCTGCCTCAATACTGCTCAGGCATCTGAGCCATCAGAGATATGGGTATGTTTAACTTTTAAACATGTTGTTGAAATATTAAACAAAGTTTTTCCCGTTGATGGTTAATGCTGTATCAAAGCAGGCTGGAAACAGCTTCATAATCTCTTACATAATGCTGTCATGCTGTTCGTGTCGTAGATGCTATTTCATCCTGATAGCTGCCACCAGCAGGAGGCTCAGAAATGTGATTGTAACCATCCTCAAACGTATTTTAAATACATTTCATAGTTTATTTGATGGGAGGTGTGCTTTCTTAACATAGGAATTTTGAAATGGAAACCAAATGGAATGCTCCGTTGAATCAGTCTCTTTGTCTGCATGTCGCAGTACAAGAGCTCTCTGCATCAAGGATGTGATCTTTAAAACGGGTGCCCTTTTTTGGGGTGTTGGATGAGAGCAAATACAGAAACCATTTGCTTGATCATTTTCTTGCACATGGGTTGTTGAGGGGTTCGGTCCTGCGTGGCATTTTCCTTTGCAGTTATCTTTGGTACAAAAAAACCCTTTTTTTGCCCTAAGAGAATTCTGTGATTGAAACCCACAAGGGACACTCACCCCTGGGTTTCTAGTGATTGATTAGGTCATTCACATGGGATTAGGAGATCCTGACTGAAGCTCTGCTTCATCTGAGTTCGATCAATAACTTGAATGAGATCTTTCTAGTTGAGCACCTATGCCACGGTGCAAGTGCATCCAGATCTGGGAAGTCTGTATTTCTTTGGAGAAAGAACATTTTAAAACAGCTCAGCCTGTTTTGGAAAGGAACCCATATTGAAATACCAAATACCTTCTGCCAATTAAGGACAACGGCTTAGATGTGGGCAGGAGAACTTTTTCTTTGATTGTACCCTTAAAACCTCAATGTAGGAAAGTCACTGAAGCATAGGCTAAGCTTCTTTGGAAAAATATGTGCTTCAGTGAAGCAGAATGCTTCCTGGAGCTGCCTTCAGGTAAATATGCCTACTGGCATGTCAGTTATGACCTGGAGCCATCATGAGCAAACCCATGTTCAAAATCCTCACCTGAAGAATGGTACAGCATAACTGCATGATGAGATGGGGGGAAGGAGTTAGGGAGAGGAAAGAAAACAGAAGAAACAACTGAATAGGCTTGGGGAAAAAAACTCCCTGATTTCTAAGTTGATGGTGTACATAAGATCCAGCAGAAGAATATAAACCCCAGAGTACTACTGCTGAAACTAAAAATCACAATTGCTATGCCTCAAGGTAGAGTCAGCCTCTTGAAAAAAATGCTGTCTTCTTTTTTAAAAATTGGTTATTCTATATCATTCCTTTACCCTACTCAAAGTTTGTGCAGATGATTGTTTTAGAGTAGAATTGGACACCTGGAAGGGGAAATGCACCGGTTTTGGGGAAAGATCCACTTAAGAAATAAATGAAAGTCTAGTGGTCTGAATGCAGAACTGTGAGAAGTTCAGAGGGAGCGCAACAACCATGGAGAAGGATGACCTTGGCATCAGTTGTCAGAGGCAATGCTGACAACCCTTGTGTGTGGCTGGACTAATCAGAATTGGCTCCTTAGGGTCAATATAAAGACATTTCCTTCAGAACACCAGTCAGTAAGCTTTGGGTGCTCAGTCTAGGTTTTTACACAAGTATCAACACTTACTAGCTGTGGTAGGCTGTTTTGATCCAGTGATTCCCCTCTACTAGGTATCTCCTGTGTGGAGTAATTAACCAACCATCTTCAAAGTCTAAAGCCTCCAACTAGACTCATCTAGCTCATACTTCCTGGGCTTGCCTCTAAGAATGTTGTGGCAGACAGGGTCAAAAGCCTTACTGAAGGTAGACAACATCCACTTCTCCCCTTATCTACCTAGTCATTCCATCCACGAAGGCTGTCGGCTTGGTTAAGCGTGTTTTGCCATTTGTGAACCTTTTGGAGGCTATTCCTGGATAGCCTTTTGGAATAGGCTGCCCAGGGAGGTTGTGGAGTCTCCTTCTCTGGAGGTCTTCAAAACCTGCCTGGATGCCACCCTGTGCCACATGCTCTGGGTATGAGGACTACTCCTAATCACTTTCTTGTCCTTCATATGCTTGGAGATGTTGTTCAGGATAAGCTGCTGCACTCAGGACCAAGGTGAGGCTGATTGTAGTTCCCTGTATTTTCCTTCTTGCCCTTTTTGAAGACTAGAGTGACAATAGCTGCCTTCCAGTCCTCAGGCACCTCTCCCATTCTTCATGTCATTTAACCATCACTTAGAGTAGCTTGTCAATAACATCAGCTAGGTCCCTCAGCCTTCCTGAGTGCATCCCGTCAAGGCCCATGGACTCGTGGATGTCCACTTTGCCTAAATGATATCTAATCCAATTCTCCTCAGTGAAGGAAAGTCTTCCTTTCTGCAGATTTTCTCCCTGGTCTACAGTGCCTGGGATTTCTGTGGCTGGTCTTAGCAATATAGACTGAAGCAAAGAAGGCAGCCAATATCTCTGCCTTTTCTGTATCCTTTGCCAGCAGGGACCCTTCAGCAGAAGACCCACACTCTCTCTAGTCTTCCTCTTGTTAGTGGTGTCCTTGAAGAAGCCCTTGTTGCCTTGGACATCCCTTGCCAAATGAACTACAAATTGGGCTTCACCTTCCCAGTCCTCCCCATACAAAGCTGGGCAACAGGCCTGTAGTCCTGCCAGGAGTCCCTGCTTTCCCTGCTTTCACCTTCTTCTGTACACTTCCTTCTTCTGTCTGAGCTTTGCCAGAAGCTTCTTGTTCATCCATTGCTATTGCCAATGAAAGCACATCCTATCTACATTAATGTTACCACTTTTTTTTTTTTTTTTTTTTTTTTTTTGCTTTGCTAAAAGAGGGGGAAAAATCAGGATCTCTCTTAATTTCCTGTGGATTGTACAATATCGTCAATAGTAAACAGATTGTTTTGGATGTGACTAAATTTGCAGAGCCTAATTTACCTACTATGATTTTTCGGTCTTAATTTCTACTTTTGCAGAGGAAATACAGAGAGAGCTTTATGCATTTGAGGTTATAGTGGGCCTCCTGACTCTAGCAGAATAGTTTTGAGTTTCACTATTAGCCCACTGCTAGTGCAAGTCACAGCCTCACAATTGACTCTTTCCTGCACACACAGAAGGAAAGCACAGAAAGTTCTCAGCCTTACTCCTGCTGTGCCCATAAATCTGCCAGGAAAGGACTCTTTCCTTCAGCAATCCTGGTGATTAATTATCTAGCATGAGTTTGTGCAGTAGCTCAGTCGCACAGAACAAGTGGTGTCACGTTCATTCCTACATGTGATTATTGCAAGTGTCCCTGACGTAGCTTCAGGTTTCTTCAGCAAAATCTTTCACTGCTGTAGAGATTACAGAACATTTGCTGCTTCCATTTACTGCCAGCCACCAGAACGTCTTCAGCAAATTCAACTGTAAAGAGAGGGAATGTGTTTATAATTTGGGTATGTATTGTAAACTTTATCTGCTCTGTTGAGTATTGCAAAATCAAGTAGATGCCAGATCAAGCTGAACTTATAAGGTAGATATTTTAGAAGATATGTTTTAAGGTTAATAATTCATTCATCTTAAATATGGTGCTTTTGAATGTTCTTGACCGCTGATGCTTGTTGTGTGTACAAAACTCTCTTTCTGCAGCTCAATTGTCTTCAGTTTTATGGGGACAGATATTCTCCTAAGATGTCTTCTTTTTGTGGGTCTCCAATTTTTGGCATAGATGTTCCCCTTTCCAAAGGCTTTTAGCTGTGAAAAAGGCAACCCCCTCTGAGAACCTGTGAACTCGCCATGCTGAGCTTAATTATTGAACAATACAATAAAGTATTCAGCTCATAGTGTCACTGGTATTTATACACAAGTTCTGGAGTAACTAGCATGCTCTGCTTAGTGCAGCATATACTGACTCTTAAGGGAATCCTGCCAAAGTAAGCACATACAAAGGAGGTAGCCTAGAAAACCTGGTGTGATCCTGGTATTTCAGAAGGTGGCATTTAATGTGAACATTTGCTGTGTGCCTTTCCCACTGCACCCTGGCCAGGCAGGGCTGGTCAAGTACCCCTGGACTGTGAGCAAATGTTCACATTAAATGCCATACAGAACACCTTATGGAGTGGGGCATTTACCCTTTAGTTGCAACTATGAGTGCTTCTCCTGTCATTTTTTTGATGTTATGTTTCAGTGATGCCTAAAAACTTTGTCTGTGGTAGCCCGCTGTTGTGCTGGATCATAGTAACCTCCTTCAACCCTCCTTGTCTTTTGATGATGCAAAGGGAGTTAACAGAGAAATTGTAGGGAAAAAAAATAATTATGCAAGTGCTACGCCAAGACCAAGAGTTGGGGAGAGATTTGGGGTCTGCATATCCGAATGCAGCATTCTCCTAAGTAACCTGCATTGCAAAATGTGGCCCACGTGTGTGAGGGAGCCACAGGGTTGAAGAGCATGTGTTCTGTTGCTGATGTTTCTCTGCAGAAGATGGTGAGCGCTTCCTCCACTGTGTTATATGGTACCAGTCCTCAGTTTTAACTTCATGCAGAATCTTCACAGCCTTTTGGAATTTCATTGTTCTTCTATTGGTTGTCTTTAAAGGAGCATAAATGGTTCAGATCCGTATCCTGGCAATTCTGTCTCCCTTCTGGGACTGTTTGGGTCCGCCTGCTTCAGTGTTAGTATCATCAAATCTACTCACATTCTGATGCACAAACGTCACATACTGATAGTCATTAAAACCACAGATAGGGTCTGAGCTGCCTAGCAAAGAAGCCAACAGATTACCCTCTGTGAGTGCAGTTCCAGCCCTGAATGCGTAATTCAAGCAGAGATAAGTGACAGAAAATGAAAAGGAGATAAATTCAGCTTCAGTTCAGAGGCTGCACTCCTCCTCAGGTGACTCCAGCAGGGAATTCAGAGTTTAATCAAGCGAGGAGCATAGCAGGACTTTTCCCTGAGACTGCTGTGAGCTTAGTAGTGTGACATCCTGGCTAGGCACACGTTCCTTTTGAATGCCCTGCAACGGGCTTAGTCAGTGAGGGCGGACATCTGACATCTGCTTCTGTTTATTATCCACTGACCTCCAGGATCCGCCTGCTGCCAAGGCAGGGCATGTTTCCCTCATGGAAGAGTTAGGGAGCAAGAAATACCTGTATGCCACGTAAGCCATTCTGATATTAAAGAGAACTGTTCCCTGACTACTAGGGGCCAAGGCACAGCTGGAGGAAGGGGAGGTGTAATCATTTCTGCTTGGCTTCCTCATATGTTTGAGGGGCAGATGTGCTGGTTTGTGGATATGCCCCAGGCAATTACAACCTCCCTTTTGTAATCTCGACTTTCTCACTGATTTGCTGGGTAAGCTTGGGCAGGACACTTTCATTGTCACCTCTCTTCCCTTGCAACCCTTGATTCCTGGGAACAGCCTGGCTTTGTCCTTGTTGGGAGGCATGTTTCTCTCAGCTGCGTACTCACCAAGAGATGGCAAGGTCAAGAGGAAGGGGCTAGTATTTGAGGCAAGAATGGAGTGCACCTCTTAGATGCACCTCATTCTTTGCATTGGAGAGATTGCACTGGGGAGACTGGCTAGATGTCTACAACACGTATCTAAACTCAGGAGCTCCAGGGCTGCCTGTGCCCCCCTGGGCTCTCTGGGGACCATGCAGTGATACTGCAGCACAGATGAAATACAGAAAAAGGAATGTTTTCAGAAACAGGTGCAAAACCAGTCTTGGAAGTCAGGTATATATGGATGGGGCAGCCAGTAGGATTCCTGAGAGCAGCTGATTGCCTAAGGTACGTGCTAATTTCCTTCCTGATGACTTCCTGCATCTTGAAGGGTCATAACCATCTTTATAAATACTGAGCCATTAATTGAAGTCGCTTTCTGAACCCTGTTTCGGAATGACTTAGACATTTAGGCTTGCATTTAGAGACTGAAAGCCAATGGGATCTCAATACTTAAGTGCCTCTTTCTTTTGTAAGCTCTGTCACCCCTCAACCTCAATTTCCCCAGCCGAAAAAAATTATGATATTACTGGAGCTGACCTTTTTTCCTGGGGAGACTTGGCTTTACCATGGTTAATTCATTCCTGTGTTTAAAACACAGTGGGTCGTGAAATTATGATTCTTAAAGCCAGCCATTAGAGAATGTTGCCTCCTTTGAGAATATTGATTTAACTGCATCTCTCTGTGTATTTAAATGATAGGATGTGCAAAGATCAATTTATTCTGTGTTTGTATCTAATGAATAATTATGGAGTCTTTGTTCTTTCTGTAATGAATGAAAATAAATGTTTCTAGCCAGGTAAAAGAGAAGTGAATATGCCTGAGAAAGGAAGCCCACCAGCCCACATTACATCAGCTTTTAACTTTTTCCTCCTTCCAGGTGCAATATTTCCTGTCAGCGTTATAGCCAGTGTAGCATTTTTCCCTATTCCCTGGCTTCTGATAAAAAATTAAAATAAAAGCAACATCTTTTGTTTTCTTTAAACATGATGATTATTGTAATTCTTACTGCTGCCCAAGGGATATCCACTTGAATCTATATTATGTTCCTTGAGGGGAATAGTGGTCACAAGTTTGGAACTTTAAGTAATTTTTGTTGCTTAATTTAGCAATGTTAGTGTTCTGGTGCAGAACCATGTTTCTGGAGGGGCACTCATGAAGGAATATCTACTAATGGTCCCATGGGTGCTTATTGTCATCCATGACCTCACACAGATGCCCAGGGATGCATTCTTAGACGGTGTCTTCTTTGTGCAAAAGAGACTGTACACCTTTGAGGTATGGAGAACCTGTGCATTAAGACCTAAAGGTAGGTAATGGGCCTGAACTTGAGGGTCGGAAACTGTCCACTGAGATGCAAGTTGGTTGAACTCTCTTTGGAGAGTTGAAATTGTGGAAATGTTGCTTCTGTGCTAGATTTTGGAAGTATCTTTGAGGTCTGTTCCTCTGTTTCACACTTAATACAACTCTTTGACCTACAAGCTGGGAATGAGCCTAAACAAATACTCCACTGTTTTCTGCTGGTCCAGGCTTGTGGCCATTCCTTGTGTGATCAGACCCACCAGAAATGCTTTTTGCATATTTATTGAGTGGAAATTTCTCTTCCTCTTTCCCAGCTAAATGAGGTAAAGCAAGAAAATGCTAGAGCCTTTTCCTTGGGAGCTCCTCTTTTTCTGTTTCCAGCCTTTCAGGGTTCCCTAGGTGAAAGGGAAGGGAATTGAGAGGTGGCATCAGGCCGCTGTGAAGTTGATATAGAGCGTCTCGAAACAATCTGTGCATGCACACAGAACATAAAACAATCTTGACAGCCTTTTCTGAGGGGGAAACAGGAAGAGAAAAGTTTTGGTTCAATTCAGGCTGAAAACAAACTCAAAAACCGGAAGTCTACTGAACCTCCCAGCACCACAACCCCCCTGATGTTCCTTGGCTGTCAACACTGCTTTGGCCAGCTCTCCTGGAGAATTTTGATAGGCCCTTAAAGAGAAGATTTGACGAGTTGAAGTGCTGTTTGGGGATATGAAAAATACTTTCAGGTCCAGTGAGAGTTCATTTGCTTTTATTAGACTCCCTTTTCTGTTGAAACAATCTAGGGCATGGTGTTGTGAATTGCATATTATAGCACTACCACCAATAATGTCAATACTATTAATATAATGCCTGTAATCCACTGTATCATGCTTCATTATTCCATCTGGACAGATTCTTGTTGTTACTGTAGTCATCTTTATGCTGTATTAAATTAACTCTCAAAGAGACCCAGCAGTGTTACATGCCCCCAAAATAGAAGATATGAAGGTATTTGCTGCCTCAGAGATTCTGCATTTTGTTCTGTGAAGAGAAAGGTATCGACTGGAATGTTTTCTGTGAGATCAGTGGAAGTATATGAAAGAAATTTGCCCTTGAAAATACTTTAACACTGTGTTTGTGTTAGCAAACTTCTTTGCTCTACATRAAGACACAGGTATGACCTGAAAGATGGCTTTGGTTCTACTTTTTTGACGCTGGAATGATTATCTCTGCATGTGCCTGAATGCATTCAGCTTTTATTTCGTACTTAGCCCTTGCGTTAGGCGTCTGAGTTGGGGAGGATACTGCAGCTACATGTTAAAATTGCTTTTGTTAGGGTGTTTCTAATGGAATCCAATGCACGACGTTCATGCAATGGCAACACAGCAGGTACATAGCTGGGAATCCATAGAACTACCTGATCTTGGATGTAGCTAATGCTGATCTGTGTTACCTTTTTGGAAAATATAGTTAATGTCCCAAGGTTTCTAACCTACTTTTAGTTCGGAGGCAGAAGTAAGGCAGAAGTTTGGAGCAAATTCTTAAGTTGAAATTTATTTATGTGTATGTGGTGCCTCTTTCATCAGTGTACTAAGGCAGCACCAATAGACTTTTATTTTTAATCTGGGTCAGGCATCTGGCTTCGAAAACTCCACTTGCTATAAAGTTGAAATTATTTTGAAGGAGATTAATTCTCAGCCTTTCCCTTGTCTTGTCTGGCTGCCTTCTGATGTTTTTCAAGGGAATTATTTTTTCTGTAAGAAATTCCTCATCTCCAAAAACTCCTCATCTGTTGCTCGGAATCCATGTTTAAACACAGCCATATCGCTGTGGTTTCTTCTCACAAAACTAGGGGCTGCACTGTCAGGTGAGACTTGCTAGATGGACAGGCACAGAAAGGACTTTAATAAATGGCTGTTTTCTACCACTGAGTACTCTGAGGAAGCCAGCTTGGACTTTCGGAGCCATCAAGTTCCCAGGTATTTCTGAAAGGATAAGGATTGCTAGAAAACCCTATCCCATCAGAAATGGATTATTTTTTGGCGGGAGGGGGTTACTGCTATAGTATATAAACCCTGAAATATCTAGTGGGAAAAGATTTCTGCTGTCTGCTCAGATTTAGTTGTAATGATTGTGCCAAAAAGTGACAGGAGGAATCCATTTTTTACTTTCACAACTGGTTTGTTTTTTCTTCTTTGTGCATACCCTTTCCTATACTACAAGAATTTTCAAGTATCAAGTCTCATCTTTTTCCTCCTTTATCATTTTCTTATTAACTTTTCCTATTGCACATAAAATATTTGCCCATTGAATTTTCAATTTAAAAATAAGTCATGTTCTTCCCTGATGTTCATTGCATTCATCTCCAAAACTCGCAGAATTGGTGGGAAGAACTCCCATTAACTTCCATGGATCGGGCCCAAATCGTGTGGGTTGTTAATATTATATAAGATGAAGGAGGAAGCAAAGGGGAGACTGTATCATTATTATAAAAATAGRAATGTAATTTATGCCCTTTTATAAACAAAGAAAGGGTACCTTGTCACACTGTGTCTTAACACTGGGTTTCTAAGAAATTCCATGGCAAGAGCTACAGACATCTTCACTTCTGAATAGCTCTAGATTTGGAATGTAAGGCAGCCTGAGTCCCTTTCACACCTGAGTCCAAAAACCTTGAGCTTGTAAGAACTAAAACTAGAACTAAATGGAAAATTTGAGACTCCTCTAAGTATGCTACCCCAAACCCAAGACCCAATACTATCTTTCTCTTAAATGCTCTTAAGTGGAGGGTTCCATTTGAACATGCAATAGCCACTGGAGGAACCTGCCCCAAGAGCTTTTAAAGCACCAGCTATGTGTAAATGCCTTTTCTGAGAAGAGCTAGTGACAAACTAGGTGAATTAATTTGAAACTTCACACTACAGTAGCAAGCAGTCCTGGAAAGCAGGAGAGAGCAGCCGCCAACAATTAGTGTCTGTAATAACAGCCTTTTAGGTTCAAGGGGATCAGTGGGGCCATTCATCTTCTAGGGAAACTAATAGCTTGGACTCACATTTACCAACTTCATTTAATAATGAAGTTTCCTGCAGTGTCTTTTAACAAGAACAAAGCTTGTATGGTGGAGGAGAGACATCCAGGATTCAATCTGCTCAAGTTATTTTTTTCGAGGGAATTAAAGGCTGAGCAAGGCAGAAAATTTTATTTACTGCTCATACTGTTTGTGTGTACTGCATTTCTACTTTGTGAAATAAGCAATATGTGTTTTTTTAATGGGTTTTTTTTTTTTTCATCACTTGAAAGAAGGGGAGTGAATCATTAACTTTACCTGGACAAGTAACAGTGGGATCCTCTGAAAATACTTCCAACTCTTTTGTTTTTAATGGTGCAACAGGCTTGATCTTAGAAATAAATACTATATTAACTGGAAAAATACTTTTTTGCTACCTGCATTTTTAAACATACATTTTTAAAGCTCAGAGAAGGCGCTGAGGTTTTCCTGTTTCTGAGGGAAAGAAGCAGAAATACTAATGATTCGCTCTACCTGGRGAGCATGGCAAGAAATGCTCATTTGCAGACCATGAGGGCTCATAAAGGAAACACCTTGACACACGGGATTACTTTCTTTCACTGAGGGTTTGGTAGTTATAGGCATAGATGTAGGCAGCTCAGGCTTTAAAAGCAAAGCGGAGCAAGCCTGAAGCAAATCACCTTGCCTCCTGGGGAGGCTCACATTTCAGTCCTCATGAGGCTTGTTTTTCCTTTTGGTCATGATTGGTGAACAGGGTTTCCCTCCCAGGAAAAGCTTAATGCTCTGAGACTACCTTTAGGTAGTTCCCATCAAGATGGGAACAAGTCCCTTGACTCTCCTTGCTCGTTCTCCTCACCAGTCTCAATGGTTCCTCTATCCCTTCCCTGTTTCTCTGCATCTGTCACTCTCTTTTCCCTTTGCTTTCAAACATGCTAATGTCTCTCTCAAGTTCCCTGGTGAAAYGTTCCCTACATCCTATCCGCCTCCATCACCGTCACCTCCTCTCTTGTTTCTGCCTCCCTCTGTGTTTGAGCTTCTCCAGCAAACTGTGCCATGGCACACAGCCTTAGGACTTCACGTCCATGAGCACATTGCATCTGTCCTCCACTTGCTATGCAAGCTTCCTGCTCGAAACTGAGCAAGTCCATCCCACCTTCTCTTCACATCTGAGCCTGCACTGTTGGAAGTATGAAGGCCACGTTTAACAACTTGGTTCTTCAGGACCTTCCTAGCGAAAGGGTAAATATTTTGTTTATCATAGACAGCATTTACATCTGAGAGTGTAGAAGTCAAATAATTTCTTACCTTTCTCCCCACTACACAAACCCAGGGATTAAGAAAGACTTCTAAKGTCTCTACCTATTTCTCTTTGGTGCAAAGTCTTTGCCCCTTTTGTAATTGCCCCCAAAGCATAGAAAATCTTAAATTCATCTACTGAGCCTTCCATAGACTCATTTTCCAAGTGGGAGGAAGAAGTGATACGAGAGGTAGGTGTCACTTTAATCCTTTCTTTATTCTCTAGGAATGTTGGAAAGGTGAATTTTGGTGTTTTGTACCATATGTCTGTGCAAAGAACATTGTGAAGTGTTTTGAGGGTTTTTTTTGTTTGTTTGTTTGTTTGTTTGTCAAGGGTTTTGTTTATTTGTTTGAGGGTTTTGAGTTTTTTTTCATGGTGGTGGTGATGGTTGGCTAGTTTTTGGGTGTAGGATTTTGGTCACTTTCTTGGATATATTTATTCAGTGGTAGACAGCGTTTGCAAGGGAAAGCCAAAGCCTATCAGGATCTTTCTGTCCTCATTCTCCTTAGTCTCTCTGTTGCCTGTAGCAGCAGGGACTTGAGCAACCTCAGTGAGAGAGTTGTCCTTGAAGATTCTGCCATCTCGTGGTTGCCTTCTCTGTTGACTGCTGCTTTTCTGGGAGGAGCAGTTACCCCTTCAGCAGGAGAAACCCAAGCTGTGCTGCAGGGGAATGCCCCATACAGAAGTTAAGAATGCAACAAGCCAGAAATTGGAGAAAGTTTATATTTTTCTCTCCGYCTTGCTGTTGGACAGCTGAGCTATGGGAAGATGAACAAGCTGACCTGCTTCTGCGCAGTGAAAATGGGCCAGGAATGTGGACACACACTCTCTTCCTTTCTGCTCTAAACTTGAGCTTCTAGACCATTGCTGTTTCACTGTATGTAACAGCTGAGCCATTTTATTATTTTATTTTATTTTATTTTATTTTATTTTATTTTATTTTATTTTATTTTATTTTATTTTATTTTATTTTATTTTATTTTATTTTATTTTATT
>NW_020454960.1:534301-542039 GCF_003342845.1 Nothoprocta perdicaria | reverse complement strand
CACACAATGGAAATCTTTGGAAAGCAAGCCCTAAGCCAGCTTTTCCTGCCCAGTATTCTTGGCACGATGACATCATCACCCCTGTGTGTCCTGTCACTAAAACAAATGTATGAAACGGTTCCACTTCTCCTCTTTAATTGGACCGAGCTTGTTTCAAGGAGCTGAAGAGGCAGACTGCTCACAAAGGTTAGTGGGGAGAAATATATCATTGTCTTCCAGGATGTTCTAAGTGGGTCTCTCGAGTAGCAAGGTCAGAGTTGACCGARCAGCAAGTTCTGCTGGTATGAATCATCAATAGCGTTTCTCACACAATTTGTCAATGCCCAGCAATTATACATCGTCTTTCTCTAAAGAAATGTTGCGTTTCTCTCTCAACAACCGGTGCATATTTTTAACTCTTCCTCGTTCTTTGCAAGGGCAGTTCYCTCTTTTTCCTGGAGGTGAATACTGGATTTGAGGCAGCGCTGAGTCCTTTTGAGCAAGTTGTAGGTCTAAGATTATTTTTGTGTTGGAGGTGCAACTTCCTCAAAAGCAAAGTTCTTTGGGACAGAATGAATTTACAATAAAATCGTGAAATTATGCTTCCTTGACATTTTTGTGATTTAGSGGCAATAGAATCTGAAATAGAATTTTTTTTTTCTTGATTTTTTTTTTTTTTTATACTGGGAAATGAAGAAATTTATTGACTGTCTGAATCCATAACATTCTGCTGCTTCACTGGGGATTGATGTGCCAGGTATTTCTGTAAAATAAGGCTATTTTTATCAGGTTGGTGAATGAAAAGAATGAAACTATGCTAACTGCCAAAGTAAATGCGCCCGGGCTGCCTTGACCATAACAGCTGTGAAATCCCGGCTGCTGTATCCAGAAATGAGCTGAGGGTGCAAGTGCCAAACACGACTGCACAGTAAATCATCAACTCCAGCTCACCGAGTAGCCAAGAGTTAAAGTAGTACTGAAAAAAAGAGCTGGTCRTGAAGTTACAGGCAGCATATTGATAAAGATGACTACACCACTGAAATTCTTTCTTGGGCGTTTATCTCAAAAAGAAAAGTCGATTGATTAATGAGAAGGAGTGAGATGCTTTTTTCAGGGAAAAAAAAAAGTTTTTGTTTCTTCTTTATGAACAATAGCCAGTCTATCCTCACTTTTTGCTGGCTTTGGGATACAGACCTTGGCTGTTAGCCACTGCGCCAGCAAGATGATGCTCCCAGACAAACCTCTGTGCTTGGGAACTCTCTGATCTGGCCAGGAATTGGCAAGGACGTGTGTCTTTCTGAAGATACTTTATGCTTTTGTTGCTTTTTTTACAGTCAGGGCTCCTTGATGTTTTATTAAGTCCTTTATTTCTTGCCACTGTGTTCTTTTAGATTTTAAGGAACATGACACATTAGAGTGTCTTTTAAACAGTGCATTTTCATATGTATATGTTTTCTTCAGGACATCTGAGSTTTTGAGAATTAGTTATGCATTTTCCAGTTTTCACCTGCTGTTACTTGGACTAGAAAATTCTTTTTCTGGAAAAGCTTGTGTAATCACTGAATTCCAGGAACTTAAGCCTTCAGTATAAATGCTGACGGTGACAAGATTCACAATAGCATCACTGTCCAGTGGTGGATAGATAGCTCTGTGTTGTCTTCTGATGTTTTTTTTCTCTGATACTTGTGATTTGGAGGAATATGAATTCACCATGAATTACAGCAAGTCATGCAGGGCTGCGCTATGGTTGGGACACAGGAGTCCTCAAGACCTACATGCTGCCTTAAATCAATCAGGGCATTTAAACCAGTTGAGAGTAGTATGTCTGCAAATTTATGCTCGTCAAAAGCAGTCTATGTTCAGAAGAAACACTTTGAGCTGATTTGTGAGTTGTACCTGGGCATCCACTTTTATCCTCTCTTTTATTTTTTTTCTCTCCTTTTTTTTTTTTTCCTTTTTCTTTGCACACACTCAATCGAACATTTCATCAACTGTAAAAATCTAAATGAGTTTGCAGACAGACATGGGATGCCTCTGCTCTGGGCAAAGGTTGAGAAGCAGAAATAATAAGTCAGATTTGACAGATCTATCATCAGCTCTGGAGGCAGTATAACCACGTTAGCGTAGCACTAAACCTAGTGTAATAACCTGGCAAAGTGGCAGTCTTTTTCCTTTGGCTCAATATATGAAGAATGCCCCCACTGCAGATCAGTCTGTTAAATTTTGGGTATACAAAAGGTGTACAAACGACACCAGGCACTAAACTAGTGATCTAGATATACAAGAATGAGAAGGGCTCCGCTTGTTCTCAAGCTGACCCCATTTTCAAGGAAAAAAAAAATATTAGAAGGACAGTGATTTATTTGGTGGGAAATTTCCTTTTTATTGCACCTAGTTATGAATCATTGAGCTTACTGCTTGCCTTGCATGGTTTATGAAAGCTAATCCTGGTGTCACCGTATCCTCTTATAGCAGAAATTCTGCAGACTTGTTTCTGCTCATTTTTATTGGGTGCTCTTGGAAGCCATGTACAGCAGTCAGGCCCATGAAAGTACTGGGGGAGGCTTAAATGGCATATTGAACAAGCAGAAGTGGCACTGTTGGAGGAGCAGCAAGATAAGATGATGGTGAACCAGATGAACGACAACCACCAGAAGAGAACAGAGAGGATCTTTTGGATCTAATACCTACTTCTTCACCAAATCTTCTCCCAGGCTACTAACAACCGTTTGAATGTGTTCCCACCACTGCATAAAACTTGCTCTCCTGCCTGAGTTATGGGCTTATAAAAATTCAGTGAATTCTGATCCAGCATATTTTCCACAGGGGGAAAAAAAAAAAAAAAAAATTATTTGGGCAAATCTTCACCTACACCAAAAGTAATGTGAGAAGCAGCGTGGAGGCATCTGAAGATCTTGACTAAGTATTTTACGTACAAATTCATCTCTATAAAGTATTCTGTGGATGAGCGACTGCCCCTAAATATTTTCATAAAGAGGAAAACATGCACCGGTGCCTCTTTACCTGCTCCAGAGTCTCCATGTCCCTAATTTTGTAGGAAAGAGACCTAGGGAGTAGGAGCTTTGTCCTCTGGAGATACTCCAGCATGTTCCTCATGAGGAACACAGGATTTCTGCCCTCTTACCACATTAAATAAATCTCTTAAGATCGTTTATTTATCTTGGGCTTTTCTGCTTTCATTTCCCACTCTAACCAGGGAAACATCTAACGATAGACATTGCTCCCCTCTCTCCATCGTTACAACTCCATGAAACACCAGTAGAGTGTGAAACATTCTTTAACGTGTGTTTGGGGCCACCAYGGGCTAGGTTTTTGTGGTCATAGTGCCCCTGTTTTGGTGTTGAGTTATGGTGTTTTGGTGTTGAGTTTTTTCCGTCTTCTAAGTATCTAAAAGAAAGCCATGTATTCAAGAGAAGGAACTCCAAATTTCTTAAAACAAACAAGCAAAGCCTTCCAAAAACTACAGAAAATAAATAAATAGCCCTAAAGAACCTAGTCATCAAGCTCTTTTGAAAATGMCACTTTATATCTATGTGCAGAAATGTTTTTGGTGTTCAAGTCTAGATGCTACTGCAGGAGCAGCAGAATGAGTGAAACTTAGTGTCTCCTTGTTTTCCTCTTTATGGACCCCCTTTTCCTCCACGRAGCCTTGGGTACTGCTTTTGTCTTCTCCAGACCTGCCTCTTTTCACAGACTTCACAAATCTCTTTCTGAAACCTCTCTCAGATCAGTCTGAATCTGTCTTATGGGCTGAAAGTTATTTTATTTGAGAGGGAATAAGGACAGATACTGTGATTGTATTTGACGCCCGTCCTTAGGATGTGGAGCAGGAAAATAATACATTATAATGAGGTCAATCAATTCCCTYGTTTCAGTGTGTGCTAAGAGTACTTTACAAAACTCTACAAAACCAGTTTTGAACTCTTCATGATATAAAACCATACAAGGAAAAATAAGAAAACTTACTCTCTTCACTGCCTGCTGCTTTTATGATGAGGGGGTTTTAGTGATATTAATTCCCAAGGGGCATCTAATTTTCCTAATTCTCACGGTGCCCCGTGGGAGATGCATAAGAGGGTATGACTGTAGCATTGCAAAGGCATCAAAGCAGCACACTGAGCTGGAGAACTCTTGACTAAGTGCACAGGCATAATGCACCTGTCTTCAGTCTTYGAATGGAAGGTCTAAGGAGGTGTGAGCACCTTTTGATTGAGGTTGCCATGTGTTTTCCAGCTGGATTCGGTGTTCAGACCAGAATAATTTCAGTTTTGCCATCTGCTGCAGGATGCGGCATCCTGGCTTAGGGGTGAAGCGCTCTCGTTTGAGAACTCCTTTCTGTAGGAGGTTAAATTTGCCAGGCACTGGATTTTTCTGTTAGACTTTTTAAACAAAGCAGTTTGACAAAGCAATGCATTTTGGCAGATAAATGTTTTGGCTTCAGTCATCTGTCGCCTCTGCTCTTGCTTTTCTCGCTGCTGTTACTTTCTTTTGTTATTGAAAATGAAGGAAAATGGAAAGTCTGAATAAAATACTCCTTGTACTTTTTCACAAAAAATAACTTTTTTTTTTTTTTTTTTTTGATCAACGTATTCTCTGTGCTTCTGGATTAAATAAAAGTTTTAAAGTTTTATAACTGGTCTGTTCATGAGAAGTTTTTTGCATTCTCATCACCATAAATACATTTGTTATCTGCTAAGCAAGACGTTTTTGAGTGCTTGCTTTCTGGATACAGCAGCCCTTCGTTCTGCCCTTCCTGAGGGCAGAGCCTAGGGTTGATCCTTCCCCAGAACCACATGCTGTGTGGAATAGCAGCAATTGCTCAGCTGGGGACATTGAGGCATTTCCAAAAGAGCCACAGCTGCTGGTTACTGTGCAGTCAGACAGCTTAACTGAAGTACAGTGGAATCTCAATAGCAGGGAAAAATGGGAAGCACGATAGAGGTTGCAAAAACATGCACCTTCATTTATCCCAAGCTTTGTTGTGTCCTGAAAAACAGGGATAAGCACACGAGTTGTTGCAAGCAAGATGAATTGTCTTCTCCCTGGAAGACATGCCTAAGCAGGTTCCTGTCCCAAAGGATCAGGTCATTTCAAAGCTTTCCATAAAAATGGTGTGAATCTGAGGGAAAATAGGAAGCAGCCTCTTTACTGTCTGACTACAGGCATTGCTTACCAGCCTCTGGCACTGTTTATCAGGAGATATTTTATCTGAAACTGTCGTATTAGCTTCTTGGCTGCTTCCTAGCAGGATGAGGATGAACCAAAGCAAACTGTTRATGCAGAGAATTAACCCYGTGTCATCATGTTACAACCATTTCCAGCAACATCCTCTCATAGACTATACTGGGAGGGCCCCTATATCTTTGGTGCTGTATGATGTTCTGCTTCAGCAAACTCCTGCAAGAGTTATAGGACTTCACTGCTCCTGAGAATGTGTCCTGTCTTAGCAGCTGATATAGTTTTAATCGGTCCCTCTTCCTCCTCATATGCTTTTGTTACTTCACCTGCTCAGTATCTTTCCCTGCCCCTGGCTTCTTACTCTACTGGTGTGATAGTGGGGAAAGTCTTTCCTTTATTTGCCCTGATGAAGCTACAGGGAGCCACTGTAGTGAAAGAGGRAGCTAGTCCCTCCTCAGATAGGTCCCTGTATGGAAAATTATGGGATAATAAAACTGAATGAGGGATAATCTGGAGTCATATGGCTTTTTCTGAGAGATACCAGAGATGTCCAAGCTTCAAATAGAGCCTCCCCAGGCTTTTTTTTAGGAAGGCAGGGAGGACAGCATCTCCTCTAAGTAGTCTGCTGTCCCTGCTGTCACCTACCTGTCCACCTAGGGATACTTTGCATTGGGTAGAGTTGATTCCATCAAGATTCTGCAGTGGACTTTGCTCATCCGTATCTTTGGTTGATACCTGACGCTCCTGTTATGCAACATAAATCAATAATATCTTTCTTCCAGGAAAAAAATGTGCAACAGGTTATTGGCTTGTAGAAGGAAAAACAAATTAACAGTGCTGACTGTAACTACCGCGAAACACGAGGGAAATCATTTTGCCACGAAAACATCTGTAAAGAAATTGTCTTGAGGAGAATCAGTATAAGAATTGCCTTTTTATTACATGAATAGCTTAGATGAATAGCTGAATTGCTGAGCTGCGTTTCTCATAGTGYGGAGGAATATAATTCTAATGCAAACACATTAGCTGAGGACCAGTTTTATGATGCCCGGGGCCTAATTCTTGGATGAAACATCTCAGTGGTTAATGAAGGAATGACTTAGACTCTTCATAAGTTCAAGAGTCAGAAGGAAGAAGCAGGGCCTTTGCTTTTGAGGACTGATGGTATTACCTGTGTTTTGAGAGTAACATGAAAGAGTAAGTTGCAGTGTGATAAAATGTGATTGTAAAGACTATTGGGAAAGGTGTCCCTCATTTAGGTTGAAAAGGAGAAATTTGGAGCAGCTGTTTGGGGCTTCAGACCTCATTGGGTCTGGCAGCAGAGAGCACCGGCTATTGCAGAGGTCCTCAGGTGACTTTGACTTTTGCTTCTGTGGAAAACGAGCTGCAGCTGATCCAGCTGTAAAGAAGTAGCAAGGTATTCGGGCTGGAGGGTCACAGATGAACAGTCATGTTACTTTTAGTTGTGCTATTGCTATGGAAATAGGTAATCCTCTTGCTAGACCAGTGGACCAAGTATGTGTGGAGAAGCCATTGACTTCTCTTCGTTTTACCTTTCGAAGCTACTAAAAGAATGGTAAGACATAAGCTTGATATTGCTAACAAGGCTTAGACCTGTGTAAAAGGATGTGTGTTCATTAGAGCAAATGAGCTGATTATTTACCTGATGGGCTGACCTCATTGGAGCCCCCTCTGGGAAGCCTAAGTAGAGCTGTGTTGGGGTTTTGTTTTTCTCATCTTCCTGGGAAGCTCTGCATATTGATACCACTTAAAAAAAGGCAGAGTGGGGTTGGAGACTCTGGTAGCCTTCTCTATGCTCAGAACCCCCTGTGTTGCTGTGAGCAGAGACTTAAATTGGACAGATTTGGAGGTGAGAAGGAATTTTTCTTGTAATCAAGAGTTCTTGCCATCTTCCTCTGTAACATGCTGACCCTTTCTAGGAATAGCTTGGTATTTCCGTTTAACAAAATCCTTGTTACTTCAGTATTTTCAGTTCTTTCCTCTTCTATGCCATGTTCCAGCTTTTGCGGTCTTAATGTGTTTTGTACTTAAGCACTTGGTTTTTGCATTGTCTTGATAGAACTTTCCTGGCTTTTGAGATTTGGACAGGAAAGGGTGAGAAATGTAGGCTGTTTTTGTGGGCCTTATTGGAAACATTATGCCCATATTGGAAACATTATGGAAACATGCCATTATGGAAACATTATGGAAACATGCCATTATGGAAACATTATGGAAACATGCCATTATGGAAACATTATGCCTTTGCTTCCGTGTTTGTCGGGGGCAGCCCTCTAGAATCCCAGGCCCTAGGGACACAAGAAGAGAGCCGGAGAGAGGAAGGCTTGCCCTGGGTAGAGGAAGAGTGGGTGAGAGAGCATCTAGGGAGAGTCGACACCCACAAATCCATGGGCCCTGATGAGATGCACCCCAGAGTGCTGCGGGAACTGGCAGATGTCCTAGCCGAGCCGCTCGCCATCATCTTTGGAAGGTCCTGGAGAAGGGGGGAGGTGGTGGAGGAGTGGAAGAAAGCCAACATCACTCCGGTCTTCAAAAAAGG
>NW_020454960.1:483398-533206 GCF_003342845.1 Nothoprocta perdicaria | reverse complement strand
AACTTAAGGAAGCATTTCTTCACTGTGAGGGTGACAAAGCACTGGAACAGGCTGCCCAGAGAGGTTGTGGAGTCTCCTTCTTTGGAGATCTTTAAAACCCGCTTGGATGCAGCCCTGTGCCACGTGCTCTAGGTGACCCTGTGTGAGCAGGGGGGTTGGACTCAATGACCTCTGAGGTCCCTTCCAACCTTCGGCATTCTATGATTCTATGATATTTGTAGGGTACTCAACTTGCTTTTCTATGTGCTATGATTTTTGTATTCCTATGAAAGTAATCCTGTCTCTGCATTGTGTGTGCATAAAAATACACTATCTGTATTTGGAGAAACATGTATGCATGGCTCTTCTCCATGACATAGCTATGCAGAATTACTCAACCCTARCTCATAGACTTAATGCGTACGTGTTATTTTTGCATAAAGCTTTTCAATGGAAAATTGTCTTCTAGCTTTGCTTGAAGTTGTAAGTTGTTAAAATAATTTAAGTAGTCATTAAGTGCTTCATTAGAGTGTTTTTTTTTTTTTTCCCCTTAAGATGCTTTGGTTTGATTAAAACTGAATTGTAGCTACTTCTTATTATCCATTTTTTACCTTCCTTTTCCTAAATGGACTTTGGCTCATGTATTCTTGAAGTTTAATATCAGCTCAATTGAATGCTCTYGAGTTTCTGAATTAATTCAGTCATTTTCTCTTAATGACCATGAAGAGTTTTGTTAAGCTAGAGTGCCATTAAACTGAAGCGCTGTAGTGTTTAGAGTCAGCAGTCACTGGGGGAAAGCCTGTAGGTAGGAAATAGGATTGGAAATTGAACCGAACTTCCAACGGGTTCATTTACTGTCAGTTTAGCAATAATCACCTGGAGACCATGTTGTCCAAAGTGATCTAAAACCAGGAGTGTGCCAAAAAAAAAAAACAAAAGAGTACTAAGTCTTTTGGGATACGCTTTCCAGTCGTGTTTGTACTTTGCTAGTAAGCTGGCACTGAGTTCTGTTGTTTCCTCTTGAAGTTTGACCAGTAATTCATCACATAGTTCAAATATAAGTCTTCTGATTAGTGAAAATATTTTATGTATTTTCTACTTAGCTAAAGCAAGCTTTTTCCTTGGGTTGTTGATACAAAGTCTACTGATTGGTAGGAGGGAGAGAAAAAAAAGAGGGGAGGAAAAAAAAAAAAAAAAATGGTGTTTTTAATTTAAAGGTCATTAAAAAACCAAAAAAAAAAAAACTCTAAATTGAATGGGAATGCAGTGGAGTTATCATCTTCTGGACAAATTATTTTGTTGTAGAACAACAAGAAGTGAAATTATGTAAATTTTTAAAACTTTTCAAAATTAAAATGAAAGGATATTTGAAATGAGAAGTCTTTGAAATCTGATGTGATTACTGTTATTTCCTTCAGATTTCTCAAAAATCTTTTTTGTTTTTTTTTTCTCAAGTACATTTTAAAACATGTTGGCATCTCCCACTTGGCATTTTCATCAGGAAAAAAACAATGTTAAATATTTTAGCCTAGTTTTGTATCTGACTGAACTTTCAGGAAGATGTTCACCTACTATCTTTCACTGGCAAAACTATGCAGACTTTTATTATAAAGCTTTTTCTCACCCTGAGCCTTGTAGTTTCCATCAGTTGGAATCTGTTTTAACAAGTGTGCCTCATCTTGCAGTGGATTCTAAGCTTAGTCCATAAAACCAGCTGTAAATGGCTATCTTCACATACTGTGAAGGTAAATCTAGAGCTAGAACTAGAGTCTGTCAAATGTGCCACGTCCTCTTGGGCAATGAAGAGGCATTGCAGTCCTCTGAACAGCACAGCATGGGAACAACATCAACAACAGTCCTTTTTAAAAATAAACAGTATCTTTTGTCTAGAAATGCAGTGGGAAAAACTTAATAATGGTTGAGGCTTTTGAAATATGAAGAGATAATAAGACTTTTTAGCCAATACTGTTTGTTCACTTTATTTCTTCCTTCAAGAGTCACTGGGAGGAAGAATGCTTTTGAAGCCTTTATTAGTACTGAAGATCAAAAAAGAGAAAAAATCTGTGAGATGGGCTAAAACCGCTGGAGCTCTTGTTCCTGAAGTATGATCAGGTTTCCTTGAAAGGACTTAGAAATAAACGTCTCTCTCCAAAGGCAGAGAAACAGCAAAGCAAGCAAATAGAGCTTCTGCGCATGACTTTGGCTTACTGGTAAACCAAAGAGATAGGCGGAGCTCATGGTCTCAATCATCACACAAAGATGTGGTTAGCCTCTACTACTTTGGAGTGCTTACAGCTTTGCTTTTCTCTTTAATTTTGGCTATCGATGGGTAGCAATGCAGCACAGGAGTCTGTTTTTTTAGGGGCAGCCCATGTCATTAATATATAAAGGAAAGAGGAGGTTGGTAAGAAATGAGGAGGGAAGGAAAGGACTTRGAAGGGGACAATCCTTTTGGCTTCCTCACTATGAGGTTGGAAGATCAGTGAGGTGGCAGGAACAGAAAGAATCAACGTGCATCACAACTAGGGTCTAAGCAAACCGTGGCTTTAGTGCTTCTTTTGCTCATCAATTCACTTCCTCTGTTGGCGCTGTGGTTGAACCATGCTCCTATGAACTGTGCTATTGTCGTGTAAACAACTATACTCTTATTTAATAATACGAATAAACTCAACAGTTGGAATAATACACATAGTTTTGGCAAATGCTGCAGAAACAAACGACAAAAGAATCCTGCAGCCACGGTGGATGCCTTTTTGGGGTCATGATTTTGTTATTGAGGAAGCTGGTGAGAGAGAGAGACGACATTCCTCGAGATGTTGCAGCAGTTGGCAAGGTCCCCATGGTTATATTGGCAAGAGATATGGGAAAGCACCAAAAGGGATTTATAGCTCAGTAGTCAAATGTCACTCGGAAATACTAGTAGAATCATCTTGGGGAAAAAAAAAAAGGCATCTGCAAGAAACTTTAATTAAAAAAGGGGAAAGGGATGAGGAAATAAGATCTGTTTAGAGAAAAATGCTTAAAATTTAATACAGGCCATGACAAAATACATCTAGGACACATTTAATCAGATTTGCAACTGAGTAATTATCTGGCTGCAGTTTTTGTGAGCTGTTCTTCTGTTTATTTCAGAGGTGTGGGTGGCCTGGGAAGATCAGAGAGAATTGTCTGAACTCAAGAAAATACTTACAGAAATACCAGATCTCTTAATTTGGATTGCTCCCTCATGCTTCATGGAATGTGAAATGCCCCTTCAATTCACGCTGATGGATGAGAAGTTGCCTGGTCCTGTGAGGTTTTAAGAGGTAGCACTTCAAAAATTAGAGCTTTTCTTAAGAATGTCAGGCTTAACTAAAATATCTTCTTAATAAATAAAGATACTAAGTCACAGCTGGCTTTTAGGTTGTGGCTCAGACCCTACATTCAGCATTTTTCTTTCTGATGATGTTAGGAACAAAGGGAAAACAGCAGTTAAGTTTTCAAAAGGCAGCATTGTGTTTCCATGACATAAGCAGGGATTTGTGACTAAAAATTAATATAATGCTGCAATGAATTTCCCCTTTCTTCACAAGGGAATTAACTTAGCACAAGCCATTTTGAGGAGCCTTTGGGCAAATCTCTGTGCCCGTACTTAGGGCTATCCATCCAGATTAAGTATTTGTGTTTTGTAGCCCTGCTGCCCACTGTCAAGGTTCAAGGTACGACATGATGCCATCAGAGAAGAATATAAAAAGTGTTCCTTTTTATAGGAGATGTAATCAGGAAATGAAGATAACTTTCACAGACTGAACACAATGTCTTGGTTTTGGTGAAAAGAAATTTTTATTCCTTGAACTCAGGAGGTGCACTATGCTTAGGCTGTGCTTGGAAGACAGTTAAACAATTTTGGAAGCTAATTAAAAATAGATGATGTTTGCTTTCATCAGTGCATCACCTTTATAAAGACACCTAGCCCTTAATCCGGTTACTGTTCCCAACCTCTTTAGTAAATGGAGCAATCATGTGCTGTCTGAGAGATGGAATACGAGACCTGAGCCTTTGCTTCTGTCACCTCAATTAATAGCAAACTTTCCACAAATGCTTTGCATCCTCAGGTTGAATTCTGTGTGGCTGATCTGTGCAAACYGCAAACAAGGGCACACTGACCCTTCCTTGACTGCTGATTCCATATGCACCTAGGAAAGTATATGGCTTTCTTCCTAGAAAGCCACATATTCATTCCGCTGCCCATCAGCTTTCAGAGCCTGAAAAGGATCCCAGGGATYCCTGAACCCTGGGGAGTGACTGTGATAAGCCTCAACTTTTGGACTCTGTGCAGCAATCACTTGAGTAATGCCTTGTGAAATTAAGTCACGCTTGACTTCAAACCCACTTGCTCAGACTCAAAGGCCCAGAGTTTGAGCTGGAGCTATAACCAGAAGGTTCTGCTGGTGTTTACTAGCACCATCTGTTGACAGCAGATGAGGTTCCTCTCATGGCGTTTAAGAGATTTAGTTCTTTCTGGTAACTCTTCACCCACCAGTGGTGTCTGTATTCAAGACCAAGAGCTGGGATCAAATATTCATCTAATTGTCTGCCATATAGTGTTGCATATGATAAGCATTAAGACCTACAACTTGAATTTTCTGACCTCATGAACAATTTATTAAGTTTATTATTTAATTAGTTTAAATTTTGAACTGGCAAGTTAATATTTCTGTCCCAATCTGGGTTCATACTCAGTGTATAAAAAACCACAAGTAGTCTCCCCAACATGCTCATTTCCTTGYATTTTATTGCCTGGCCATTTTCTGTCCAACAAATTAGATTTGGAGTGGGGTCTCTTCTCTAAACTGATAGCTTTGTTCAGAACTGAGGATTAGAGGCAGTGTGATAGTACAAATTAAAATAGATACCCTAAAGAGTTTTTTATTTTCTGACCTTGTGTTCAGAACCTTTTTCTGAAAACAGGAATTTTGCTTTCATTAAAGCATATTTATTCTTCCCATGAAAGTAYTCCAGAGGGAATTCTAAAAATTCTTGGAGAAAATTATTAGTCCCACTCAATATTGCTAATGTGTCAGCTAAATATCAGTACAAACTTATTTTCTTTCTCCATATGGTASTATCTGAGTCTACTTGTGAGGTTTGCTTGGGCATTTTAATTTAACCACTCCCATGCTATTTCAGAGATCTTAAGRTTGGTGGGTATTTTTGACCTCTATAGCTCTTCTTCTGCTGCATGCTGTAGTTTTTGAGGTCTTACCACCAGGTGTGAAAGGTCACAAGACGTTGTATGATGCTGGGCAGAAGAAGGGCTGTCACTGCTGGTGTGGGACTCACTGGACTCAGTAAAGCATTTTGTGTTCATGACAGCTTTTCCAACACTTAATTCTCCATTTYTGTTGCCACAGATTCCTTCCAGGAATTTCTACCAGAAGTAGAAATACTTCACTGTGTGAAGTGATATGTACGGATAMTTGCATGATAGAGCTCCTTCTTCAAGAAACCTTAGGATCAGACTTCCTAGCTCTTTTTTCTTTCCTTCTTCTCCTTTCTTTTCTTTAGAACTTTCCATAACACCTGTGTTTGTCTGACCATCCTGAAAATGACTTTTTCCTCTCTTCCTCTGGAGCTGAAGTGTCCTTCAAATTTGGTTTGGAGTGGGCACATTCTCTGTTTCATTTCACAGCAGCTTCAAGGGCAAAGGCTTATCCCAAGAGCACTGTTTCGAAGAGGCTGGCTGCTTTCTGATCTCACTGCTCTTGAAAGACAAGGCTCCTGTGAAACATAATTTTGTCAGGAATTCAGTGACATTTCAGCCACTTCTGTCTTGTGGAAACCAAAGACACGGGGTTCCTCACTCCATTGCTTTGCAAACTGGTGACAATGTCAGTGGTTGTCTTGAGAGAATTCCTGCTGAGTAAATTATGCTTCTGAAATCAAATGGACAAAAATGTCCCGTACCTAGAGGTGACTTGTTTTTCTGGGCGAGTGTAGAATTTTTCTGATATTCTTGCTATTGATAAAGTCAGGGCAAATACATTCTGAAGGCTTGATTTTAACTCTGTAATTTCTGACCAACAGCAGAGGCTTATGGCGAACTGACTCATTGACTGCTGTTCTGCAAACGTTTGTTTTGATATTCCTAATTAGAATTAGCATATTATTGGCAGCGAAGCCTGTGTAACATTTGGAGCATGATCACGTAACTTTCCTGTGGTGTTTTGTTGTGCAGCGTCTATTGGAACTCTGCCAGGAGGGGAAATAGTGCCTAAATTGAGAGCCAGTGGTTAATGCCTGCCTGAAAATTTCATAGGGTTCTTTAGTTCTTCTGATGTGCCCTAGCTAAATTTGTCCAGCAGAGGAAAAAAAGCCAGCTTGTAGCAGTACCAATAGCAGCATCACGTTACTGGACTATGGACAAGAGTTTCTATATAGGTGCATAATGCACAGAAGGCATGCAGTGCTGTTTCATCTGTTCCCATTTAAAAATACTGCCCTACTTTACTGAAGCATTGTGTCCCTCTTTTAAGTAAAGACCTTATGAGACTCACGTGGGATGAGCATTTCAGTGTAGAGCTGCAAAACGTCTAGTTTTCCACAAGCATAACCAGAAATCTTGCATGGTTGGGGCAGAAAAGAACTTAGGGTATTTGCTTAGAGCTCCTGCATGTTGGACAGCCTGGGCTAGGCAGTAGCTCTTACTAGATTGAGGACTATGAGAATTTGCAGAAAAATGGTCACTGTGCCTCTGGAAATCACTCCTACAGAAAACCTGAGCAGCCTAATATTTGCAGGGCCAGTCARAGATAGGGTGAACGTGAATCTGGAATATCTACCTGGGGAATGGTTCAAATACAGTTTAGTTAAGCTAAATCAACTACACCGCATGCACCTGTATTTCTGCTTAGGAAATGTGGAGGAAATAAATCTTTACCCCAGTGCTTATGCTCGCTCTGAGAACCTCTGTCTAAGTAGGCTATCAACTTATATGTTCTGTTTATAAAGTCGCTCCTTGGATGGTAATCTGTGGTGAAAAACTGCAAACTCATTTTAAGCAGCTGTAATTGAATCTGTGACCTTTGTGCAGAACTCCAGTGTTGGAGCTTTAGGGGGCTTTATTCAAACATATCCCTCTAGATTTGGGGTTAGTTGTCAGCTCGTCTTGCAAGGCTGAATGGGTATTAAAATGACAGGTGAGAGGCAGTGTGGACAAAAGCAAAATGGTGTAAAACTAGTAGAAAACAGTCTTAGTATCATATATAGAATGGCCTCCCAGTTGACCATCACTGCTGAACAACAGTCCCGCAGCTGTCAAAGATAATTGCATGATGTTTATCAGCTTAGAGAGGGCAGTATTTCAGAGCATGAACTGGGAAGAATGAGGAAAGAAGTGGAGAGCAAAAGAGAAAGCATCACTGTGTTTCTATGCCTGGAGGAGTGCACGCAGTCTTGGTCACCTTAGTCTGGAAAGGATTTTTGAGAGCTAGAAAAGGTTCAGAAAATAACAACAAGGATCAAGGAATTAATAAGATTCTCATTGGATTSTCATAGGAACAACTCATTAAACTGGATATATTTCCAGAAAACATAATTTCCCAGGATGTCCTGGAGCAYTATATAATAATAGCTAGCTTAAGGGTGAATACGGATTCTATTCTTTATTTCTTCTCTTGCAAGATCTGAGGATGTCAAATGGAGTTATTTGGGGGGTAGACAAACCAAATAAGAGGAGATTCTTCATCCAGACCACAGAGTGGTGGACCTGCYTGCCAAAGATGTTGCAAATGCAAGGAGTTCACAAAAGGAAGGGAAGGACTGGAGAAGCATTTGAAAGAGGTATCCCGGAATTGTCCGGTTACTGAGTAGCCAGAAAGGGTCAAAGTCAGGGAATACACCGAAACAGATGGAGGTTGAGAAAGTGCCTGGGACATGTATCATGCATAACTGTGTTGTTTCTTTCTCCTCTGTAGCATTCCTTTCTGTCTCGTGTTGGAGGAAAGGAATTTTGTGTTATATTCTAAAATTCCAACTTCACTATTTAAAGCTTTTACTTGTTCAGTCTGGGATTTTCAGAAGTACTTGCGAGAAAAGGCACCRAACATCTGGAGGCAACTAAACAACTGATTATCTTAATTCTCTTTGCATATGCTCGTCTTCTGCTGGGCAATATGTACCATGGGCAATGCAGTTGAGTTGCCTTTGCCATAGTGCCCCAAGCTACCACTTCCATTTCACTCCCATTTCTCAATAGAATCAGTTGTTTGACTGTTTTGGAAAACTACTGTTTTGGAAGTCCTATTAGCCTACTTACTGACTTCCGTGCATGAAATGTGCATCTCGGTCAGGTTCGGGCCCTGATATTTGACCTGTAAAGCTGGCTTGAATACCAAGGAGCAGGATTGTCAAAGGAAATGTGGCAGGGTTAATTGAGGAATATGAAGGAGCTCTGTGCAGTCTAATATTAGAGTGAAGCAGCCACTGAAGGAGCCACGTATGCATATATGGCATATATAGATGGCTTATGCAGCTTCTCCTAGCAGACTTTTCCTCCTTCAGTCCTTACTAAGATAACAGGAAAGCTCCTATTCTTTTTCCATGATGGGAGCAGCTAAAGCACAAGAGAGAAACGTCCCTATATCCGGCTCTAGAAGTCACTTCTAGAGTCTGATTTCAAAACCCTCTCTTCAGTGGCCTGGTTTTCTTAGCACTGCATTTTCCAAGGTCTTTGCATTAAGAACCACATTTATCATTAATAGTATGGCTCRCGCATAGTCCGTTGCACAGTTAGCATGATGAACTTCAACGCCGACTCCTGAGAACTCCCAAGTTTTGTAGAGGTGTACCAATTAGCTCTTGTTGCTGATTCAAGATATTTGAAATTGGTAATTAAAATGTGTTTATGTAGATGAAGAAAATTGTTCAGAACAGGTTCTGTCATCCTTTCTATTGCTGAACTCATCACTTGGGGTGTTGGTGCACAAAGCCCCAAGCCACAGTGGAAGTAGGCAGAGCAAGAAATACAAAATTATTTAAGAAAAGCTGTGCTTTCCTGCCCTAGTCTAAACGAGCCTCTCCRATTATAACTCAGTAATGAGTTTATTAAAAAAGATAGATGAGAGCAGAAAGTGGTGAGATGGCAATTGTTTTTCATAACTGACCTTAGCTAAATGTAATTTGAACAGACATATATAATGTTAACTCTGAGGATTTAATTTTGGTCAGGGTAAGCATGGTTTGAAAATTCTATGCTGTCTTAATTTGAGACATTAATATATTCCATATTCTCCTCAGAGCCTTGGAAATAAAGTTTTGCTAACAGATGTGCAGCAGATTGAGTTGGGAACAATCTAAGAGTAGTCAAAAGAGTTGCTTTGATTGTAATTTATAACAGGCATGTAGCTTCAAATTTAAAAATGTGTAAGTCTGGGTGACTTCAAATGCTTGTGATTCACAGACAGTTACCACTGGTTTCCATTAATGGAAAATCATGATGATTTACATAATGCTAATATCCATTCATTATTTAAATCCTCAATTATTTGTGCAGCCGGGTGGTGCAGTAAAAATATATATTAAAAAAAAAAGACAAAAAGACAACAAATGCAGGAAGAAATGGTCCTTTCAACCAAGCTGGAATTCAGGTGCCTATGGCATTCAAGGAAAGAAGATGAAAATCRTGCACCTTGCATGTGATCTTGTGATGGATACTGAAAGGGGAGGAAGTTTGTTACTGGTTTTTCTCAACGTATTTTGTATTTATTAGTGTTTAGCACCTTGGTATGCTTGGAGGTGCACTCCGTGGGGCGTGTGCTACCAGGCACTGTGCAGTAAGTAGACATCACACTACGGATCTTAAATTAGTAAACAGAAATTTACTGCTCCCTTCCCCCAAATCCTTAGATCTAGCTGATGAATACCCTCGCCTAGACCTTCACATAGGACATGAACCAACTAGACCTTAATACATGCTCAGAATTGATCACTTTGCTATTTTCTTCTTAAAAAGTGCTTTGATAATAGAAATCTAACTGGCCTCGTGTGTGTGTGTGTGTGTGTGTGTGTGAACAAGAACGATTACTGTAATACTGATCTCGGGTTAGTCCAGGGGTGCTGCTCCTCTGCAAGAAACAGGAGATAGGATATTCAGATTGGATGGTAAAAAACAGTTGTCTTTTGGCAGTGAAACAGATTTCTCAAGAGCTGCCTGTCAATTTTTAACACTTCCGTTTACTCCACAAAATAATTAGAATAATTAGAAAGCTGGGCTTGTCAAATATTAACAATCTAAGCCCTGTCCTCAGACACTCAACTGCTGTTGCAGTTAGGTAGATGAATARTTTCCAGGTGGTTAATGATACACAAAAGGTTTATGTAATTACAAAAATTAAAAATACTACTTTGGGCACTGGGCAACTCAAGAAAAGGCTGGGCTTTGCTAGATCATTCCTAACTACAGAGTTTGAAGCTTCATTTGCTTAGGTGGGTCCAAAGAGAGAATTTTGCTCTTTGTTGGCAGAGGCCATCTCAGAGGGCTATGCCTCTGTATGAGGTTCTGAGAGCATGCAGGGGTACATGATTATATGAAGGAAATGCCTGTTCTGGAATGCTGTGGTTTGGCAACATAGGCCATGGACCATAGGAGGATGCAGCAACAGCAGATGCACMCTCATGCTCTGTTCTTAACCTCACTGGCCTAGATCAGGTCTCAGGATGTGGTCATGAGTCACTCAAATTCCTGCCCATGAGTGTGCACCACCATTAAGGTAGAACCTCAGTGACCATCCCGGGCCTATTGYTGTCTCCCTTTGGCTTCAGATATGCAAGCAAAGTGTTGTGTTTTCCCATCTTGTTGTGTTTTCCCATCTCTCAAACTCCTCTGYCCCCTTCTACCCCAAATTCTTTGTCAAGGGGGTTTGATTTCATGGTRTCTAGAAATCCTGCCCGGTATTACAGCTCTGTGGGTCTTTGGTCTGATGGGACAGGATGAATAATCTCATCTATAAATTGATTTTGAAGATGGTTGACGCTATAAAGAACATAGATCATAGGAATATGATGCCTCTGTACAATCAATACTGTAGATGCTCTTTAGTTGATAGGCTATTGTATAGTACAGTAGAATCTCCTTAACACTTCTACTTAATCATTTTGTGCCATGACTGCTTAGTGTATTTGGACCAGTTTCTACCAGTTTCACTCAGAGAAACAGATGTTATATAGACTGACAACCTTCRTAGGTTTGGTTCCATCTCAATATCAAACTGAAAGCACTGGGCAAGTATATGTTCTGACCATATGCATACTTGCTGTGAATGGGGTGTGACATTAGGAAGGGTTAGGAAGGGAACTGAAAKCTGCCTTTATTGCAATAATCCTCTAAACTACCCTCTGTGATCTGGAARAAGAAAAAAGAAACCTACATATTTATCCCTGTTCAGCTTTCCTAGGAATGCTCTGCTTATAGTTGTCTTGGCTGCAGCAAATACCCTTCACCATTGCAATGTACTTTCACATCATTCTGTGCTTTATTGTGGTTGGTCTGGCTGCCAGAAAGCCTAAAAGCAGATTTTATGACTGATATTTCTGTTTTATTCAAACATTTTATTTCAGACTTGCTCCAATCAGCCGTTGCGAAACAGATGAAGATTCATGCACCATGGGATTGCTTGGACAGAAATAGGAGTTCAATAAATGTCATCTTTCATGGCATTAAACTGACTCTTTAGAGGGCTAGGCCATTGGTTCAGCCCTTCACTGAACCTTGGTTTCTGCTGATTGGAACCTTTACTGAGGACTTAGTATGAAGGATGTATATAGTGCCTCAAACTTTCTGATTGCCCAGGGTGATTTAGCAGCCTGTGCCCTATGCTAAAAAGTCATTTCCGTGCAAGCAATCTGAAGTCTTTATGTCCTTCACGGAGTCTCGAGCCGCTCTGTGTCTCAGGAATAGCCCCCATATGTGCAGAACTTCACAGCAGCTCAGGGATCAGAGTCAAAAAATGCCCTTAGAAAAAGTTGCTGGCTGTCAGCAAGCATCAGAGATGCTGCCTCTTTAAGTTCTGGCTTTTTTTTTCCCTCTGAATGTAAGGCCTTAAGGGAAGAAGAGCTATGACTTTTTCCCACAGTAACTGTCCTTCCTTCCCACTTGGCTTTATTAGGTTCTCGCTTAAATAAACCCTAGGGTTCCTAAAACGTTAGGATTTTGTGTGCAGAGCACTCACAAAGGGACCAAGGGACCTCAGTTGATTCTTTCTCAGCTTGAGGGGGTGATCTTTGTTGCTCTGAAAGACGCTGTTATGAATAAACCGTTCTGCTTTTTTTTTTTTTTTTTTGGTGGTTGTTGCTGTTTTAAGCTTCAGCCGTACAGAAAGAAAACAGTGGGACGATAAGCAATAAAAGCAAGGGAGAAGGTAAGACTGTATAAGGTGTGGATTTTAGCTTTATCAAGTTACTGTGATTTCAAATCGCCAGCCTTGTCACTGAGACTTTTGCATATCTCATTTGTCTACAAGAACTCTTCAGTGATAGCCAAAGGCTTCTTTTATCTCAAGTGCTTACCTAACCTTAAGGCAGGTCCTTGGCAGCAGGCCTGTGGTCTGGGCTGGTGAGCTCTTATCTATACCCTTGGGTGCTGGACTGGCTAGACAAGCTCCATACTCAAAAAACCACTGCACAGAGCCTTCAGCAGCCTGATTTTATGTCAAAGCTGACCCTCCTTTGAGTGGACAGTTGAAAYTGTTGACCATATTCAGATGTCTCTCAGCCTTGCCTTGGGACATCAGGCCTATTTCCACTAAGATGATTTTAGAGGTCATTTCACCCTAATACTGTGGTCTGCATTCTCATCCATGCATAAAGATGGGACTTAAACAGTGAAGTCCATTTGCAATTCATTTAAAGGTTACAAAGCTCTTCACACATATGATAGCAACTCTAAGCTGTAGCCTTTATAAATCACATGACACATTTAGTAGTGTCATAGTGCAAACAGAAAAGAACTAGGCCCAGGAGACCTAGTTAACTTAATGCTAAGCATTAAGCTAAGCAACTTAATGTTGCTTAGCAAAAATACATGCATTATTAGTCTATGAAGATACACGCAGCAGTTTGTTGCTTTATGTAGACACATAGGCCTCTGTTTCAGAAACACAGAATGGATAAGACTGGAAGAGAGCTTTGGAGATCATCTAGTCCAACCCTCCTGCAAATCTGAGAGCACCTTGCACAGGAYCAYGTCCAGATAAGTTTTGAATATCTCCAGAAAAGGAGAATCTACAGCCTCTCTAAGAAACCTGTTGTAGTGCTGTGTCACCTGCAAAGTTAAGAGTTTTTCCTCAAATCCCAGCAGAACTTGCTCTTATTTCAGTTTCTGGCCGCTGCCTCTTACCTTGTTTCTAACTACCACAGAAAAGGATTCTGGCCATCTTGACACCTTTCCTTAAGGTATTTGTACACACTGGTCTACATCTCTTAGGTCTGCCTTGGCAGAAGGTCTCATCTACTTCCTTTTCTTGATCAGGTGACCTGTAGTGAGCACTCAGGACAGCGTCTCCCATGTTACGCTTTAATCTGTACTCATAAGCTCCTCACTYGCTCTTCATCCAGCCCGAGGCAGAGCTTGATACATTCCAGTTGCTCTCCCACATAAAGAGCAACCCCACCACCTCATCTTCCTGGCCTGTCTTTCCTAAAAAACACATAGCCATCCATGGGAGCATTCCAGTCATGGGAATTACCCCACTGTGTCTCTGTAATTGCGATGAGATCATGGCCCTGTGATGGCAAACAGATCTCCAGTTCCTCCTGTTTATTCCCCATGTTGCGTTGGCATAGAGGCATTTCCGGGAGATAATCAAGCCTGTGGGTATCCCAGAAGGGGCTCAGGAGGGCCCTCCATAGTCGCATCTCATAAGCTTGTTCCCTCTTGTACCCCTCCAGTCTCACACTGTGAAAGAGAGAAGAAAGATGCTAAGGCTTTTGACTGCAGATGTGAAAGCAAATCTCTGTTTTCCTAAGGAGACATGACTGTTCATGGAGTAAGCACGAGAGAAGAACTTGTGCTTAATTTCTCACAGCCTTTTATTGAAGCAGTGCAGAAAATGAGAAGGAATAGGCTTAACAGACTGTTCTGAAACTGAGCTCTTGCGCAGGGGAAGATAAATCCGCTGAACCTCCATCATACTCTGTGGCTGTTCTATGAATCCAAGTCTTTCTGTGGATATCTTAAGCCTTTCTTTTTCTCCTGAGCTCTAAGGCTGATTTTTTTGTACTTCATAGACCCTGCTCTTTAAGTCCTCTGTGCTTATGGGGTAATCTTGATATAGATGTTTGGAGGTAGGCAGAGCATAGCAGTGTTTTGCTCATGGCCGTAGGAGTCTTTCAGCACAGCACCAAGAAGCAAACAGGTTTGTTTGTTTGTTTGTTTGTTTGTTTGTTTTTTAAGGCAAAAGGTGAAGAATTATAATGGAGAAGTAGACCTATGAACCTAGAGCAAAGACCTGATTTGAATTGGTCCTCTTCATGTTTTGAGGGTTTGTGCTTTCCTGAATGATACAAGTCATTTGTTGAGCTCTGTGTGATTTGTATTGGGGTGAAATGAATGAGAAATCAATAGTGGATATTGCTTTGACTGAGCTATGAGAGATGAACCATTTGGTAAAGGGGAATATTATTTGCTTCTCATCAGTGAAGTCTTAAATTGCAAGCATGTCACTTTTTCAAGATGCATCGTAATAGCACAGAGAACCAAACATGTGCAACAAAGCTGGAAACCAGTGTCTCATTTTGTAYAGTCACTGCTGTTACCAAAATTCCAAATTTCTGTGATACAAGTGCTAAAGAATAGTGCATAGTGTTTACCCAGATTCTCAYTTTGAACTGTTAGGCTGGCCAATAGAAACTGGTGGTTTTATCAGAGTATTTATTCCCTAGTATGCCTATGAGATGGGGAACTTAAGTGCAGAAATWCTGAAAACAGGGTTCATCTTATCTAATTTGAATTGCTGAAAGCTATGCCTAAATGAGAATAGTTACTCTGGAATCTTTTATTAGCAAATGAAGTGACAGAGAGATCCCAGAAACTCCTTTTGCTGTTATGGGTGTGATGTGGGAAAAGGAGCTAGTGAGATGGACAGTTGGCTGCCCTGGTTCCTGATGGTTTGATGCTGATTCCTCCTGCATGTTATATATCTGTATTATCAGTGACAGCCTCCCTTTCCCTTGCCTATTTCTTGTTCCTCACCCTATAYGACTTCTGGAACAAAAGATAGGTTAATCCTTCTAAACCAGGCTTCAGAACAGCCCAGCTCCTTTCCTAGATGTGATATAGCTCATTATCCTGGGGTGCTTTTCCTGTCAATATCAGAAAATGCCGTACAAACTGTACAAATATCATTATTCTGTGTTCAAGATCTCTCTCTCAAAGAAACAGAAGCGCTAGGAAGGGTATAAGATGGAAATGTTGGCCTTGATGTGCAGGCTGGTGCTGTTGAATGAACTGAGATTGATTTAAGAAATGGAGCAGAGTTTATTCTTTTTTGTCAGATTGCACCTRGAAAAAAATGTTTAAAACTTGGATTCTCAATATTTCCTTGGAAGACACGTGCAAAGATGTGACTTTAAGAGAAAAATAGGGCATGTCCTGAAAAACAAAATGAAGTTAAGGTCTGGAGGAAGTGAACAGCCAAAAAGTAAAGCCATTAACGTTRCTCACAGCTGTAGTTAAAGGACATTGGCAAGAGCGCTCATGAAAGCTAATAAAAGGCAGTGATGGGGCAATGAAAATGGCCAGTCAAGGTTGAAAACTGTAAAGAAATATTTGTCAGATAAAAAATGTACTGCAGTACATATTGGAACGCTTAATTTGAGCTGTACATAATGCAAAGTTGTASATTATTTATGGTCACATAAAGATAGACTTGGTTAAGTTTCTCCACTGAAGATGCCTAGGAGTTAGTCTTTTAAGTTTTTATTTATGTACCTATACCTAACTATATAGCAGGAAAATTGTTAATAAATTGGAGAAGATGAAGGAAACAACCACAAAAATGGACTAAGGGCTGTAGAAGATGCCCGGTGGTGAGAGACTTAAAGAACTCTATCTGTTCAGGTTATCCAAAGTAAGACTGGGAGATGACCTGATTGCAGACTTGGAGGACCTTTCCGGGAAGAAGAGGCAATAAAAAGACACTTCCATCTCACAAAATTGATCTCAATAATATCTGCATCACATCTTTTCAGGATCATTAATGGGTAGAATTACAACTGATCAGGATTTTTCCAATGAGATGGTTTTAAATTGAAACCATAAGGTATCACTTTTGAGGATACTTTTGGTAGAAAAGGTTTCTTGAGTTCTTGGTAGAGCTAAAAGCCAAAACTGGACAGTGTGAATGGATGGGAAGCAAGGTAGTTCGTGTGGGGCATGGAAAGCAGAGTGATGTGTTCTTGGGGAATGCAACTCATGGGACTTTCCCTTAGGCTTTCCAAATGAGTATTTCAGTGAGGATGAGATCTGCTATTTTGAGAAATTGTGCTTTTCTGTCACAATTTTTTTTTTTTTACTGCTCCCTTTGTTTTCTGTCATTTCTCCTTTTTTTTCCCCCTGAATAAAACTTCCTAGCAAAGTCAAGATTTCCCAAAACAAAAGCACCCTTTCAAAACTACCCATGCTGTCCAGGTATGGGACAAAAGATCCCCAAATTCTKMAGAATTTGGGGATATTGGGAATACCGAGAAAYACTTCTTTGAATAGCTATAGAACAAAATGCCAAGGTAGCTCCTCATGCTGACTATCAGAACATTATAATTAGACTAGAGAGCTTTCAACAGCTACTGATACCAGCTGCTGGCTGTGAGGCCCCTAAAGTGAATGTGATCATATCAGATAATTCTAGTCTTATGATTGTGTTTACTCAAAGGATCAGTTGAACACTACAAGGGGCAGCAGCGCTCCTTTAGGAAAAAATACCCTCTTCAGGCTTCTCTGAAAGTGTAATCAGGATTTTATTTGTGTGTCCATGTTTCAGCAAGCGTCTTGCTTCCTCCACAATGTAAACAAGGCATTTACCATGTAAGTAGAAGATTGATCAACCTAATAGAAAAGGTTTAGGTGGATAGCACACAGCAGCTCTGAGCAAGAACAGAGCAGCTAGAACAGAAATCAATAAAAGTGACACAATATTTATGTAAAAGGAAAAGGTGTAACACTCTGTGAGAAGTAGAAACCATCCTTCGCAGATGATTTCYAGCAGTTCTGGTTATTTGGTGTATAAAACTACATCTAAACCTGGAGAAATTTGGGTCTAACTTCTAGCCTTATGTTTGCTTTCAGGGAGGTTTCAGGCGGTAAGGCTTGTGATCTGTAAGCTAATAGCCATTATGGGCTCATAAATTTTCATGAGAATTTATGAACTTTTATTTTTTCTTCAGATGGTGTAGAACAAATACAATCCTCTTTCTTACTACAATAAACAAGCAATGGTTATATTTCAGAATTTTCTTGCAGGTTCTGCTGAATTTAACRTACTCTTTTTACTCCCTACAGAAAGACGTTACAGAATTTAATTTTTTTTTTTTTTAGGGCAGCCCAAGAAGTAGGAACTTTGGACTGTGTTTCCAATAATGCTCTTAAATCCATGTGCATTAAAACACAGCCCGTGTCTAGACTTTAGTAAGTGTAGGTAGTGAGGTGGAGCTCAGCTAGCCATGGCATTTGAGCTGGTCTACTGAAAATGCACTCTAGGACACAGCAAATGCAGCTCAGGAGTGTCCTTGTGTTCACTTTCAATAGGAGGAAGCTGCATCATATTACCTTCTATTTGCCACAGCAAATACCAGCATGGTGTGGTTTCCTTACTTCAGCTTATATGTGGCAAGTTGATAAATTTAATTGCTCAGTGTCCTGTTTTTTGCCCATCATAATCTTTTGCTGCAATTCTTTCTATTTTGGTCATGTCTGCAGTCCTTGCTGCTTACAAATCTGGAAACCTGAGTTCTTAATGCCTTGCGTTCCCTGGCTGCCTGCTATGTTTATGCTTCGGGATAAGGTTTGGCCTAATTTACAAATGTCAGCTTACATCACTGACATCCTYTGAGAGACCTCGGCACCTCCTAATTTATTTATCTTGTGCTTTCACTTAAATGGTCATACCCAAGATGATGCCCTCCATTCTGTGGCTGCACATGGAGCTTGTGACAGACACGGGATTATCTGTGTCTAAACAAAGGTGTGCCTTTTTTGGTTGAAATAGCCATATATCCTAGTAACTAGGAAACTCTATATTTAGCTGCCATGAGTTAACATACATATATATATATGTGTGTGTGTGTGTGTTTTTTATATATACATGGACATACATTTATATGTGACTGATGAAATGAGTCCCAAAGCCTTTGGGRCTAAAAATAAGCTAAAATCCTCTGTAAAGCTCTTATTTCTCCCCTCTTCTCTTATGCCCATCCCATGGGCATAGTCATACACTAATCTCATCTCCCATAGAGTTTGTGAGCATGGGAACATTATTCCCTCTCTGCACACTTGGTGCTGATGAAGGTAGCCAGGGGTCTTTGCTGTAGCTCAAAATGACACTCAAAGATGGCTAGACAGGTGAAAGCGAGGCAGAAGTTTGASTTGTTAAATAATTGTTGATTTGTAGAAATTGTGGAATTGATTTGTATAAAAAGGGACTTGTCTCTTACATTCTGGAAGACATTTATGAGCTTGAAGTTTCGGAAAAAATATTTGCAATTTTAAAAAGAGATGTTGGACTATAACACAGTTTTAGTTTACTGTTTCAATACTCATATGGTATAGATCAACAGTGTATGTGAAGTTCCTCTGGTTTATGCTTGCTGTAAACTAACCTGTGGAGGAATTTCTCTGAGAAGATATCTCACTTAATACTATAACTTCAGAAGGGGGAGAAGCAGTACAAAATCTGGCAAATCTGGCTTTACCAAATATATTTATTTCCTGCTAAGTGCCACTTCAAAGCATACATTTTAAATTGTGTGCAGTTAAGGTGTGAGGGTGTATATAAGGAACCGAGTATCAAGGCAGTTTAAGTGGGTTCAGCTCCACTGCTTTGGTAAATTTGTGTCTGTTTATCTGAAATGAGAATCTAGCCCACGGATTAAAGCAAAATGATAGGATGGTTTCTTCTTGCTTATATTATTTGTTTTCAGTGTGAAACAGTACTGGAAACTCTTCAGAAATAAATGCCYTTTGAATCACCGCAAGTCCTGCATTTTGCATTTGCATGAAAATAAACTTGCTGTGGGATCGCAGACCAGTTTAACAGGAACTTTGTGAGTGAAATTAAATCTCTGTAGTATTCTTTTTTTATTGAACTCCATTTTTACTTTAATAATAATAACAAAAAAGGAATACTAGATCAGGAAGAAGATGAGTACCTGGGGTCTAGTCCTTCTGGAACCACCTCTGGCATTTTTCCTCCTTTGATTAAACCTCCTTTTTTTTTTTTTGCTTTCTTGTGTACATTTGGGAAGAGATTAAAGACAGTTTCTCTAGAGATTGTTAAGTTGTTTTTGTTTGGAGTGTAGCTCAAAGGTACAATAGGAAATTTGCCTTATGCTTTGCAATATCCGTTTGCCCGCAGCCTTTTCTTTTATTCCCTACTTGCTGTGAGACTATGTTGGTTTGGTTTTGATTGCTTGTAGATACCCCTTTTGTTTTTGAATGTCCAAACTGATCTCCTATCAAAGTTTGTCACCTTGACTTTTTAAAGATGCATTCTTCAGTATTTAAAGATGCATTCTTCAGTATCTTCAGTATTATTGAAGTGGTTAAAAGAAGGGCCAAAAAGAAAGTCCTGAAAAAAGTTCTGCGGTGTGGGTTTTTTGTTTTGTTTTGTTTTTGTTTTTGTTTTTTTTTGTTTGTTTGTAGTCAAAAATTCTTAGGGGAAAAAAAAGGAGAGAGAGAGAAAAAAAAAGCTAAAAACAGTGATGTGTGGATCTCTGTGCTCTTTTAACAATCTTTTCTCTTCACCTTCTGTGTGCAGTATTGTTTTCATAGATGATGGACTGATTACAATCTCTTTTTTGTTTTCTAACAGACAGAATTGTATAACTATTATATAATCAGCTCAAGTATTGCTCTTAAACTGCCTTAAGAAAGCTTACCATCATTTCTGCACCCTGTTTCAAGATTGCCCTGAAGGACTGGGTGAACTCGTACCTGAGGRCAGGATGCAAAGAGGATGGGGCCAAACTCTTCTTGGTGGTGGCCAGCAACAGAACAAAGAGTAATGTTTACAAATTGAAACACAGGGAAGTTCTGTCTCTGTATGAGGAAGAACTTCTTTACTRTGAGGTGACAGAGCACTGGAACAGGCCGTCCAGAGAGGTTGTGGATTCTCCTTCTTTGGAGATCTTCAAATCTATCTGGRTGTGACCGTGTGCCATGTGCTCTAGGTGTTCTTGCTTGAGCAGGGGGGTTGGACTAGATGATCTCTAGAGGTCCCTTCCAACCTCAACCATTCTGTGATTCTGTGATCAACTTTGCCTTTTCGAGACACTCTAATCTACCTTGAGGGCCAGAATTGCACAGAACAGCAGGATGGCTCCTTGAAGGAGTATTTCCATCTCAGTCTCTATTGCATCTCTGGAAAGTGGAAGTCTAGAAGGCCTGCAGCCTCCCTTGTGGCCTGTGTAGTTCTTCCTGTGAATTTTGGAAAGTACCTTAGGATAGGATGCACAACCGAGTGCATTRGCATAGCCTGAGTTGACTGGATGTGTTTCCTCCTATGAGAGCTGAAGGGGTCTTCAAGCCTTTGTTTCTCCAGTTTGCTCACCACTCACTACAACAGAAGAAACGGTTGTCCTTCAATAGCGTTCTCCATTAAATAGATTCAGAAGTGCTCATGAAGCACTGCTGGGGTGCCTTACATATAGGAGAGAGGATTGGTTTTCATTTGCATAGCAAACTCCCACAAAACAAGCCATTAGGTTCTCCCATCTTGGATGAGATTTGCATCTCCAACAAACAGGCCTAGAGATTTACACAGGCTCAGGAATGAAATGATTTGCAGAGCACAGAACAGGATAACTATGTAGTAGCCRCTGAGTCAATTTATATGTCAAAAAAGTGTCTAAAAACACTAAGAAGAAACAAAAGTTAATACCACCCTGAAATTGAAAGTATAGAATTGTTTTAGGTAGAATGCTTTCACAGATCTACTTTCAAATCAGGGTTGCACATTTTAAACAGACTCTAAATATATGCTTTCAACCACCGGATGACCACCAGACATATTCTGGGACATACTGCAGTGCAACAAACCATATGCTTAAAAATATGGGCAGAATATATTCGTATTTAACATAAAGCCAGACTGAGAAAAAGCATGCTTCAGCTAACAAACAATTATAATGAAAAGCATAAAATCAGCAGCTTGTTCTACAATCTGATTAGAAATGATCTCCACAGAGGAAGAATTACAGCTTGTGTTCCCTTTAGAGGAAGGGGCTTTGGTTTTTCTGAAAGAGCTGTGGGGTACCATAGATTTGGTGTGGCTATAAGCACTGTACTGTTGCAAGCACTGCAGGATGCTTTTGTATCCAGCATTACTCTAATGAGATCTTATTTTAAGATGATGTTCTGAATCTTTGCCGAGCTCCAAATTAATTCTGGTTCTGGACTTGGTGTTAACCCATGCAGACAACCCTTCAAAATGAACCTCCTCATCTTCTGATGTAGTGAGTGTCGAGTGTTCCAGCTCTGTGGGGATGAGGAGCATGTAGCTAGTAGGACTACAAAGCTCTTCAAATCTCACGTGGAAAAATCTTAGATTATAAGAAATGACTACGCTTCGTGAGTTTTCTCAATTGTCTCTAATGCAGATCAGTATATATCAGATATCATATCCAGATCGGTAGCAGATACCTAATGAAAGAAGAGGAGGGTGTCAAGGGCAGKAGGAGAGATGAACTGGATAAAAATTACGGGATAATGGTATTCTAGAAAAGGTTGAGCAAGAAGGTCGAAGGCTGAGAAATAAAAGCTTCTTTCACATTATCTAGGAACTTCTAAATATCATGTGATTTGCTTTTTTTTAAAAGATCAGATAGTATCTTTCCAACTTGAGGCTTATAAAGAGGTACCAGCAAATTCCCAACTTAAATGTAGTAGTCTACACTTAAGCCTTTTTTTCTCTCTAAATTTCAAGGATTTAGGGGCAGGGAGTAATTTAATTTCAAAAACTGTTTTTAGTGAAAACAATTTTTCAGATTTTAGTTGGAAAACAAAAACGAAAGCAAACTAAGAAATTACCTACTGAGCAGTCATTAGACAGAGGTCATTTTAATGCCAAGCATGACCAGTTTGTTCTCCTGTATTTTCATTAGCTCTACAAGGGTTTTTTTTCAGTTTAATTATTGTCTAGTGAGCTGGAGATTCTGCAACGTAAAGAGTACAAAATCTCTGCTGTGTAGCGTAACTATCATGTATTCCTTGTTAGGTAAAGTGCGGATAATTGCTAGACCTATTTAAGGTCTGCATTTTAAGTGTCACTGTAATGACTAGAGGAGAGGAGAACAACCTGAGTTAGCATAACTTTGGGGCCAGGATGTTCTTACCACTGCAGAAAAACTAGGTAAAACAGTCCCACTTGTGTATTGCTGCTGTAAGAGGAATATCATTAGGTGCTGTCACTCATTTTGGAAGTTCCTCAGCAAAGGTTGCAGCAGCGGCCAAAGGGAAATCAAAGCAGCCTTTGTTCCACTTAAGAAATTGCACACAGTTACGTTTGGGATGCCRGTGAAACAATAATAAGCCGTTAGCAAAGAGGTGAATCTCAGTCTASAGAGTTTTAATTAAAAAATAAATGGGGAGATGAATTTGCGCTGGTAAACACTTTCCAACTTTTCAGCTTCTAAAGGAAATCTCCTCCTTCTTAAAGGATCAAGGACCAAGCCTTTACAGTTGGTGGCCATCCTGCCCRTTYCACTAACAGCCCTGAGACACCCAAATAGCCAGTTATCCATTAAAGATTATGGGGAAGCTTTTATTACTTTTATTGCTAGCTTTGATTGGGGTACAGGACCACCCTGCCATTGACGCCATCAAGTACCATATCTTCCCCCAGTCCAGTACCATACACTGTTAGCAAAAACAGGGTCAAGGGAGMCAGAACTAACTGCAAAAGCATCTTGACAGTTCAGAGGAGAGAAACTGCAGCTGAATGCAGTTAGGCTTAAAATAAGTGTACTGTTTTATGTACAAAGGTAAATAACTGTTGGAACAACATTCCTGGGAACAGGATTTGTTTCCATCACCTAATTTTTTCAACCAGGATGGGGGATGTTCTGAAAAACACATTATTGCTCATTGTAAAAAAAATAAAATAAAAGACATTGGGCCAGCCCATGTGCTCTAAAGATAAGGTGAAGTGACCATAAATGTGTTTTCTACTCCTCCCTTACTCCTCTTCCCTTAAAATGTCAATTGTATCCTTGGATGAAATTGAAAACAGACAAGATCAGGARAAATCTTTCTAGAGGACAACAAAAAACTCTAGGGAGTTTGGCCTGTTAAGCACATCTGCATGCTTCCAAATGCAAGACATACCCTGTACCTTGGCCATGCCTACAGAAACTGGAAGGAAGAGTGATCCAATGGATTCTGCCCGAATYGTGCTGTATTGCTTGGACATGAAGCAGCCACCCTCAATCCATGAGCTCACCTCCTTCTGGCTTGGTGATATTCTACTAAAGTTCCTGCAGGACAGGGCTTACAGCAACTGCACTGTAGTAGAGGTCTCCTGACTYCGAGACCTTTTCTCTGATAGATCACAACAAGGTGAACCATGGAAGGCCTTCAGGAAAACAAGTTATGGAAACCTGGTTATTGGTAGCTCCAACGTACCATTTCTCTGGAACGGGGAGCTAGATTGGGATTGACATTAGATATGTCGTTTTATGGCCAACGCGGTTTTYTAAGGTGCTCTTCTCGGAAGAGATGCTGAAAATTCCTGTCAGTGCTCAGAAAAATCAATAATCTCTTCTTTTGTGTAGCCAAATGGGCATAAATTAGTGACAGAGCATATCCCATTTTTCTGAGCGATTCCAGAGCCTACTCTTGCAAAGTAGCCCTATATTTTTCAATTGGTAGTTGGAAATGCAGAATTTTTGCACCAACTTTTCCAGTGTTTTTAAATGATACTTGCACTGTGCAAATAGGTTGTTCTTAGATGGTTTCAATTTCACAGTCCTTTGCAAGCTGCAGTTATCCTGGAATATCCTAGAAATTTTAACCTTGTAAAATTAAAAAGAGGACATATGATTTCCTTTCAGGGACTCAGGAGACAAATTCTGATTAACTTACTATTATTATTTTCACTTGATGATCATTTTGATTGTCACTGGACAGTGATGACTCTTGAGGCTTCCCTAGTGGTTTCCATTTTCTTTGGAATTGAAGCAAGAACCTTTGAAAAGGCTCTTTGGAAGACAGACTTTTGCCCAAATTTCTTTTTGAAATGAAATTGAATTTTCACAATTCCACCCTCTTCATTTCTTCTGACCTATTCTTTGATTGCTGCAAAATGAAATGAAAAAAAGCAGTGCTTTCAGACCCATTTATAATGCAAATAACAAATCCAAAAAGAGTTTATAAGCAATCACCTGACAATTTTACCCCATATTTTAATTCCAGTAGTCTTCATATCAGGAATCTCTTAAACTAAGTATTCACTTTTCCCGATAGCAGCTMTAATTCAAAACAATTTCCAAGTTCTTTGCTAAATGGGTTGCTTTAGTACACAAAGTATGGCAAAACTGAGACTGTTATTCCCTCAGGAGTGAGAACTACTAACGATATTAAGCAAACAAAGTATGAGTCGAAACAAAGCCATTTTTTAACACTCTGCACAATTCCGTTAATGAGAAGATAAGCACATTCCCCTACATTTACTCTGTCTTGAAAATACCACACAGTTGATATTAAGGGGCCACTTATAAATATTTTATTGTGGTTCAATAATTGATAAGTGATTTACAGCAGCCTTGGTAATACGTTAATGCAGGTGGAGTACATATGTTTGCTGTATTCTGCTGAAAATATGTTGTGCAATTGTAGTGGTTTGTCCATGCATCACCTGTTAAGCATTTATTGCTGAAGATTTTAATTTTTCCTGTGGTTTGTTGTTTGATATGACTATCTGATGAACACCTAGGCTTTCTGCTGCTCTTTTTTTTTTTTAAATCAGCATTTATATGATACATATTTGGTGACAAACTGTTCTCAGCCCTTTTGTAATCCAATATCATGGGTCTTGTTATGCATGAAAATATCTTGTTTCCTGCAGTTGTGGTAAAAAGCTCCCTCAGAAAAGCTGGTGAGTTCAGGAACTGCTCAATCTCAGCTGCTTTGAAGGTCAAAATGCTTCCATTTTGCCTTGGAAAGCTACTAGGTGCAAATACTAGAGATGCAATTGGATATTACAGGGGGAGCTTCACTATTTACTTTTTATTTCACTATTTACTTAAAAAAAAACCTAAACAAAGGAGATAATACTTACTGAAAACAAACAAACAAGTAAAAATAAACAAGGGAGACAATAGGAGACAGAAAACCACCTCTTCTGCAACAGGATTTACCATCTATCCTATGGAAGCTGAGAAGATATCACCATGAAACTCTGTCCAAATGTCTTTCTTGCATTGTCTTTTGAAGTACATGGCACTACTGCCAGAAGTGGGATATGAAACTTGCTGCTTATGSGTTTAACTAACTCTGGTGGCCAGTAATTTCTCCTAAGCCTTTGAGGTATATCACCTATAATAATAATCCATTCTATTTCCCTTTGGCTCTGCATGTTTAGCCAAAAAGGGCAATGTCTATTGCATCGAGACATCTTGGTGAGAAGGAGTATCTTGTAGATTGTGATCAGTGTAAGCCATAAAAGAAGAAACAAAAAACTATCAGGAATACAGGGTATTGCTGTAATCAAAAAGATATTTCCAATTATAATCCCACTGCAATTTAATTATCTAATTCATCACAATCAACTTCAGACTGAACAGGCTTTTCTAAACGTAATCGAAAATAATGGCAGCTATTTTTCTCCATCACACTCATTTTGACTCTTCATATGCAACCTGAGTCAACATTTTGACAAGAAAAAAAGAAAAAAAAAAAAGCCTCCACAAAGAATTCATTGAGTTTTTCCTTTCTTTTTTTAATTGTGTTAAGGGGTGGAGAAGTGAGTCTTACATCAGGTGGATAATGTTCTAACTTTGAGGCCAGGTTTCTGCACTGAGTCCTGCTGACAGAGCTGAGTAAATAAAGTGCCTGAGTTCTCAGAATTAACTTTCCCAGCTTCAAGAGATTACCTGTGAGCTGCTGGTTGCTGAGCTTGTTTGAAGAGTTGATCCTTTGTAAAGTTTGATTTGGTCTAATTTTAGGTCCTGTCAGTCAACGAAAGTTATTTCCTATTTTCCTTTTTGAAATTGCTTCATAGCATTAGTTTTCAACTGTGATATTCAGCTTGTATTTTCACTTCCTTAATATTAGCCATTATTTCTAGTGAAAACCTTTATGTTACACTAAATCTTTCCTTTAGCTGTCCGACACTTGGTATTTACAGCAGTGCTGTTGGCAGTCCTCCTCCTTCTCTTCTTGCATTTTTGTCTCTCTTCTGTAAGTTGGAAATACTGGATTTTGTTTAGCATCTTACATGGTAAGCCAAGTTGGTAACTCTCTGGGGTTTTCTGCTTGCTTGTTTTCCAGGAATGATTCATTTCCTATCCATTTTTTAAGAGCAGTTCCTGAAATACATAGAAGCAGCCTGAATCAAAACCTACTGAGATGTCCTCAGGCTCAGCTGAATGACTCAACCAAAGATTACAGTTCAAAGCTGAGACTATTGGGAATCTTGTCCTGCTCATTTGTGAACAATTCTAGAAAGTCTCTTCTTATATATACGAATTTGGCCTATGTGGTGACACCCTGAGTCACTGACTTTGTAAGGTCAGGAAGGTTGCCACTCATGGCTTAAAGCTTTCATAGAATTGTTCATCATTATAAATGTTCATCTGAGAAATGTGTCTGCATGAACAGCCTTGCAGTTATCCAAGACACTAGGGGAGTGGTTGAGATATGAAACAGAGATATTTTGTGCCATTTAAATGCCCTTTCTTAGCCAGAAACATGTAAGTATCCCATAAGCTTCTATGTTGTATCTGTCAGCAGTGCATAGATGTTCTTGAACCCCTTAGTGTTATGTTGCAAGTCCTCCCCACCACCTGAAGTGACAAGTGACAGTATGACTGAAATTTACTCCAGATCTCTAGGTGTAATAATCCTGGATTAAAACTGGCGTCAGATTTCAAGATAGGCAGGAGTAAGAAGCAGCCTGTTGAGGGTGTTGAAATCACATTGGCATAACATGGTAGCATTCAGTTTACAAACCTGCATCTCTGAAGGTGTAAATGAACATCTGGTGCTGGTGCTAATTGCCATGATCCAAAGTAGGTGACTGTGGTTTTGGAAGGGAGAGATTAGCAAGGCCCTGCAGTAGTGCTATTGATGTCTGAACAGAATAATTTCAGAGCGTTCTTTGCTATACACTATGATTTTTTTGTGTCTGTTAACTATCAGATCAGCCAGCTTGCTTGCACAGTATGCCTGCCGGACTATCGACGTGGCTTTGGTGTCTAGAATCTGCATTGCTAGAGGAGCTGTTGATTTGGGAGTTCTTTTGCTTGCTTTGATTGGCCAACCTGAGATAGGATCTCCAAATTTCTGAAAATGGAGCTCCCCCTTTCGGAAAAGTAAAGAGTGGCATCATTATATGTGAAAGTGTCACTGAAATGTGGGTTAGACAGGTCCCTTTTGTGGACACTGTATGATTCCATCTACCACGTTAGCACGTATTTCACATCTCATAATTCTATATATCATGTTACACTTCCACCTATGCTATAAGCTACAAAACTTACTGTTTTAGTGAATGAGGAAGAGAAGATCAAAAACATTTTGTCAAGCCTATCTCCAGTGAATAGTTTTTGTTTGGTTGGTTGGTTGTTTTTTTTCTCAACTCCAAAGGAATGAAGGAATGGACTTGAGCCCTTAGAACCCAATCCCATTTCCCTCTCAAAACTTTTTATTTTCATGTTACCTAATCTATTAAGTGCTTTCAAATGATCAGTGTTATTGTATGTATTTATTTGAAAATACAAGGTGAGAAAAGCTGAACTTCTAAAGCTCTCTTCTTTGGAGAGTCCTGATGAATGTAAGAAAGGGCTTCTATTACTTGAATATCTTATCCCTTATAGAAGAATGATATTCATACCTGAGAGTGAATAGAGTGGTTGTTAAACCAGAGGAAAGACAGTGGTTTTTGCTGTTGTTGTTGTTTTTCCTTCACTGTCACCATTGATAACACTTTATTTTTTGAAAGAGAGAAGGTGAAGGGATTATTGCTTTCAAACTAAAAGGCAGTCTGGTTGTTGCTTCAATAGCCCGTCCTGTATTATTCAAGCACTATTTATGTCTTGCTTTTGAAATACAGTAGGGGACATAGATCTGTCTGCTCTATTTCTGTGCAGACCATGAAGGCATATAGCTTAGAAATTATCATTTAGCTCTGGTCTGGTTTCCACCTTTAAAGATATGGTCTTAGGAAGGGCTCATGAAGGGCTCCACGAAGGGACCAAACCCTGTGAGAGAGGAACAGGGCTCAAGACATGAAGAAAAATAACAAGACCTGCCGTAGACATATCTGTTGAAAAGCACGATGGGTGAACTGCCCTTTTGGGTCTACCTATGTCCAGGGAAACTACTTTATAAAGAGATAGTGACAGGCTTGGTTCATCCAGGACAATGAGTGGCTGTCACTCTTGTGAGTGTAGACTCCAGCCATGTGGCTAGATGAGATRCACATTAAGCCAGTGCTTAGCAGCTCGTGGCCATTACTCTATTATAGTGTTTCAACACTTTCAGATGGGATGAAATAGAGAGGCTCAAAGAAATAGAAAGATCTGTGATGAACACTTGAAGGCATCATGGAGGCGTCCAAAGCTAACGTGGTGCCACCTTCAGGGCCTATTGCATGGGGAATTTGAGGAGACCATTAGGCAACAGGATCTGTGATGTCAGCAAGTGCTGGGCAGGGACTCTTCTGCTCTTGTGGAAGAGCTGCTGGTTATAGTCTTAGCATGGTTTTCCATCGCATGGCAGGGAAAAAGATGGGTAAGTTACTGGAAGGAACACTACAGTCTTAGTGAATTTGAGAGCAAGGGTTGGATGTTAGCATTGTCTGAAATGCTGCTGGTACCATAGTCCAAAGCAGGTGGAGCTCTCAGGTCGTGGCTGAAGAGAAAATGGCAGAGCAGAAGGATATCATGTTCATTAGAAAATTGGGTGGGGAAATGGCAAGGGACATGCCCTAAAATAAAAGTTCCATTGAGACAGTTGCTGAAAATCATCTTGTGATGAGCTTTCTCAGTTCTGTTTAAAAGTTAAACAGTAGTTCTCCAGTAGTAGTAGTAGAGTGGGGTTTTTTTCTGTTCAGATGATCTGAAGCTTTATTTTTGTGGAAAAAAGTTCACTGCAGGATGTTGCCTCCTAGGGCATATAAGCACTACTGTAACATACCGCTCTGATAACCTAACATTTGAGGCAGACTGTGCTTTACTTGGGTCTTTGTGAAGAGTTTCATATCCTTTTGTCCAGAGGAGTAGTCTTATCAGACACAAGTAAAGCACCAGATATTAGAGCATGAGACTTTTCCACTGTTTGCATCATTATATTGTTTAGTAGACTTAGTCAGTGACAAAAATACCTTTTAATGAAAAAAAAAAAAAAAAAAAAAAAAAGACTGTATCCATCCTATTAAGTTAATACTCCCAAGTGTAGACTGTCAGGAAATACAGGGTATTTTTGAGGAGCATTTTTCTAAATCGAAGGAAAATGGGGGCTCCTTGGTGGTGCTGGAGCTTGTGCAGGGTTCAGTGAGAGTGGAATATAGCTGTTGCAGGAAATATATCCTTTAAAAATAACAGAATTGCTAGCCATGGTAACGTTTTTCACCTTTGCTTTTTGAAGCATGAGTTCCACAAAACTTTATAAATTGTGTACACATCATAAATTGTACCTGTAGGAAAAAGGTCATGTTCAGAAGTGCTTGCTGGGTTGCATTTCCTGCCTCATGATGTAGCTTGTAATGTTCTATTCAGTGTGAAACAAACCTGATAAATTGTTGCTTGCAATGAAAGGACAACAGACTTGAGGAAAAGGGACCCTTAAAATGAAAGGAACCGACCGTCTCTCACATTCTGTAGATGTTAGGTCTTCCCATGCTAATTGGTATAACACAGCAATTCTCATCAGGTTCAGTCAGTTCGGGCAGCCATCCAGCTGCCTTTTTCCTAAATAAGCTAGTCCAACATAAAAGCTGTTATGCACACCAGTGCTGTTTTGAGTTTCCCCATCTAATTTCTTTTTTTTTTTTTTTTTTAACAGTGAATATCCTATTTCCAAAGGATGTGTATGTTTTTGAGCCCCTTTCTCCTCACCCTTCTATCCTCATAGTGCCAGGGCACACCCTGACGTGCTGCCAGATGGGGGATTGAGAGATGGGAGCTGCTGATGATGATAGAGACTTGGAGGTCTGGATGCACAATGCAGACACATGCCATGCTTTAACCTGAAGTGATTGTGTTTGTTCTCTGTAAGGTTTTTAGGCTTGACTGTGTGTGTACACGTGTGCATTGCCAGAGGTCAGCCTTCTTTTGCAAAAAAATTCTAAAATGAATTTCCAGGGTTTAACGTGGAGGAAAGGCCAAGAGTTGCCTTTTGGTCTGTGGCAATGCAAAGTAAGTAAGAGGAATCAGATGAAACTGAATTAAAGAAAATGTCAGGGATGACTTCCTAGCAATGAGCTTTATTATTTTCTCGAGGGAAAGGTAGCAACCCATCTCTTTAAAATCCTTGAGGAACGAAGAGAACAAGGCACATGGTCACTACTTTGGTCGCTCCTTTCCATATCGCTTGGTCCCACTTGCTAGACTTATTTCAGTATAAAAAGATAAAATTTTCTCTCCTGTTATCTTCTGTTATCTTCTGTTTCATGTTTATTTATTTTGCATTCTCATTTCCTTGTCCTTGGTAAGTTTTACACTAAATAAATGAAGAAGAGTGCATGTAAAGATTACAGTTAAATTGAGAAGGAAATTGCTAGGGTTTCATCCAGAGCTGATCCATCGTGTTTTATATGGCATAATCATACTCAACAGTCTCCCCCTGAGACCTGCTTGCTTGATAATAGTGATCTGTTGCTTGACCACTGATAGAGCATTTAAGAAACTACTATAAGTCAAGCAAAATGAACCACATTTTTAGAAGAAGGTTTCCTAGTCTGTTCACTTAAAGGATGTTTTTATAGGTGAAGGGAAGACTTCATATCCTGCGAAAATAAAGGCAGCATTTGATAATTGTATTGCATTTAGCTCTGGAGTGGATGAAAGCTAGCTTGATTCTGTTCAAAGTCATTGAGGATAGGCTCATTCCCATTTATGAGATGTGCCCATAAATCCCTCTCAACTTCCTCTTCTCTAGGATAAACAGGTCCATCTCACTTAGTCTTTCCTCATATGAGAGATACTCCAGCCTCATAATCATCTTTGCTGCTCTGAGCTTGACCCTCTCTAGAAGCTCCACGTCCCTCTTATACTGGGGAGCCCAGAACTGCAGCCAATACTCCAGGTGCCGACCCACCAGAGCTGAGTAGAGGAGCAGGATCCCCTCCCTTGACCTGCTGGCAACATCCTCCTGATGCAGCCAGGAGCTCATTGGCCTCCTTGGCCATGAGGGCACACTGCTGCCTCATAGATAACTTGTCAACCAAATCCCAAATCCCTCTCCATGGAGCTACCTTCCGGCAGGTCAACCCCTAATGTGTACTGATGCAAGGGCAATGGGTATAAGTTGAAACACAGAAGTTCCATCTTCATACGGGGAGGAACTTCTTTACTGTGAGGGTGACAGAGCCCTGGAACAGGCTGCTCAGAGAGTCTGTGGAGCCTCCTTCTCTGGAGGTCTTCAAAATCCTCCTGGATGCCGCCCTGCACCATGTGCTGTTGGTGTCCCTGTTTGAGCACGAAGGTTGGACTAGATGATCTCTAAAAGTCCCTTTGAACCTCAACCATTCTGTGAATCTGTGATTCTGTGATAATGGGTTTTGGTTTTGTTTTTTTGATGAGAGAGGGGAAAGAATTCTGAACAAAGAGCCACTTGCCCACAGTGTTTTCTTTCCCACCTTCGCATGTCTTTGTTAAAACATGATGTAACCAGGGTTATACCTTTGTACTCTGCCACCTCCTATGCGTGACACAGACTGCCTCCCCAAGGATCGAAAGAAATGCTCCAAACTCTGTTTCAAATTGCCAAGCAGAGAGTTACAATTATTAAGCTTTCACCACTCAACAAAGTAAAGTAATTAGCATCTTGTTGTCGAAGAGCTTTAAGCAGATGAGGGCTTTACCCAGCTGTGATTTTTCTGAACACGATGAAGTTGGAGTGGGCGATTAATGCCTGCTATATTGCAAGAGAATGACCCTTACAAATTAAGTGCCACCAGGCTGTTCAGAAATTTCTTAATAGATGTTTCACTCCTCTAAGATGATGCAAGATTTTGACTTTTTCTCCAGGCATGTTTTTGTATGAAGAAATATGGAGCTGGAAGTAGAACCCACTCTTTTTAGTATATTTTCCACAGGGTAAAAATCAGAGGCTACTGAAGAGGATGTATCTGGATTGTCACCCACAGCACCTGTTTCCTTGAAAGATGTAGTTTGAGATAATTGCTCTATTCATTCTTTAAGTACAGCATTGGATATTACATGGAGCTTGGAGTTTTCACTGTATCTCTTTTCTCATCACCAAATGAGGCAGAGAAAGGCCAAATTATGAAAGCTGCAAGTCATATTCAGATAATCCAATTCTCTTTGCATGGTCAGTGAAATAAGCTCACTATCCCTGTAGGCTTCGAAGGAACAGGTTTGAGGATTTAAGTGAGGTGGCATCTGAACATGGTTCCTAAGGACTCCAAATTGGATTCTGATGACTTTTCCATGCTGCTAAATAAGCTTTTTTTTTTCTTTTATGAGTTTTAACTGAAGTCTGAATCATTCCGTCTGGTGTTCTGCCAAATTTTATCCTAATGCTGAGTTTTGTGGAGGTTTCCTTTGCAGGAATGGATGTGTTCATGTCATGAAGCATCAGGACCTGAACATTTTCATTTATTCTGGGCCTTTCATAAGTTGTTTCTGACATCACTAGCATAGACTATCACTGCAATTTACATTATTCCAGCAAGAGAAATTTGCTCAATATGTATACTGAGAAACCTAGCACTTTGCTTCCCATATCTGCCTTGATGCACTTAAGTGCTTGTGAGCAAACTAGTCCTTGAAGCTTGTCATTTACGAAACATTATAATGTATCACAATGGAATGAACCCCATGCACAAAAGTTTGTCCTGTGAGGAGGACAAGCTTTGTCCTTTTTGGAAAATCTTCAATCATCTTTAGAAAAGTACAAGAATGAGGCACTTCGTGTCAGCAAATGCTCTTTGTCATTCCCGGTTTAGTCAGCTTATGATGGTGGGTCCAGAACTGTAGCAATATGTGGACAAAGTCAGGTGCCAAAGAGAAGATTTTGAAAAATCCCTTGACGGATAAGGGACCCCAGAGTAAGCAGTGTGCAGAAGAGAGCCAGAACTTTTAAATCTTCTCTCCATCTGCCTTTATGAAAAATACACAGTGAACCTAAAAATTATGAAGCACTTCTAAACCTGAAAATTTAAGCTTACACAAAGACGGTAAATAACGGAAGGGAAAATGCATCACTTGAAAAGTCCAGCTTTTTCAAGTGTGCAGCAATACTATTCACAATTTCACCTATAAAGCAGAAAATCAGAAACCATTATGCAAAGCCATGTGCTGATTGGGAAGAAACGAAGAGTTTCAACACTATGGCCTTCAACGCAATCGCGTTCTGCTTTGGAGAGCTCTGCAGCACTTGAACTTGGTCCATGAACCTCTTATGGAAACAAAAGTCATTTCTCTTCTATTTTGGGGAAGTTCAGTACTACCTGAGAGGCATGGGCATTATGTTGACTGACAATGGCACTATTGAGTTGTTTTTCTGGAGCTCTGGGAAGCGTGCAGTGTTTTCCTGATCCTTGAGATGCTGCACATTAATGGTTGTAATGTAGATGTTTTATGGAAAATACTTAAGATTTACTGAACTGACAAAAATGTGGATATTATTTTTGCATAGGTTTTGTTTGCTCTCATAAAACTGGAAGTTTTTATGTTGTGATGTGCTTAAAATTTTATATATGTGTGTATATACATATATTTGTGTGTTTAGGAATTTGAATGTTTACGCATAAAGTAGCGTCCTACTGAATTCTATGAAATTGTTACGCTGGAGTTACTGATCAGCCTCTCTCTTTTACCAAAGTACAAATGAAAATGTTTTGAACTGCAAATACAGTCTGGGTCCCCAAGTAGAGACAGGAAAAAGCAAACCTTTTAATGGATTACATAATTTCACAAACCTTTCTTCATATTAGTAAGTGACTTGAAATAAAAGAACCTTGAAAATACTCTTTTTATTGAGTTCTGGATGATGAAAGCAGAAGAGTTTCTATGACACATGAAGTCTTTTCTGCTTATTTCTAATTAGAAGCCCTAAAAACTCTGAGCGTTTTTCATAGAACAATTTGATTACTGGTCCTCTATCCAACCTCTCCAACCGTTGGGGATAAATGTAAACTATTTTCGCCAAGAAAAATAAGTGCATTCATAGAGCCTGGTACAAATTAGTGACAAAAACCTTTGCTTGCTGGGTGTGCTTTTGTGTGGTGCAACACTTAGGAGGTAAACATTAACACCATTTCTAGGCTCTGTTGGGGAAAAAAGACTTTTTTTTTTTAGCTTTCCCCCTTTACTGTTTTGTTTTCTGGAAATAAAAAGTGAAGAAGTATTTCAAATGCACATTTTTATTAGAAAATTGCCTCTTTTCAACCACGATAACTTGTTGGAAAAATGCAATCGTGTTTTACAGTTATCCCTGATTTTGTGAAACTAAATTAGCATCCTCTGCTAAAAATGGTTTTAAAAGGTTTTGGAACTTTGAACTCCTGGTCTAAAATGCCCTGCTATTGCCATGAGAGATGAGAAGAGAAGGAAATTTCATGCATTTAATTAGGTTTCTGTAGAAGGGAGAGGGGCTGAGCTCTGTTCCTGTCTCTAATCTCCTTAAAGGGCTTAATTTTAAGCGTCTGATGCATTTAAGGTTGGGTAGTTTTGCAGAGTAGGAAAGGGGCATAATGCAGAACCCCAGAGGAATCTCTTCAGAAGACCATGTTGTTCCTCATTGTGAGATTAGGTTAGCCCAAATTATATTGCACACATTGTCCATCTGTGTCTTAAAAAATACTGTCTGAAGAATAGTCTGAGACAACATCTCTTTGGGCAAAGCCCTCAGCAGTGCCAGAGTGCCAACCCTTGTGGGATACAAAACACTGAATACTGTTTCTCCCAGATATTTAAGAGTTTGTGAGCTCTCTTCCTCACCTTTTTCAAAAGAAAAGGTCACATTCCTCCCTCTTCATAATGAAACATCAGAAATTCCTAAGTACCAATGATTCAGGTTTTCCCAGTGAAGTCAAATCTATCCATTGCATTTTCCAGGGAGAAGCAAGCATTATTTAATTCTCCAGATCAATGTCTGTGTTGTCAAACTGTGGTTACTTATATGGAGCTAAGAAAGTGAGAGCAAGACCAGGACTTCGATTCAAGTGAATTATTTTGAGAAATATTATATTATTTTGGAAAGCAAGATGAGGTCTTGAGCTGTAAGGGAAGCAACAATTTTGATAAGCAGCTGTTTGAAGATTCATGGGAGATGCATAGATCTTCTGTGCATTAACAAACCTGGTCATAGTTTCCTCTGATTTCATGCTATGATATAGAGAGACCCCTTTACATCAACTCCTTTTGATTTTTGGTCCTCCTACGCTAGTTAACAATTTGGCTGCAGTAAGGTGCCCATCTTTCTTGCTCTGTGAGTGATCTTTCAAAATTCCCAACAGATACCAAGAGTTTCTTCTGCAGGAAGATGTTTTTGTAGCCCAAGAAAAGGGTGGAAAAATGCAGAGAAAAATAAGCTTACTTCAAGTTTGTCATAGTGCACTGTTTACAAAAGCACTTAGGTACCAAACTAATTTTAAGGAAAAGAGCAGGTACAAAAATTTTGTGAGGAGTAACTGAAAAAAACTTGCTGGACCTTAGCCTCTAGCTTTCTTCTGCTGTAGTAGTCATATCAGAGCCTGGCTCTGTCCTCATGCACTTTTAGCTCCCTCCAGAAAGCAGTCCTCTTATTTCCTTAACTCCTACTCTTAAAGAGTTTCCTTGCTGGTTAGAGATTTTCTCATAATTTCTGTCCTTTTCATCCTCTTTCTCTTGTTCAATACCACTGTTCTTATTGAAATCCGGGCCAGTGTTTATTTCATTTTAGGAGGGATTTTTAATAATTTTTCAGTCTTTTCTGGACAAATGCCTCTTCCCTTTTTTCTTTTCTTGCTTTCTACAGGTAGATCAAGTTTTGCTATTTTTCTTTCAGTTTCTGTATAAAAGACAGCCAAAATTCAGTTTCAGCAATATTCACATAAGCCCCCCACTTTACTTGTCAGTCCCTTTTCCTTCTTGTAGTAGGCTCACTGCTTACTTTTAATACACTTAAATCTGCTCAAGTCTGCAGCCTAGTCCTACAGATTTTCTGCCTTGCGTGAGATGTATTTTAAAAGAAAGGAATTTAGAGCTGCCTTCTCATTTCAGTCCTCATGTTTGCCAATCCAGTTGATTCTGTGGTTTGTTTTGTTCATTCTTAATGAAAACTCCTTCCAAGTAGAAAGCCTGTGTTGCTCTCCTGCTTATTTCTCTATCGAAGTTAAACTAAATAAACTAGGTCTCTACCTGCATGTCTTTCTCCAATGTTACATTTGCTTCTGTGAATCAAAGCTATTTGCAACCTTGAATAAGAAAAGTGGGATGGGGGAGGCCACAGAGACTACAGTTAGACTATTTTAGCCTAAAATGACTCTCCTTTAAGCCCAGAGGAACAGACCTTCCTAAGCTGTAGTCAATGAAGAGGCACTCCAAAGCCCCTACAGTAGAATTACGTTTTCCATTGCTTTCAGAAAAAGGTGGTTGTTGTTGTTGCATGTAGGAGGGACTTGGGGAGACCAGCTAACTACCTTCAGCAACAGTGTCTGGCACTGACTCGTGGGAGCATGAGCCGTAATGACAGTCATCCAAGTAGCTGAGACTTGGATCCCAAGGGCTGTGGGAGCTTCAGTAGAGCCTGCAGGCTTGGACAAATGGATGTGGTTGAGCTTGATTTTTCTTGCTGACAGCAGAGGTTTATTAGGTTGCTTCTCACTGGAGTTTGGTTTCTCTTTTGTAGAAAATAAAAAAGAAAATAAGTGTTCTTGTTGGATGATGAATCAACAGGAAGCCAAGCAATGTAGTGGTTGATTTTATTCTCTTGGAAGGTAGGAACAGTACATGTCACATAAAAATTGCTGGAAATTCTCTCCTCAGAAGAGGTTTTCTAAATGAAAACAGGTCAATGGAAAAATAAATGAAATGTTAGTGGTTATCAAAGCTTGGCCTATGGATTTCTGGGCCCTATTCTTATTTAATTATTGAGTGCTACTGCACACTGCAAGACTTCTTGGGGAGACAGGGAGGCAGTTCCCTTTTAAAATTACTGAAAGTTCATGTTTTAGCCATCATTTGAATTACGGAAATACTAAAGTTAAAAAACAACAAAAACAAGAAAACCCTTGATGTTCAACAGCATTTTGCGGTCCTGCCTAGTGGTAAAGCAGAGTCTTGAAGTTCAGTTCACAGAGTGACAGAGTTGCCCTCTGGGACCTCCTGAACGGGTGGATGTGAAGCATTTGGTGTCCACGTCTGATGTGAAAGCTGCAGCCTSCTGCAGATGCTCCTTGAAGCTAAACCTCACAGAGCATCAGGCAGACTCTCAGGGGCAGCAACCAGGCGGGACCAATGTTGCCTTATGGGTGTTCTTACGGGTGAGTTCATTTCTTGTTATAAAARCTAGCTTTGTGTGCTTTTAGCAAAGGGGAATTACTGAATGGTGTGGAGAAATCAGGAGAGTAAAGATAAAACTAGTAGTTTCTGCAGAGTRGGTACATACAGCAGATACCTTCCAGCACAGATATGGAAACCAGATGAGTAAATTTCATCTTTCTAATAACAGGCTTGCTTTTCTTCATTACCTCCGCTGCCACAATTAAGCATTTCTGCTTGGATGATAGTAAAAACCCAGAATGTTTTCACAGGTTCCAGCCCTAGTGGTGCTGGATCCAGTAAGCTGCTTTGAGCACAGTGCCGAGAACTGAATTACAAGAGTTATGCTGCCCTTCTAAAGAGAATACAGACATATTGGCTTTCTATCTAAACTTTTCTCCCTCTTTTCCCCTAAACTTTTTTAAATTTTCCCCTTCTTTACTGAAAAACATATTCTCTGAGAAGCTGTAGGAACTTAGGTTTATAGGTTTATACTTACTCCTTCTTGTAACTCAAGAGCTGCTACAGGAAAAAAAGATGCCAAGAGGTGTGAGACATTTAGCAAACACTTCTCCCATTTCCTGGGAATTTTGCTGATGGTGATAATAAAGCAGATCATAGGCGGGGAGTTAATTTGCAGCTGTATCTGCTTATTCCCAGATTTTCCCCATAACAGGGTGCTCAGTTGAGGGCGAGACGCCCGTGCTGCCGCAGTCGTAGTGTCTGGCTGGGAAACTGGAGGAAACACAACAGCATTTTGAGTCTCTCCACAGCCTCCTGACTTCRTTTCAACACTGCTTGAAATCTCTGCCAGCCTGGGATGATCAGAGGATCATCTRGTCGTTTTCACATCACAYRTCTAGTGTTGCACTGCCTTAGGATGCTTGTGCTATGCTTAGTCTTTCTTGCTTTTTGTAAGCAGGCTGTTGTAGTTTCTGTAGATGTAGCTCTGTTGGGGATGTTAAGTTTGCTATAGGATGGGAGGAAGATGTTCTGTGGCCTGCATCATGCAGATTCATATAAAGAATATGTTTTGTGGGTCCCCCTGAATGCAGTGGCCATGCCAATGTTGTCTGCAGGAGTTCCAAATCCTACATCTGTCCATCTGTCTTTTATTTTTTCTAATCTTGCTTACATCTGCCCCCTCCTCCTACTCTTTAGCCCCAGTGTCAGTCATTCCATCTCAGTCACACACTACTTAGATCCTACGTCTGTTTTGGAGTTTAGACTTGGCTCTTGAAGGGCTAGGCATGCTTGTTAGTGCTGAGAATCACCTCTACTTTCTTACTGAGAAAGAGSGTTTTATAAATAAGTATGCTCTCCAAGGAGAAAAAAAAAAGCCCCCTTAGGTGATGCTTTCTCCAGGGAAAATGAAAACAAAAGAATCATTTCATTTAGCTTAGAATTAATGTATCTGGGGACCTGAGCTGTTGTGGAACCATCCAGCYTTAGCCCTTAAAGCTCCCATTTCTTCCTGAAGTCTRGCTCCTAACTTGACTAAAATTCCCRATGTTTGCYRTRATGATGCACRTTGACTGCGGTGCTCCCAGATTTCTAGTCCCATGGACTAGAAATCAGTCCTAGCATTATGATGCACAGAAACATAGTTATTGTAAAAGACTATATTGAAATTATGAGGGTAAAATTAAACCTTTGATTTCTTCTCCTGATCCTAAGTCATTCTTCAATTCTCCTTTTTATTTTTTCCTGTTCTTTTTTTTTTTTTTTTTTTTTTTTCCTCCAGCTGCTAGCACCAGTTTTCCTGGAACCTGTCATCTAGCTTCAGTCTTTGAGGACATTCTTTCATCTCTTCAGGCTCTCCCTACTGAAAGTCCTGGTTTCAGCTTTTCTCCTCCATCCTGAACCACAACCCTAGTTCTTCCCTTTTGCAAGATCATCCCTTGCAAAGCTTTGGTAAATTGTAAGATCCACTCGTGAAGCAGCACAGCTGCTCAGTGAAATACTGCAAATCAGTTTGTTTATTTATGAAAGTAGAAACAAATGTATTTTCTCTGATAAAGTCTGTTTCCAATTTTCAGTTGGAACAGTGGAACAATGTGTTTTGAAGCCCCATCGCAGTGTTCTCCCTCCCCAATACCAGCTTGAGATAGACCTCCAGCAAAGGAACTTACTGGCAAATTAGTGCATTTTGCAGAGCTGTAAATAATTGAAAACAAGTTCTTATAATGAAACGTGTCAGACAGCTTTAAACGTCAGTATTGCTGCCAGTTCCATCTATATTATCCTGTGTTTTCCTCATGCTGTTTTGACCTTGCTCTGTTTTTAACGAATCCAGATTTTCCCCCTTCCTMCTGGCAGTGCCTTTGATTTTGATGTCAAAGAGTGAAAGGTATTTTGAAAAACACTAGGTTGCTGCTGCCAAACCTGCTCTCCAAAAAACAAATGTCAGGGCTAAATCATAATGTAAACAGAACCAGTTGGTACCGTACTGATTTGATCTTGTTTAGATGCAGGAAACATATGGAAATACGCAGCCCTATACAGTTGCCAAAATGTGTGGCAAAAAGCCTTGATCCCATTCCACAAACACAACAAATGCTTCCCTACGTCTTTGGAGGTGGAGACTTTCCCTTTGCAAAGCTACAGTCTGGAGAAACCTTCTGTTTCTTTTCTCTGCAACTGCTCTCTTCACCTAATGAAGCTGTTTTCTTGATTAGTGCCCTATTAATATTTTAGTGCTGCTTCTATCATCTCATGCCATTTCAAAAGGGATTGCACTTCTGTGTGTAATAAGGATTTTTGCAAGTTTCGGCTTGCATTATGAGCATATTTATCGTATTTTTAAGGACTGTACTTTAGAGCGTTTGGGGATTATTTTTTTCCTCTTTCTACTGGTTGTGAAAGAAGACATCAAATGTAGACAAAATCTTTTCCTGAGAGGCAAAGCATCCGGGTGCAGAAAGCTGTGATGTGGGTAGTTCAGAAGACGTAGTTGCTTCTCCTGCTTACAAACCATTTTCCTTTCCCTCTGCTTTGGTTTCCCTCAGTAATAYGGACCAGACTGCATTTTGTCAGCTGATTTAAGAACTGCTAGCAAAAGCATTATRTAAAAGTGAGCTTGCTGCATCTTCCTCTGAAGTATTTGGTCCTGGTATTTATCAGATATAAGTAGGCCTGATTTAGTGCCAAGATCTATTTGTGCCCTGAATAATAGGTTTGTATTTGGCGTATGCCCTTCATTGTTGAAATACATATTCAGAGATTACTTCAATGCATGCAGATCAAGATAAAGCATCCTCCAGAGCCTATATTGTCAACTCGGGTTATTTAACAGTCACTTAATCAGATAATGCAGATATAAACCCACAGACTGAGATTGGAAGTGCACACAATAAACACACTCTTTGCGACTTATCTAATCTCCTGTACAAAGTCCTGCTGTTATTGCTTTGAGAGGGAGTATATTTGCCAGACGCTTCTGCTGATAGTCTTCATTGGATGATGTGTATTTGTTGCACAGCGAGCAGCAGTTTCACACCATGGTAATAGTACCCAGGTACTTCCTTGGAGTTACTGGGTGCTGTTTTTGCACTTGTTTTCACTGGAAGCTGTTATGACAGCGATTTGATGCAGTGTTTTTGTGGTTTCTTTGCCATCACAGGTCCAAGCAGAAGTCTCAGAGCAACTGATTCCTTCTGTCAAAACAGAAGGTTTATTTAGCCGAGTGATGGAGATAGCAATATGTTTGCCTTGGTGTCTACCATAACTTCCAAATAGTTTTGAGCTATCCTTGTATCCCCAGGACTTTCTTTATTCCAGGTAGAACTTCATGCAGAGCCTTCTATATGTGTACAGCTCTCTGTAGCTGCTCTTCTTTCCAGGAGTTTTTCTGAGGTGCTGCCTCTCTTTTCCAGCCCTGGCTTTGTAAAATATGTTTCCCAACAAATGAATATTCCCCTTATCAAAGAGGAGCCAGATGCTTGGAGAGACTTCAGTGTATCTGTAGCAGTGAAAGCAGGAACAGAAACAGCTGCATATGGAGTTATCTACTGAGATCAGCACCAAGAGGATAATAACTTTTTTTCCCCAAAAGGAGTTGAAATAATATCGCTCTCCATAGGTACTGGATGTGTTTGCTTCCCGAGATGCTTTTGGTCACATTCCCCAGGGTGCAAAGTAATGGCACGTTTAGATCATTGGGCAAGGACTTAGGGGACTGGTTGTTTCMAACACCAGCTCTCCTGAGCTCTTCCATCTGCCATGGGCTTGCCCAGCATACCTGGTGCTGGATTTCCCTTGAGACTGGTGGTAGGTGTACTCAGGTGTCCATTTCATGGAGGGAAAAGTCTTCTTCTTTATGTTAGGCTCTTCTTAGTGTCAACAAAGAGCCTCTRCTAACAGCTTAAACTGTTAAGCAACTGTTTGGCTCTGCAGGACAGTGTGACTGRCCCCCAACTGATTGAAAGTAGGATAAATAGAAATGACATGATTCAAATCTCTTCCATTTTTTTCTATTATACCTGAAAATTAACATTAACATACTTGTTCATTTAAGCTTGTGACTCATGTACTCCAGTGAGAGCACTTTTACAGCAACCTATTGATCTCCATGGAACCCCTTGCAGACTACAGYTTGAATCACAGACTTAAACCTCAGCTGTATTGGGGTTTCTGTGCTAGGCAAGACTCTCCCTTCCAAGTTTCTGCCCCAAGTTTTACTGTTCATCCATATTTCTTTGACCAGCCTAGGTAGGACTTTTTCACATCAGCACGCATTGTAAAATATCAATGAGTAAGAACAATACTGGACCACTGGCTCTCATTTGAAAGACCAAAATCCAAACCCCTCAGAGACAGGGAGGCCTTTTGGACAACCACCATCACCATGCAGTTAATGTCTGTTTGATTCCAGCTGATCTGGGCTTTTGCTAAAGCGCACAGAATGTTGTCCATGTTGTGTTTGATGTCTTTTGCAAKAGATCCTAATTCTTCATGAAATTAAAGTAGGAATTATACAAATGAACTGGGTTTAGAAGTTATTCCTTGCACTCAGCTACCTTATAAGCTACTGTGACTACTGCAGCAATGAGCAGTGGCAGCTGGAAATCCTAGCCATGAATTATCTGAAGGTTTCCTCTCTAGTGGTGGCACTTGGAGAACTGGCTCCAAGACTGAAGAAATTTACGTTGCAAGGTGGTTGAATACCTAGCAGAACGGTGTCTCAGGGATTCGTCAGCAATTTGCTTAATWGTTCTGGCATGTCGCTGCATGTCTGTGGGATATGATTTGGATGGTGGTGGCAACATCTCTTCCAGTGTGTGTGTAGCTGAGAAATCCTRTGTGCCAAGTGCTCTGTATCATGGTCCTTCTTCTTTTTCGTGCTCTATTTTATCATGCTCTGTTTTTGGCACTGGAATAGTCTTTATTCATGTGAGTAATCTGTTAGTTTTGCCAGGGTTTATCCTGCAAGCCTGGATCAAGCCCTTCATTCGATGTGTTTGTCCTGATATCAGTTGTGGAAAGAAGCAGTTGTCTGCTTCTTGCTTTGGGAGATGAAGATGACCTTAGGGAGAGACTCCCAGGAAAGGAATGCTGTTATGCAAATACTAGTTGAAGCCCTTCATATAGACTGTTTACCAGAGGGCCTCAGAAATGGAGCTTAAATATACTGAGAGTTAATTTTGTGAGGAGAAGGGAAGTTGTTAATGGTTTCCTGGACTTTGAGCTATTCTTCATTCATCCACCATAAATAAAATAGGCCTGGTTTTGAAGGATGGATGGAAGGAAATGGAGAAGGGAGTGTAAAGTTTACAGTAGAGATCCTTTGTCAGGAAGTGTTTTTGATTATATAATTTTTAATGTGGAAAAGGAGTTTTTAGTGTTTTTACTGAAAAAAAATGAAAAAGGCTTTGAAATTAACAGTTATTTTTTCAGAGCCTGTTAGTATCYACTAGACTGAGTCTTCTTGTCTTAGATGTCTTTACTGGTGTTTTTTGTCTCCAGTGACATTTTCCTTGGAAATTCTGCCTTTAAATAATAAAACGAAGAGGAATTTTCATTGATGTCTTCACATTGTATGAAACAGCCCCTTGATTTYTGCCTTTTGAAGCCACCTTCAAAACAGAGCTGTTGGATAAAACTGGTTTGTGAGTGCTGCGTAGTATGTACGAATAGTTGAAGATATACATGACCTCTACTTAATTARCTGGCAGCAGATAATGAGTCCCGGCCTTATCAGTACTATTTACTTCAGTAGCTTTACTTATCAAAAGATATACAAAATCACACAGTTCAGTAAAATCACCACATAAAATCAGCAGGTTATGCTTCAGAAGTCTCGAGGCATGAGGGACTCCCACGTAAATGTTAATTACCGAAAACCCAAATTCCGAATCTTTTATGTCAGCAAAAACAAGGGTCAAAGTTCTTACTGCTCCTGCTTAAGCAATTTGGAGCTTAATTCCAGGTACCCAAATTTGAAGCACTTCGTAGCCTTGGCCAAAAATATGATAGTAACTCTAAGCTGTAGCCTTTGTAAATYGTATGACAGATTCAGTAATGTCATAGTACAAATGAAAAAGAACTAGATCCAGGAAACTTGGTTAGCTAGGTGTTTTGTTGCTTGGCAAAAATTCATGCATTAATAGTCTACGAAGATACATGCAGGAATTTGCTTTATGCAGAAAGGTTATAGAATCTGTTTTAGAATCACAGAATCAAAGAATGAATAGTTATTCTGGAGATCAACTCCTGCCTCACTACAACCTCCTTTGAGGTAGTTGTTGAGAGCAATAAGGTCTCTCCTGAGCCACCTCTTCTCCAGACTAAATAATTTCAGCTCCCTCAGATGCTCCTCATAAGGTCTGTGCTCTAGACCCTTCACCACCTTCCTTGCCCTTCACTGGGCACTCTCCAGCACCTCAATGTATTGTAGTGAGGGGTCCAAAACTGAACATGATATTCAGGGTGCCTCACCAACGCCGAGTGCAGGAGGACAATCACTTCCCTAGTCCCAGTGTAACTGGCTGCACTGTTCTTAACACAAGCTGTGATGTCAGTTGCCTTTTTGGCCACCTAGGTTGGTGACTCGTGTCACGCTGTTGACTCGTGTTCATTTGGCTCTTGACCAACATCTCCAGCCGCAATTCCCCAAGCCTATAGCACTGAATGAGGTTGTTGTGATCAAAGTGCAGGACCCAGCACTTGGCCTTACTGAACTTTATACCGTTGGTCTTAAACCATCGATTCAGCCTGTCCAGATCCCTCTGTAGAGCTTTCCTACCCTCAAGTAGATCGACATTTCCTCCCAGCTTGGTGTCGTCTGCCAGGGGTCTGCACCAACATCTGCTGAGRGTGCAGTCAATCCGCTCATCCAGATCATCAGTAAAGATATTAAAGAGGACTGGCTCCAACACCACTTCCTGGGGAAGCTGCCATCTCAGGAGAAACACCTGGAKAACACTGCTCGTGACTGGTCACCAGCTGGATTTAACTCCATTCACCACCATTTTCCGTTCCCTTGTTTTTCACCCAGCAAAGAGTATACCTGTCTAAGCCATRAGCTGCCAGGTTCTCCAGGCCTTACTGGCCTCTCAAAGGCCTTACTGAAGTCTAAGTAGACCGTGTCCACAGCCTTTCCCTCATCCACTAGGCCAGTCACCTGCACAGAGAAAGAGACCTGGTTGGTGAGGCAGGACCTGCATTTCATGGGCCCATGTTGGCTGGGCCTGATCCCCCAATTGTTACACACATGTCGTGTTCGCCTACAAGCTGATCTGCTCCATAAYCTTCTCCAGTATCGAGGTCAGACTGGCAAACCTGTAGTTCCTTGGATTCTTCATCCAACTCCTCCTGTAGATGGGCCAGTCTCCAGTCATCTGGGACCTCCCCTGTTGACCAGGACCTCTGATAGATGACGGAGAGTGTCTTGATAGATGACAGAAAGCATGTTGCTCAGGATCACGTCCAGATGGTTTTGAGTATCTCCAGAGAAGGAGACTGCACAACCTCCCTGAACAAACTATTGTAGTGCTGTGTCACTCTCACGATCAAAAAATTCTCCTTAAATCCAGGCAGAACTTGCTGTGTTTCAGTTTGTGTCCRTTGCCTCTTGTCCTATCATCGGCTACCACTGAAAAGAGTCTAGACTCATCCTGTTGACACTCTCCCTTAAGGTATTGGTACACACTAATAAGTCTTCTCTTTTTTAGGYGAAGTGGACCCATCTCTCTCTTCATCTTCTCATATGAGAGATTCTCCAGTTCTCTAATCATCTTTGTAGTCCTAACCTGGTCTCTCTCCTTAGTTTCATGTCCRTGTTCTGGGGAGCTCAGAATTGGACAGTGTACTCCAGATGTGTTCTCACCAGGGCTGAGTACAGGGAATTAATTTGCATTGACCTGCTGGCAACACTTTTCCTTATGTACCTCAGGATACCATTGACCTTCTTGGCCACAAGGGCACATTACTGGTCATCCTGCAGCACTCCCAGGTCCTTCTCTGCAGACCTGCTCTCCAATAGGCCAACCTCCAGCCTATGGAGGTGCATGGGTTTATTCCTTCCTTGGTGCAGGACCCTGCACTTGTCTCTGTTGAATTTGCACCTACCTTTGTTGAACTTTATGAGATTCCTCTCTGCCCATCTCTCCAGCCTGTCCAAGTCCCTCTGAAGGACGGATGCGGTGTAGCAGCCTCCCCTCCCACTTTAGTATCATCAGYAAGCTTGCTGAAGGCGTACTCTTTCCCTTCCTCCAAGTCATTGAGGAGTAAGTTGAACACRGATGGACTCAATTCTGACCCTGGGAGGACACTGCTAGCCACAGGTCTCCAACTAGACTTTGCACCCAAATCACAATCCTCATTTCTCTTCCAATTATCAATCCACCTCAGTGCCCACTCATCTAAACCACACTTTTTGAGCTTGCCTGTGGGAATACCATGGACGACAGTGTCAAAGACTTGCTAAAGTCRAGGTAGACAACATCCACTGCTCCCTCCTCATATACCCAGTCCCTCATACTATCATAGAAGGCTATCAGATTGGTTAAGCATGATTGTCATTTGGTGAAGTTAATTGGGAATTGTAAAGATCTAAAGGCTTATGTCTAAAATATCCATAGTCTAAGTTTAAAGATTGTTGTGGTGCTCAATGTTTTAAACGATCTTTGCAGAGTTAAGCTACTATATTGTCACTTGGTGACCCTGATGCTGGCCCAGAAATGCTGCATGTGCTGAACGATGAGTTCCTAGCGAGAAGAGTACAAAAAGTGTATGYTTAGTGTATGAACTTGGAAAGGTTATGAAAATGGCAAGGTGAAAGAATAATCTAGCTGCACTGCACTCTCAAGAGCAAGCTATGGCCTCAGGCACAAAGCAGCAGGCAGAGCCCAGGGAGGTCAGCATGGAGAAAGGAAAGATCAGAGCCATAGTCTCGTGGTCTGCAGGGCCATTCATGTAGAACCCTGCAGCACTTCAGAAAGCCCTTTGGGTAGCATTAGGGTTCCTTGTTTGGATGCACATTGAAGTCCTGGGGGTTTTTTGCCTTTTTTTTCAGATTATTTGCTTGTCTCTTGTAACTTTTAGGTTTCTAGTAAGTGTTCCTGGCTAAGGTATTCTCTTTTCACATCCTACTTTCCATCTCAAGGAGGGGGATGGCAGACAGAAGGGCTTGCTTTGTTTTGATATTACCMTTGCTATTTTCTTAGCCCTTGTATGTCTGAGTCTTTCATAGCCAGCCAAATTTACTGCTTCCTCCTTGCTGCTATTTTCCTCTTTATTTGATTCCCTCTCCTCCCACCTTTCTCCTATGACACTCCATTTTCCATTGCCTTGGTTCTTTATTTCTCCCTTAAGATCTTCTGAAACAACTCTGGGAAGATGAAGCATTCAATCTTGCTTTCCATCTCCAGCTAGCACTTTATTAATAACCCATATTTATTTAGCACCTAGAGCTTGCCAAACACAAGCATTCATACACACCAASTCAGCCACCAATGTTTGTTGTCAGGATAATGTCTTCCCAGAGGCTCACCTCCTTCTGCCAAGCCTAGATAATTGCCTCTTTATGGCAAGGCAAGACTGATCTTGTTGAACGATGTTTGTCCTCTGAAATTTTCCTAAAGAAACAGGAATGTGAGTCAGGAATGATCCTTGACCCTGCCATTCCTACAGCAGAGCGTGTTGATGAAAGTATTGTATTTGCAAGTGAAATGAGGAATGAGAGCTGGCTCCAGAGTGGAAATTGCAGGATCCAGGGGTGTAAGAAGGGGCAGGGAAGTCATACAGGGTGGTTTATGGGCCTCTCAGTTGCCCTAGGGAAACTCTGAGACCTGCTTCATACCAGGGTGCAGATGGCTGTTCCTCACCATACGTCCACAAGAGGAAACCTAGCCCTCTTTGGACATCTTCCTGAGATGCCGTGTAGAGAGAGCCAGGTGTCAAAGCTTGGGGAATGCCGTTCAGAATGCTGTTCAGCCTGGAGGAGGCCACTGGCAAGTGCTGCAAATGTGGTTTATATGGCAGAGCATATTGTTGTGCTTGGGATGGCTAGGATGCGGATGTCTAGATCCAGTCTGGCACAAGCAAGGGTTGCTATTCCTGCACAATCTGGCCAACTTCAGGCATATTTCATGGGCTTGCTTCTGGGCCCAGTACTTAGGAGCTACAACGGCTTGTCACAAATTGCTGTGCTAATTGTCTTTCTCTACTAAATGAACTGTGCCAGAGCTTGTGGTTGAAGTGTGCCAGACCCAGGCCATGAGGGTAAACTGCTTGACATGGCTCAGCATGGCCCACTAAATCTTTTTCCTTCCCCTGGAAACAGTGGCCTCATCCAATCTGCTGGCTGAGAACATTCTTGGGTATCTCTCGGTGGTGTCCTGATACTATTCAGAACAGTCATAACCAGCCTGGCCAAAATTCCATGCCAAAATTGTTCCACTAGTTGTAGAGCCAGCTGTGTGCCAGTGCTAGAGCTCTCCTGTTTCTTTTGAGTGGCACTGCCACCAAGTCCAAACTGTCTTCTGGAGCAGAGGCAATGCCATGTGCTGGATGGATGCACTGCCCAACAAACTTGGGAAGCTGGAGCTGAGCTTCCCAGTGAGAAGCCAGCTGGGAATGCCATGCAGGATGTGTCTATGACACAATGAGTGGCGTTGTCTTCAGGAGACTCCTTGCCTGTGAAAGCTTTTCCCAGYCAACTTCCTGCAGGAGGGAGCCTGAGCAGCGCAGGAGCATCTTGGAAACACAGAAGAGTGTTGTTAGAAGCCACACGACTTTATTCATCCCTTCTGCTCCTTTCATTGGTCATGGCACTCTGTGCATCAGAGAAGGTCTCTTCCCCTGTTTGTGGAGCTCTAACCTAAGAAGCCTTAATCTCTTGTGAGGCTGGAACATCTTCCAGTAATCCCACTAGAGCCCGCTGGCTTCAACAGGCTTTAACAGGTAGGCTGCAAAGCTGGTAGCTTTGTGAAACCAAATCCAGTTATTTTCTGAATGTCACTGAACACGTGAACTCCTTTGCTATGGGTTGCTATTGCAAAAGTGGAGGGTGGAAATGTSTTAGGTCTGGAGAAGCAGATGGACTTCCCACCCGATCTCCTTCCTCCATTTATTTATTTATTTACTTATTTATTTTTATTAGTGTATTTATTGTGCAAAACCAAAGCGATGGCTTATTGTTTGGTGATTGTTTTAATTGCAAGTGTCCTTAAGACACACACATAAAAAAAGAAAAAAGATAACAAAAATAACAA
>NW_020454960.1:451778-483228 GCF_003342845.1 Nothoprocta perdicaria | reverse complement strand
TAATTAATGCCTGATTATGCTTATAATTTTTATACGAATATGGTTAGTATTTATTTATTGTCAGGGGAAGTAGGAACCAAGTGGTGCCACTGCCATTCTAGGGAAAATTTTGTTTCTTTTGTAGTTCATTGGGTGTCCCCAGGCATCAACCAGACTCAGTACAGTACAGAACAAGATGAACACATAAGGCACATAAACTGAATATATGTGATGTGAGCAAGGTGTGATTGTGCTGGAGCGGTTCCCAAGTGCTTTGGCCTCGGCCTAAATGGGCTTGGGCCCACCAAGAGCCCAAGTGAGCTGAGAGGCTGAATCAAGAAGGAGTTAGATCTGGGCTGAGACCAGCTGTTTTCTGAACCATGGCACTCAAAATAAGGATTCTCTAAAGAAACCATATGTGTATTTTCTGTGTGTGTCTGTTTGAGATGTAGCGTGTGAGTACTGAGAAATGATTCACCCTGTACCCAGTCCTCCCGTCAGCGAAAGATTCATTGCAGCAGCTGCTTGGAAACTGCTCTGTTTCAGGAATGGAGTTTTGTGTTTTGTGTTTTGTGTTTTTTGTTTTTTCTTTCCACAAAAGTCATCATATCAGATGTATTTTTTGGGTTTGATTTTTGTTGTTGTTTTTTGGGTTTTTTTCTTTCCACGGAAGTCATCACATCAGAATCCTGGTGGAAAGTGACATCCTATGTAAAACCGTAGGGTAGTGTTTCTTCTACAAAATGCTTAAAATACTTCTATCTGTCCAAAAAAAGAGCTTTCTGCTTTTATAGACTATTGTAATAGACTATTTAAGGTCTTTTACTGCATGTAGATATATCCACGGTCCTTTGGAAGTAATGGACTCTCCTTGACCTTCTTTTTTTTTTTTTTTTTTTTTTTTTAAGTGGAGAGCCATGTGCATCCTGGGTATGTAAAACAATATTTTTTTTTCTGAGACATAATCCTAGCTGGAACCTAAAAGAAGGGTTTCTTCCCAGAAACACAAATACTGAGTACATGCATGTCGTGCCGTTCCAGCTGTGCTGAGGAGATAATAAGTCATTTGTGCTCTCTGTGCTGTTAAACTTTCTAGGAATTACCTTTTTAAATTAACAGTGGTGTTTTCTTTCACTTAAAATTACATAGGTTAAGTATATGTTGATATTTATTTGTGCAAGAGCAGTGTGTTAGTTTTCTAGAATATATTCGTATCTTTTTCATGATACTTTCACACATCTTTTTTCCCYGTCATTCCAAGAGGATGCAGTCACATGTGGAAAGAAAGATGCTCAGTGTATTTTCTGCATTTTTTTTTCTGTATTATATGCTTTTCTAGAAGGAAATCATTAGAAAGAGCACAAATGGTGCAGAACCCCTGAGTGAATCAAACTGCAAACATGAAGCCAGTTCAGGAAATGCAGGAAAGCTTCTCATAGTTGATCTACTAAATGACATTTTGGAGGACAGTTTCATACGTATAATTCCYGTTGACACTGATGCATACAATTTAACAGCTTGTATAATGAAGCTGGTGTCACCTGCCAGTTTCTATTTAGCTGAGTCTCTCCCTTCRGACTTATTTTTCTGCTTTCTGAGATGGGTAAGCTCGTGGCTCCCATTTCACTGTCTCAGGCAGATTGAGACCTTGCACAGTTTTTGTGAGCTATTGCAGCTAGATTTTTGCATTTTTCATGTCAGATCCATGTATAATTCAATCATGGTGACCTTGGTAAGATTTATGGCTACAGTTTTGCAATTAAAAAGGAGAAATAATCACTCTGGAAACTATTCTGATTCGTAGCGTTGCTTTTCAACTATCAGTGATTTCTGTGCCTTTAGGAATGTTAACTGTGTCATGAAACAAACCCTGGATTTTAGCCAGTGGGATGTTTCTGATTTTCTGGGGATGAGCCTAAAACTACTCCTCAGAGACCCATAAATGTGTCTGACTTCTTGACAAATCCTGACAAATTCAGGACTCAGCATGGAAAACACGCTTAGGAAATGCATTCATGGCACTGATCATTTAGCACATGCACGGAATAACAGCATTACCACATTTTTTTTTTCTTTTGTTAAGGTTTTTTTCTTATTTCTTCTGTCTGTAAAAGCTCTGAACTAGGAAATAAATGTCTCTAGACATGCAACCTATTAGGGGAGATGAGTCCAAAATCAGCATCTCCACAACCCCTTGAGCTATGGAGTTTGGATCTGGATCAGATTATCGCAGCTAATAACATGGACTCCAAACCTTGGAGTTTGATAGGTAGACCGAAAATTACCTGAAGTCTGATAAGAATGGACATGAAGGGAAATAGAGAGGAGCTGGAAAACAAATATTTATACCTAAGATACAGTAATTAGGAGACAGGAAGTTTATTCACATTTAGGGTTTCTGAGGAGTCTTTCATTGTCAGGCATATAAATGCAATTGAGCGTCTTTGGGAATTGAATGCTGAATAGCTTTTGGAGGGCCTCGAATTTCAGGATAAAAGAACTCACTGCAAACAAGAAGACCTCATTGTATTCAGCATGAGATCCCACACTTCTTTTCAACCTTCAGTAAAGGGGGCAGCTGCACTGAGCATTAGAATAGGACAATGATTAACAAAAATCTTCTATATCCTGTCTTAGGTATGTTTTAATGGGGAGCTTAATTGCTGAGCATGTGCCTTACTGTTCCGTGACTTCAGGTCCCATCATGGCATTCACACAGGCATGATTTCCAGGATATTTTACAGTGGTTGCTAACAACCTGACAATTCTTAAGAGAAATTGATAGTTTATTAGAGGTACTTAATTTTGTAGACAAGACAAACACAGTAGAACAGACAACAGTGAGAGGAATTAGCAGATAATCGCAATCAGCATCCAAGGTTCACTGAACATTCAGGACTTGAATCTTTTTGCAATAAATTGTCTGTAGTAAGTCAAACGATAAACAAATTTACAGTTTGGTAGAAGGAACATTTAAACTACCGCAATGTAATTAACATTTGCTATTTCCATATGCCAGAATTCAAAGTGTTTTGCATCAATCCAGGTTCTGGTCCATTACCAGTTTTTCTAACCGTGGCAGAAGAGGGGAACAGGATCAAGTTCAGCTTGCAGAGCTACTGTAATTGCTAGATGGTGTTCCTGAAGGTGTTGCTGAGTGGAAGTTGCACTGGAGTTGCATGGAGACAAGTCTGACAGTGCCCAGGATCTAAAAGCTCATGCTGGAGAATTCAGGTTAAAGAATTTCAGGTTAAAAATCACCTTTCCCTGGAAAGGTGATAGAGCAGCTCAGCCTAGAGACCAACTCTAGGCACGTCAAGGAAAAGAAGGCGATCAAGAGTAGTCAGCATGGATTCAACAAGAGAAGGTCATGATTGACAAACCTGATAGCCTTCTAAGATGGGATGACTGACTAGATGGACAATGGGAGAGCCGTGRATGTTGTCTAGCTTGACTTCAGCAAGGCTTTCAACACAGTCTCCCATAACATCCTCATGGGGAAGCTCAGGAAGTGTGGGTTAGATGAGTGGACAGTGGGGTGGATTGAGAACTGCTGAATGGCAATGCTCAGATGATCGTGACAAATGGGGACGAGTCCAGTTGGAGGCCTGTGGCCAGTGGTGTCCCCCAGGGGTCAGTACTGGGCCCAGTGCTGTTCAACTCGTTCATCAATGACCTGGACGAGGGCACGGAGTGCACCTTGAGCAAGTTTGTGGGCGACACCAAGCTGGGTGGTTGGCCGACACTCCGGAGGGCTGTGCTGCCATCCATAGGGACCTGGACAGGCTGGAAAGTTGGGCAGAGAGGAACCTCATGAGGTTCAATAAGGACACGTGCAAGGTCCTGCACGTGGGGAGGAATAACCAGGACAGATGAGGGGTTGACCTRCTGAGGATCCTTTTCCTGAGGACCATCCTTTCAGGATGGTGAAAGATTCTCTGCTGATCTTACAAATYGAGATCAGGCATCTTGCTGGAGCATCTCTCTTGAATTAGCTGACAGGATATGAATTCAGTGGGTGAAATCCCTCCATGTTATTCAGAATGGAAACCTAAAGAGCTCTCTGTCCTTTAAGCCTTGAAATCTGAATACCGCATCTCCCAGCTTTGGGAGCACACTGCTCTTTTTGTGTCAGAGATGTTAGAATTACCCAAGCTTTAGGGGCTATAACTCCAGTGTTTGCCTTTTCTCTGTGGGAATTAGTAATAGATATTCAACATTTTGAGATGGTTCTTGGAGAGTGGGTGGGTAACTGAAATAATGAATGTTTGTGTAGCACAAATTCAGCAAGAAGAGCATTTTACCCCTTTTAGGACACTTTGGCTGCTTTTGCTCCCAATATCTGGCCAGAACTCCTAGCAAAGCAACRTTTGTGTGCATATATTTCTTAAATGTACACATAAATACAAGATAGAATATCAGCAGGGCAAGAGAGGAAAATCTCTTCTTTTTAAGAGTTTGCATAGGGAGCAAGTGTAAAAATAGAGAAAAATCTTGATAAGCAACTACAGCAAGATTAGATTTGTAAAGACCGATACCAGTTCAGCCTACAGATATCCTTCCATATTTTCCTTTTCTGATTGTGCCTGAAGATGAYGTGGCAGTGGGAAAAGGAYTGGTTTTGAAGGATGAAGAATATGWGAAAGACRAATATAAGAATTAGAATTTTACAAGAATATGAGAATATTCTTATTTGTTAACAAGAAAATATAAAATCCAATTTGAGTGTACTTTTAATACCATGTTCCGGTGTTAGTGGGACATCATGGGGTGGTGGAAATTTTTTTTTTTTAAATGCTTGACTCAATTAATTCAGTTTTGCCTAGGAAATTCTAGTCAATAATTTCTGAAAACAATATTTTGTTTTGGCGGCTCTTGGTTTGCTGGTGGAAATGCCAAACTTCTTGGCAAAATGGTATTAATTAGCCCTCAAGAAGAGGAAAGCTGGCTTTCATTAACTCACCTTTTAGACCACTAGGTTAGACCACTGACCACTAGGTTATATTACCACCATCTTCACTGTACAGAAAAGCTACCAAGACCTAGCGATATTATGAAATTTCATCTCTACTGCAGATTTTATATCTAGTATTTTAAACACCGGAGATTATTTCCAAAATCCTTTTGTAATAAATACCTGGACATTTTTCTCTTAATATATGTTTAGCCACATATTTGTTTCTGCTCCAAAATTGCTTCTGAAATTGGTTTCCTTCTGGAATGAGGAGCAAAATAATGGTATTTGCAAAGATTGTGAAACTGTAGACAATTTTCACTCTCAGTTAAAGAGACTTTCTGTCTTTGAGGTTTCTGACAGTTTATTTTTTCTTTAAGTAGTGATTTCTGCTGCTTTTCTATCAGCCTTATAGCCAACAGATATGGATGCTTCCCTAAAGAGCTTTGCTTTTGTTTTCTTGGTACACTAATGTTTGCTGACAACGTTCTCCCTGATGTCCCCTGTAATAGCGTTACATCATCGTGCCCCTGCATTGTGAGAAATTCTTTCTTTTCACTGCCTCAAAAGTGAGATTGCTTTTCTTTTGCTCCTACCTGAGCTCTAATGACAGCCTCTCACCACTCTTTTCTGCCCAGTTAGTCACCATCYGATCTGGGGCACAAGTCTGTTTTCTTCACTGAGAGAGGAGAGCGCTGCTTGCTTCCCTACTGTGAAGCTTGCAGATGCTTTAAAGGTTTTGCTTTCCTTTCCTTTTTCTTTTTTTAAAATAAAAATGAGGCTTTTTTAAAACTTATTTTTTAAATTTAAAATTTATTTTTTTTTAATAAAATTAATTTAAGACTAAGAAGACTGCATACTTGACAGCTTTTTTAGGTCCTTGGTACCTGATTTAGCTATAATTTCTTTCCTTCTGCTTACTGAAGTCATCTCCACACTCCTTTGCATAACTGTACAGTCATTTTCTGATGGTTTTGTGTAGGGGGCGGCACATCTAATTTCAATTACAGATGCAAAGGAGTTAATGCAGCATGCTAGTACTTAAGAAAACCTGTTTCTTAATTCCATAATCTGCCATAAATCTCTTGTATGACTTTTGGCAAGTCAAATAATTGTTGTGTGTATTTTGGAAGACTTTTTGTAGCTATATCAAGTTACAGCCATCCAGAAGACCTCACGAAACTTGCATCTAAGCACAATAACTTAGGAAGGTACCAGCGGTAGAGTACGAAGGAGGCAGTAGGGATTACCACAAAGAAACACAACAGCAGATACAGCCTTTATTTCTTACCTTTCATTTCGTTTCGTGTGAACCAAAACATTCTGAATGACTAAAATTCACAACAGAAAGATCTGTAGAGCACTGTTAAACRTAGGTACAATTGGTGCCTCAAGAAATATGTAATCTGCAAAGCTGGGGAGTGGGAAGGAATGTGGCAAAAGGACTGCTGCATCCTTCATTCTTGCTCCGTTCCTCCCGCGTATCCACTGCTGGAGACAGCTGAGCTGGATGAATCTTTGAGGTGTTGCTATGGACGTTGTGTCTGCTTACACTGAGAGCTTTAAAGGGCAGAGTTTGTGGGTCATTATACATTTCTTTGTTTCAGCCTCCTCTGGATGCTTTGGTGGGAGTGCATTCGCAGTGCCTAGAGTAGGCTGGAGCAGTCCTTTAGTTTGACGTCAAGGACAAAATGTTCTAGGTGCGTGAAAAATACCCTGTGAGAGCAAAAATCACTGAAAGCATGCTCAGAAAAACTCCAARGAAAGGTTTTGCTGTTGTTTGTTTCTTCTTGTTCTTTCTCAAGGCCTTGTAGGGAGCTTGGATCAGTGGTAGCCTGGCAAAGAGAAGGGCAGCCTTGCAGGAAAGCTTCTTGCTGCTTTGCTTGATAGAGGTGCTGAAGCATCAGCTCCCTACCTGCTCTCACCAGGGCTGGAGAACATCAAGCTTGTCTCCTGGGCCACCAACAGACCTGAAAAAATACATAGGACAAAATAAAAACAAAACAAACAGCAACATAAAACCCCTTTCTCAATCATTTTATGATTTCTTGTACTTAATTTGAAATTTTCATCTCTGTTTTAAACAGTGAAACGTTGGACTTGTTTCACTACAGGGCACCTGGGTGGAGATACCCTCCTGCAGGTATGTTGGCAATGGCATCAGCACAGGAAAACTAGTTTGTTCCTTAAAACCAACAACAGTATCACRATGTCTGGTCCAGTCTGGCTTTCTAAAAGAGTCCATCACCTTACAGTGCTAGCAGGAAGCAATTGCTCAGKTTTGAATGATTACCATCCTGCACATTTTTTTTTCCAATGCATGACCGTAAGAAAATAAATAAATAAATAAATAAAAGCAGGCAGTCAAAGTCATCAGGGGTAGATTTGGAAGACTGTGAAGCCAGGGAAAGGCAGGAGGTTGTCCTTAGCTGAACGTGGAGAATARTTTTGCTCTCTGGTTTCTATTTCTGAGGCTCATGCAACATCTGGTGCTATGAGCAATAGCAACGGCCAAAATGTGCCAGAAGCTTGAGGGATATCACCAATCAATCAGATAAACTGCTCACAACTCTTGGAGTCATGGAAGGCATCAGTGAGTCAATGTTTTTGTCTGACTTTGCAATTTTGCATTGGGTTGGGCCACTAGCTTAATCGCTTTAATTGGTTACAGGCAAAAATTGCAGGCATGAAAAGCACCTTCTGAAATGGGTAATATGAAGCAGCTTCCTCCTCYTCACCTATTGTTTTATTGTGTGACTGTTTTTAATAGCAGTTCTTCAGAGACTCGTAGCCCTTGGTGTGATTTACTGTGGTTATCCTGCATGCCACCTGTGCGCAGTATTAATTAAGACCCAGGGAGACARTGCTATAAAACTGAAAAATTCACTTTGTCGTGCAAGAGGTAYTATGAAAAGCAGCAAAAACCCCACACGTAGCAATCTGCTAGTTCTTCTAAAATTGATTTCTGTCTTTCTTCAAGAACTTGAAGTAATATGGCATCTTAAAGATAAACTTGCAAGTTCAGTTGCCTACTTAGATGTACAATCATACATTTTTGTTCACTTGAATTAAATAACGCCTAAGGGACTGAGTTTATTTTCTGTATCTGTTCAAGTGCACGATTGAAATAAACAGCATGGTCCTAGCAACATTGCATGCTAGCTATTAATCCACTAAGTACCCTATTAGTACCTGTCACTTTGGATTAGCAATGAGTTTTTTATGTTCATCATGTATTTAAGTATACTGACTTTTGGGTGGATTAAATCTCTCTTATTCAACTAATTCCCCAAAAGCATCCATCTGGAGAACTTTATGCCTTAGAAGTCTATTTCTCAGCAATAAGTCCAAATAAGATGGGCTTTATCATCCCAGAGAGTCACTCAGGATGAGGTAATGGGAATAATAATTGGTTTATAGGGTTTTACRTTTTTGCTGCTGGAAATCTGCTCATACATAAATGAAAAGGAAATACTTCATTTCTGTCAAGCATATAAATTGTTCAGAAATTGATTAAATGTCAGGCAACCTAATAATTAGTGTACCTGAGTATCATTTAGAATGTAAACTCTGAGTGAGGATTTTTTTTTACTCCTTTCTGTATAATCACCATCTCACAGGCTCATAGTCCCTGATTTGGACTCTTAACTGCTATCATACAGAAAAAAAAAAAAAAGCCAGAAAACTCTCCCAATCCAATATCCATATTCTTCAGTGATAATCTAATGACTGCATCTCTGAAGCATGTCATGATGCTGTTTTGAAATACTGCTTGAAAGGGACGACATACAGTCCTGATGTACCTACAGAGTGCCTTGTATTTGAGGTTAGAGACCACGGCTTGAGCAGCAGCTCCTTACTTTATTGTCAAGGTCAGCAATACTTGGAATTGGGAGGAGGAGTAGAGCATAAATAACAGAAAGAAAATGAATACACAGCCCGCCATTGTTAAGTTTACAACACTATAAATTTTTTTTAAAAAAAAAGAGAGAAAAAAAAGATTCTACAAAATTCTTTCTGGAGGAAGTTGTGGAACAAGAGGCTTGATGAGTCAAGCTTGTAATAAAGGATTAGGAATAAATTGGGAATATAGGATTAGGCAGAGATGACATGGATTTAGACAAGTATGGACAGCATGGCTGCTGCACTATGGCAGCAGTTTGCAAAGGAAAGAGAGTCATGAAGCTTGTGGGTCTTTTAGTTAGTTCTTGGGCTCATGGCCCGTTGTTGTCACGAGGTTCGATGGTGCTGTACTCAGTGGCTACAGTCAGAAATACCACCTCAGTCAAAGATACCCCCAACCGATCTTCTGTCACCACCAAAAGAGTGGAGAKTCCCTGTAGCAAATCTAAGTTTTGTTGTCAGGTGTTGACTTTCTGAACTTTGAAGTGGTCAGCAGACACTGGAGTTTTGTTTGATCAGAAGCAAGTTTTGAGGACCACCACTTGCACTTGTGGCGAGGAATCCATGTCCCAGGGATAACCGAGAGCACAGGGACACCTGAGGAGAACTTGGGGGCTGCTATTGTCACTCCCTGGTATCCTGGCACCTACSCAGTGGTAATTTCCGGGTTTAGTTCTGTGGCTAAAAATAGTGGGAAAAGTCCATTTTGCAACTAGTCCTAGGGAGCTTCTAGTTTGTTGAAGTTTTTTTTTTTTTTTAATTTTACTCTCTGAGTCCTGAAATCCAAAGAGTATTTTGAGGGGAGAAAAAAAAAAAAAAATCGATATCTGAAGGAGAGCAGAAGTTTTTAGAGTCTTCCTGATGAGCCAATATTGGTYTGCCACTGTGTTTATAGACAGGCAGCTCTCAGCAGGTAGCATTAGGCCAGCGCTGTGAGCTCCAATGCCACTGGGTCAACTAAAATTGAAGAGAAAATACTGGACAGTGTTCTAAATTTCATCTCTCTTTCTCCTGGGGTCTTTAAAATACCGTGTYTTCTCAAGGGGAAAAAAAGTTGTCCTTCAAGAAATGGAAACTTGTTATTTTGTGTTTCTTTCGTGAGGTACCTAATGGTTTACTGAACAATAGGCCAAATTAAAGGTAATTGTGTATTGAAACCAAACAGAGACRCTCGGAAATGTTTATGCTTGTTGCATGTCAGAGCCTACAAAACTGACCTTTATGGAGGAATGAAAGGCAAGTTGGTGGGTATTATATTTACGTGGTTCTCCCTGGCTGTCTACATAAAGCTGTAGCACAATGCAACCCCGAAATATGTAGAAAATCTCAAAAATTAACTGCAAGAGCTTTGTCCACCGGTAAGAACATATATTTGGGACAGAACAACAAGAATGGTAGTTTCCAAATTAGCTGTAACAGCTAATCTAATTTAATAAGTGATTGAATTCCCTACTTGATAGATTTAGGGAACTAGGGGGAAAAAAGTGTTTTTAGATTTCCCTCTCAAATTTTTCATGATTGCTTTTTCTTTTTTTCCTAATTACATCACTGACAAATCTTCATCATGGAAATGATTAAAGTTTTAAGGTAGAAGGTGGTCTGTATGTATGTTCATCAGAACAAGCCCTTTCTTTTTAGCTCTTACTTGCAATTTCCTGTCATTTACCCACTCTAGTCAGGCCACTATCTAACCTTGTAACTGCTGCATTTGGGGGATAGCTTGTCAAATATCCTCTCTCAGCTTTTAGCAGAATCAGCTGTCAGCAAATCTGAATGCTAATTACTCAAAAACATCAGAARACGACATGTATGTTCCTGTCAAGGCAGCCCAAATTTCCATCATGTCATTGTCCTTTTCATTGGAGTAGTTGCAATTTCACTTYTGCTCGGTAGGTCAATGCCTTTGCATAAGCACTCAATTGCAATTCYACTTTTTATGTAGAAAAATAATATATATCAGAAACAAACCATACTTCTCTAAGGCTTGTGTTTTCATGTCTTTTCACTGTTCATATTTCACTGTTTTTTCTACATGCACTCTTGTAGAATGGGAGGACTTTGGTTTTGTGCATTAGTGCAATTTACAGTAGAGATCAAGGCTGGGATTTTAAAAGATACTTAAAGAGCAAAAGAAGTGTAAACTGGATCAGAGACACAGGATGGACCCTTGGTACCACACTGGCAAGGTTAAGCCCGGCACATCTGGGGTATTTAACTCTTTTAGCTTTGTGGATATCTCAGCTAGGATCCCTAGGTACTGTTGTACCAAAAATATTTCTGCTTGTGCTCCTTTCAGTCTGGTCACTTGGAAAGCTCTAGGTCCTTTTTTCTTTTTCTTTATCTTTTTAAAAACCACTATTAAAACTTTATCATTATGTAGCAATAACAGCGAAATCTCACTCTAGAGTACCCAGTCTTTCCTTATGGCTGAAACAAATCAATTTCATATCAGAATTGCAAATATTTGATGACTGTAATAGCTACACTGAAGTAATTGATGGTGCCAATAATCCATAGCTTGTTTTTTTTTCTTGATTTTTCCAAAGTAAAAGATTKTGAAAATGATCTAGTTAATACCCCACCATACCAAGGAAAAGGAAAGGAAAAGGAAAAAGGAAGGGAAAGGGAAAAGCAGAGAGGAGAAAAAATATTCAAGGCAAATAGAGGTAGAGGAGAAAAGGAATATTTGCTAGAACTTGATGTAAAGCATTGAGGGAGAATGCTGAAAAATAATGCAAAGGTGGCTAGTGTACAGTAAATAGTGAGGCAGGAAGGCAACACGACATTTCTTATCCTCCAAAATCAGCTAGTAAGAAAGGGAAGCAGTGGAAAGTGTTAGGGTTAGACACCTAAAAGGCTAAAGAAATCTRATCAGAGGTTCTGATCCGTAGTTGTGCATTTGGGAAAATCCACCCGGAAATTAGAGTAGTTGCACTTTTTTAATAGAAATAAAATATRTACATACATATATGTGCGTGTGTGTGTGTATACATATATATGTATATGTGTGTGTATGTGTGTATATATATATTATATATATATATATATATATATATAAAAAACAACTTGTGAACCCAAAAATGTCCTGGTGCATCCAAGAGGCAGAGAAAGAGCTTTCTCTTTCACAAAAGTATATTCACAGTGATAATAGTCAAGTCACTTTAGCACGAGCACTGCAAGGAAGCCTGAAACATCAGTAACTTCCACTGGTGCTCGAGACCCTGCAGTGTCATCTGGGGAATGGGACATGTCATTCAGGCGTGAGATTTCCTATTATTTTGGAGACACTTCTGTAGCTTCCTTACGAGTTACAGGGTGAGTCCCATTTGATGTTGTTTAGCAGAAAATGAGTGTATCAGTAGGCCACGTAAAGAAGATTTGCCGAGCATAGATGTTTTGATCCCAGTTTTGTGCTGATGTAGCTAAGCCAACATTTTGGCTTAGCTTTGAAGACAAAATTTTGGTTTCTGTAGCAAAAAAAAAAAAAAAAAAAAAAAATTCCAAGTTTGCAGTGTTCTGACAGGCCTCAAATGCAAGTGCTAATCTCTGAATTTTCCCTAGGAACTACAATTTTCCGATATATTCATGCTCATCAAGAGGAATTCTTAGCACTTGTAACTTCTAACTGTGCATATATTGATTGATAACCATTTTTATTGCAGCAAGGTGGAAAGCTCCCTGGCAGAAGGCACCTCCGGATCAGTGATGGACAGCCCCACGTCCACTCCTTYAAGCCGTAAATACCCCGAAATCTCATTACAGAAGCACTTTTATTTTTATTTTTGCTAGGTAGATGTTAGGTTCACTGCTACTGAAAAACCAAATGCCCATCAGTTCTTGCCTTAGCTCCTCTGTGGTTTTGAATGCCAGTAAATTGAATATTTAGTGCTGAGCAGATAATGGAARCCATACAGGGACTGATGGTGAGGTGTTTTAAGCTCACAGACTAGAAGGGCAGCTCTAGGAAGAACAAGCTCTAAGCAAACCAAAACCCACATGCATTTAGCATTAGATACCATGTTGGAAATGAGCCTTTTGGCTTAGACTTGTCAACACCSTACCACTCATGAACAATAGAGATGCCTACATCTAGTCTTCCAAGATGTGCCTTTCTCCTGGTTTTATTGCTGGTAGTGTTTTGATAATGACTTGTGTGGGGTGTGTACTTACACATATTAYGGGTCTTTCTAATGCTCTTGATTTCCATTTGAACACAGACTTCTGGGAATCTAAACTGTAATTCAGTTGCCAAGATTGTAAGTTTCTGCTGGCCTTGAGATGACAAAAATAACGATTGCACTGAGCTCTTCAAATGTCCACATGGCTGAAAGAATAYAAACCAAAGGTATTTTCCAGGGAGAATTGCATTACATTTCTCAGAACTGTTTTAAATTTCACAGAACCATGGATTCACAGGATGGTCAAGGTTGGAAACATTTCTTCAGAAATAGTTTCTTCTCTCTCTAGTAATTCTCCCTGAGTAGAAGCATCCTATGGCCCTGAAATTACTGTATTTAGTCTCACAGTCTTGTGGCTTAGGTTTCTTTCTCTGCATGCCATTTTGTCCTTTTGGATTCATTTCCCCAAAAGTTGCTCCTGAGACCRTGTCCAGCTTTAACGGGACTCAATGCACCCGTGCAGGGCATTTTTTAAACTTCCCACTCACACCACTAGATGACGTCTGACTGTCACAGTGAGTCTCCCGTTGCTGTAAATCACAAAAAAACACTTGTAGACACTGACCTGTCCCAATAGGGCCACAGATGGATCTCAGAGTATTCCCGGCAGCATGAAGTCACAGCAATGCTCCGGTGGCCTCCAAGACCAGGGATTTTGGTGTGGTGCTCCCTGGCTACAACATCCAGCTCCTGCACCCCATTGCTCAACCCCATTGCTTGTGGTGTGAGCAAGGAGGTCACTTCCCACATCCACACAGTGGATATGCAGGTCCCAGAGCCTCCTGCCCCATCTCCTTACAGGTACCTCTTGGCCTCTTGCATGGCAAGTTCAGTGCTCGGAGCACTTGGCTTCCACTCTCTTTCTTGCTCACACTTGTCTGTCTTGGGGTTTTCAGATCACAGATGTCACTGTCGGGACAGGAGTTAGCTGCAGCTCAAGGAAAACCCTCACAACGTGTATTTGATAAATTACAGTTTTGCTGTGATGTGGAGCATCTTGCGGTGCGATGAAATACCTCCCGCACTGGTCTGCTAGTCATTAAATAATTCCTCCAACTCAGTTTATGTCTTTCTGTTGCCAACTTGGGGAATTATATTGCTTTCTCAGTTAAATCATTGGCTTCTAATGATGCAGCTGAATTTTTATGCCCAGCCTATCCCCCAAGAGACTTTTATACACACTGTAATGATACTGTTTGCTTGGGCAGTAGCAGCTAAATGTTCTAGCACCTTGTTTTACAGTCCTTTATACATTTCCGAGAAAGAAAGTGCTTAGGCTACTTATGAGAAGTCATGACGACAGATGCATCAAGGCCATGGGCACAAGAATATGATCGGATTTACCTAGATGCTCCAAACAATTTATGCTCGTAATTAATATTGTTCCCTAGACTGGCTAGGCTACGTTTCCTTCACAGCTATTGTTGTGGCTGCGTTAGAAATGCCCATTTTGCAAGGCATGGGGGTGAGGAAACTGGGAGCTATATCCTGGCAGCTGTATGGCACAGGTGYATATTTGGCTTAGGGGGCCCCTGGCTGCACCCCTGAAGCTTAGAGGCTCTCTCACAACCTGCCTTGTTGTATTTGCTGCTGCATTAGGTGCAAAGAGGAGTTGAAGCAAAACGGCAGGCCATTTTAGGTTGTTTTCTGAAAGAAATTGTCGTTCTGGGCTGCCAGACACAAAAACGCAATCATAAATTGGGAAAAAAAAAACCTAGACTGTTTGGATATTTTGGRAAAAAAGTGCCTTTTTTAATGTTTTGTTTTCAGTTTAATTCATTTCTTGTTAAATTACAAAGTAAACAAATCGAGTTTTGGCTGGGCCACAATATTTTCTTACTTTTTGTATGCAATGGCGAGGGAAAATACTTGGTTGTAACAATGGAAGAGTTTCGTTTACAGCCAGCATCTCTATACACATCTGCACCCACCAATGTAGTCTGAGTTTCCAGTCTAGCTAGTGAACCAAAGGAGTTAATTATTGGCAGAGCTTTGGCTTGGAGGCACCAGCAAATGGATTGGGGTGAGGACAGCTCCCGTCTCAWGGCTTCAGTCTCATGGAGCAAGAGCAGGAGCCATGGAGCCATGGACCAGGAGACCATGGCTTCGGTCTCCTGCTCTTGCTCCAACACTGACTTGCACCTCTGAGGCCAGTTCCTGCTATGGCTGGCATAGGACCCGGGCTGTTAAATATCTGCCCCACCTGGGGTTGTGGAAGGCTGTCCAAGCTGAGCTGCATCCCTGCAGAGCTAAGCATTTGAGTTTGTCTGTAATTCCAAGGTCATGACGGGGTGTTATAAAGATGGGAAGTATTGACTGAYGAGAATGGCGAAGTTTTCAGACAGTTTCAAGGTCCTAGAGAAATGATTCTGGGCTTGATATTTGTTTACTGTAAAAGGTGGTGTGCGCTGCGTGCATGCAAAACCGTAGTAATTGGTACTCTGCTGCAAGCAGGATTGAGGTTTCTGTGAATTATTTAGATTTCTTCTGAAAACTCATTATTTCCCTTCCCTTGTGTTAGTCTGCACTATTCATTTATTTGGTGGAGTTTTTTTGGCACTTTAAGAAATGCTGTGTAAATAATAAGCTAACAATTCCTATTCATCCGGCCTCGTTCATGCTGTTGGAGATCATTAGGCGGACACTGGGCTCCCTCCTATCTGTGTCAAATTGCTATGTGATTTCTAAGTAATGATTTTATGTCATATAACTCGGCGAGGTTAGCAAACCTCCTGTGTGTGATATAGTAATATAGTCATGATACTTTGCATTTGGTRCTGCAAATGCATCATGAAAGCCTGGGTTGTGCGGTGTAGTCTCTCTTGAACTGTATTTGTGGGTCACAGATGGTTTGCAATGGTCCTAACACAAGATCTAGGGCAAGATCAATGTTGTGCAGTATCAGTGTTGTGCAACATCAGTGTTGTGCTGGTTGCTGTTGCAATCAAGAGGACTTTTTCCACTGACTGCAATTAAAAAACTGGGCAGCACAGAGCCGTAGGGATATGTGCACATCCTTCCAGCCACAGGTAATTCAATCATACTGGTTTGTACCCTTGTTTTTTCACTTTTTTTTTTGATGAATACCACATGCAGCTGCAGGGGAAAGACCAAATCAAGTTGATTTGATCATCTCCTGTTTATTTCCTGTCACTGCTTGCAATAACAGAGCAATTTCTATTTAATGAGAGAAGAGGCACAATTGGGGATATGAAATATATGAAATTCTGGCCAGTACAAAGCACCCTTTTAACTGTACCACAGCACTTCACRTAGGCCTAGGCCCTTAGCTGTGAATTAATGACTCCAAGGCAGAAACATGCTTGTGGTAAGCTAGACTGAAATAAGGTTTGGAGTCCAATGTGAGCAGTAAGATTGGTTGCTCTGATCATTCAGATACCTAAAGGTATATGATTTCCAGGCCTGATGACAAATAAATAAATAAAAATCTGCCAGGTAGAGGGAAAAAAGTACTGGGGAAAAAAAAAAAAAAAAAAAAAAGATGCTAGATGATATAAAAAAAATATCTTCTGGGGGTATTGGTAACCTATAACACCTTACTGACTGCTAGGGTCTATGTCATGTAGGAGCATCCAATGTGATCTGAGGCTCATGTGGCTGGACTGGCTGCTCGCATCCCTCCTGCTGCAGTAGCTGAATTTAGACCCAAATTCAGCTGAAGGACGGGGATCTGTTGGATAAATATTCCTAAAGCAGCCCTGAGAACTGGTGCCTGTGCATGCAGAAGCAATTGTATTTATCTGGCAGGTGTGTGTGGGCACACTCTGAAGCACTCGGTAAACTACAGCATAACAAATCTGTATTTACAAAAGCAAGAAGCTCTGCACTGCAGGCAATGTATTAGGAGTTGTGTCAGCTGCTTGAGAGGTGATTTGCATCAAGCATCTTCGCTCAGCTTTACCAGGACAGAGAAAGATGTCAACATAGCATGTGTGCTTGAAACGTTCCTTACACTTTTGCATACAAAACTTTGGGTGCTCCTTTTGGAGTTTGCCATATGCTGAGCCTGCAGAAAAAAAAAAGCAAATAGAAAAAAGCTTAAAAAAAATCCTTGACAAATGCAAGGAAAAAAAAACGCTATAGGCAGAGGACTGGCTTCCACCCACTGAATCCTTAAGTTTACGGTTTCCTACTCACCAGTTTAACTAGATGGATCAAATGAGCTTCAGAGCTCTGCTAACAATGTTAGTGCTAGGATACTTTGGGTAAACATAATACGATTTGCAAAACTCTGTTAGAAGTCACAAGCCAGACCCTAAGGAGCTCTTCAGTGGTAGATTGTGCTGTACGAGGCTAGAGAAAGCTGCTTAGCAGAAAGAGGTAATTAAAAAGGAGAAGTAAATGTCACTGCTTCGACAGGAGGGAGAAATGTAAAACACCACTGCTGTGTGCAGAGGGCTGCAAAGCGACAAAACTGGGCAAAAAATGGCTCAGAAAATCACTTCTAACCAGTGAGGAGGACTGCCCCCCCTCTCATTGCTCCCAGTTTTCTGCTGAGAAAGGCAAAAAGTGGGGAAGCAGCTCAAAACAACACATGCTCCCCTTGCAGTGAATGCACCCAACCCTCGGTTGGCCAGATGAGATGTGCGTCTTGTGTCAAGGCTTAATGTCCCTGGGTAAAACCCTAGGAAAAAACTAACCAGCTGCAGAAATGGTGCGGCCTGGGCACCCCTGTTCCTGCTACCTAACACAGCCAATATCCTGAAACCTGCTAAAGCTGAAAGCTCCATTCTTCTGTTGGAATAGCAAGGTCCACCTAAATCATGACCGGATTGTTTGCAGAATGGATGGTGTTTGGACATTTCAGGACCAGGAGAAGACAACAGTTGTCTCCACATCCCAAGATGCATCCTAAATATATCCTGGGCAGCCAGTCCAAWGAGTCAGGAGCAAGCAGTCTGCATTGAGGGGATCCTCTGGTTAGCCAAGTGTGGCAACTGGGAGTGAGATGGTCACCACTTCTCCAGCAATATTGCCTCTCTGTTGTGCTATTTTCCAGTGGAGCCAGGGGTTTTCCAGACAAGCTGAATCAGGCTCCCTGACACTCCCAGTGTCCAGCAAATTAGTCATTAGAACAACATTCTGCATGGCTTAATCTCTTTTATTTTGATGTAGGCTGAGAAGCTCATGAGCATTTAAGTCTCTTAGACTCTTGTTGCCTCTCTTGCTGTGACTCCATGCAGTTGGTGCTTTGGAAACCCTCCCTTTCAAGTGCACCAGCTACACAGGTATCAAAACCAACCTGAAATGTGGCACTGTCCATTAGATCAGATCTGCCTGTTGGGGGTTTTGGTAAACCTTGTTGCTAAGGCTGAGTGACTTAGAAATGACTTTTTTCCCCAGGTTCCTCTGGTTAGGATTCATAGCGTCTGTGGTTTCTTTTGAGCAGCACATATTTATTGATATACCTTTTATTTCCTTTTGCATTTCACAGTGCATTGCAGCTTTAAATTGTACTATCATAGGTGGCAGCTGGGCCTCATTCAGTTCGAGGGGGAATGTAAATAATCCCCCGTATTTCAATAGACTAAAGAATGTATTGTTGTTATTCACAAAGAGGMGAGAAGAATGCAATGATAACGGTACACATTTCCAATTCAACATGTGCACTTCCATCCAGTCCGTTTCATTATGCTCATTTACTTTTTGATGCCTTCTGTGTTGAAGCATGGAGTGCAAGGCAATAAACTTCAACAGCTTGTGAGTCTGGCATCTACTGCAGGGTTAGGAAGAGATAATCCCATCTTTTGGTGGTCTCTGTTGTAGAGACCTTGGGCAGCAATCTCAGAATATAGGTCAAATTCTTTTCAACCAATGTTAGCAAAGATCATGGGGTCCACCTCACCTCATCATAGGCCTGCTAGTATTGTATGAGTGAGTTGAGATTCAGGTGTAGACTCTTTAAAATGAGCAAACAAAAAGCTCCTGAATGGTAGAGCCTGGGAGTGTTTCATGCCCTGTCAGTAGAAGGTGGGATATGACTCTTTGCCCAGCTGCATTTGGGGATCTTGAAGGATCTATCTTTCAAAGAAAATGTTTTATAAAGTGTACAGATTCTCATGTACTTCCCCTTTTCTCCCCCTCTCTCTTTTTTCTCTCTTTTTTTTTTTTTTTTTTTTTTTTTTTTTTTTTTTTTTTTTTTCCTCAGTCAGGTAAGTGGCTTGTCCTGGTGCNTTTTTTTTTAGTGTATTTCCCTTCATTTCCTCAGTCAGGTAAGTGGCTTGTCCTGGTGCAACAAGACACAACCTCTGAGATGGAGGGTTGTAGCGAAGCCTGAAAACATTTGTGCTCTCTGTGCTCAGAAAATAGAAGGAACCACAGAACAAAGAACTAAAACAGAAGTGTTCYTGAAGCTGGTTTTGACCTAAGCTGTAAGGGGCAGTGGAGATGTGATGTTTTAATTTGCAAGGGACTCAACTAGAGTCAAAATGGTGGGTACGTGATAGAAGCAGGAGCAGGAAACTGCAGGGCATGAAAATTTAATCAACCCTAAGGCTTTCTGTAGAGCTGGTTTCTTGTAGAATCCGGTACTGGCTACTTGCTGGCTCAGGTTTTGAGTGAAATAGTATTGAAGGAGTCCACGTGGGAGAAGCTACCTGCTCTCTCCTGTAYGCTGTTACTCTGGGGAGATTCTCACTGGTTTATTTGATAAGTCTTTGGTACCGAGTGTGAAGTTTGCATTTGGGGCACTCTGTAGCTAGATGCACCCCTTGCAGATCTGCAGGTCCCATGGCTGAAGTAGATTCTCTTTAAATCCTCTTCTGCAGCCTCTGAAACCGTGAGCCCTTTCCTGGTGCGTGACCTGAAAGTAGGTGCCAGCTCTTAGGAGAGCTGGTAGTTAGTTGGTAAATTCAGCCCACAGCCCTGACAAAGCTGTAGAGTAGCCTAATTATAATAACATTTTAAAATATTCCTCTATTACTTGAAGGGATTTTTTTTTCATCCTGCGCTTTGAGAATAACCTCTGATCTTCTGTGGAAATGCATCCAGCATTTAAATGGGAGCTGCTTGTTTCCCTTGGACATACAGTTTTAGCCAGAGCTTTCTAAAGAAAAAAAAAAAACAGACAAAAGACCCTTATTCTTTGATAAYGGTTCTGTTTCAGTGCTGTCTTTTAATTATGCTTGCTAGCTGTGTAAACTTAATTGCATTAGAGACTGCTAATTATCTGATTAGGAAACGCTTGGCCGTAATGGCTTATTTTAATGAATTGGCTATGTATGCGTGTGATTTTTAGTTGTTTGGTGGTTACCTCCAATTGTTAAACTCCTTCAGATGCTCTCTGCCTTCTTTTAATCTGCGAAACATGAACGCATCTGTCTCAGCCACAAGCAGGTTTGCAGGTATGTTGTTTTCTGTGCCTACCTAAGACTCAACATTTTTTGCTGTCATCACAGCCACTTGCAGTGCTGTGCTCCAGAGAAGGATTTGCTGTGAAATCACATTCATGAACAGCAAATTCAGCAAGAAAGAAARAAGTGGCATCTCACTGCAATGCCTTAACACGGATAGGAGGGAAAGTCACTGGTTTCTGGGATGCRTTTTCTAGGGAGCAGCTCAGTTGTAACAGCTGGTCCCTATAATTTTGTGAGCTCTCRCTACCAGTTCTACTATCAATATTGATCTGGATCAGAGTCTTCAAGTGGAAAGATATGCATCTGYGGGAGCCCATCCATGGCTGCGTCATCCATTGGGATGTTTTTAAGAAGGACCAGGTTTGAGTTGCTGAAGCCTAAAAAGCCTGAAAGCACCAAAGGTTCCTTTTTGCCAGTGGAGGAACATTTTCAACTTTCAATTTGATTTCAATTTTCAAATTTTCAATTTGATTGCTGGCAATCGTCTGTCACATGCCTGTGGCCAGGCTTGAAATTTGGGAACTGTTTCCTAGAATGGGACAGCAATGAAGGTGCAATTGGTGGTTGGAACAAAAAAAATAAAAATAAAAAAGACACCCCCCAAACCTGTCTCCTATTTGATTTTACCGAGATTGTAATTGCTGCAGTCTGTCTTTCCTCTGCATTGCACCCCAGTCTTTCAGTCCCTGTGAGCATATCTGCAACACATCACTGCAAGCAATGCAAGTTAGCTACCCTCTACACTTCATTTCTGATGGCTTTGATGAAGCCAAACTCTGGTGCCCACCAAAAACTCCTGGTGTCTGATATGGAGGTTTGATTTCCATGTGTGGACACTCTCTCATCTGCATCCATTTACTGATTCTCCTATATGTAGGTAAGATGTCTTGTCTTAAAAGTAAAAGGTTGTTTTGCTTTGCACGAGTGTCTTTTTCCCTCCCCCTTTTTTGTTATATAGGCATTTCATGTTAGGATCCTTGTCTGTAGCATACTTTTTTTCCTATACTTTCCATAAATTTAATCTCCCTGAGTCTTTTACGATGCCTAGACCAAACAGTCATTCTTGTCCAAAGTCAGGGATGTTGTTTCTGCACCCCTTCCCTCACCAGGATGACCTTAGCAGCTTTCCTAAGGCTGTCCTCTACACCAAACTGAGGCTGAAGGAGGTTCTACCTAGATTAGAAGGCATGGAAGCCTCGATAGTGAGGACGTACCTATGTAGAGATAGCTTTAATATTCCTCTAGAAATTGCCCCAGAGAATTGGGACTCACCTGCCTTGCAGATTTTGTATTTTCCCCAGTGATAATCAATGCAAATGACAGAGATCGCTGAAGAAGTTTATATCTGCTGCACTTTGCCAATAAGTGACCCATTAGGACTTGACACTCAGATGCTGTCTAAATTCTGCTTACATGGTCCCTAGAAGGAGAAAGAGGAATATTCTTCTSTAAACACTTCTGCCAGAGACTTGGAGGAATAAGAAATGCAGATGGCACAAGGTTAATTTCTGCTGGTTTATAGATTTGAAAGGACCAAGTCCCATAGATCAGGGCTCAGATTGTTTGTCTGAGTGAGGGATTCGACGTTTAGCCCAGGGGTCATGGCCAAGGGGCATCACGAGAAAGAGAAGGGGAACCATGAGCCTGATGAATCCCCTTTCAGCAGCTGCTTATGCTTGGGAAGACAGTGACATGGAGACCTGTAGGTAGCGTCGTGACCAGAAATTTTCAGAAGCTGTGTCCAAGAAGAAAAGAAGGCATTTGTTCACTTGGTTTCATTGATTTTCAGGGAGTGATGTCTTAAAACACTTACTGGCCTTTCGAGTGCTTGCTGAATGCCAGGGGGATTTCAAAGCCATTGCAGAAATGATGATAGAGGAGATAAGCTGAAATAAAAGAAATTGAAGATGTTTCAAACTCTGCTATTCATTTAACCTTTCCAAGTGGCATATGAGCTACTCGCATGTTTTTGAAGYGACGGAAAACTTAAAAAATACTTTGACACAGGCTGAGAATTATACTACACAGCTTAAGGTATCTTTCAATCTGATTCTACAGTACTGGTAATGCTGAAAGAAAATTTGTGCTCTGAAAGCAAAATATCCCCATGTGACAGATTTTGTGACTGTTATTAGAAACGAGTTTGAGCTGGAATGTGCTGCTCAGAAGGACCAGCAAAGCAAAGAATGGTGTCCGGTACTTCATCTTGATGCTGAGAAAACTTATTTTTGGAGAGTATGTTAAGCATTTATTTGTATCTATCTTGATGTTCTGGAGCTGAGGGTAAGGCTGGTTGCTTGATACACTGATGTAAGAAAATTTCTTTTGGAGCAGATAGTTCCTGGGGGAGAAGATGCTGAATGTGGCCTGCCTGCCTATCACTTGCCTAGGACTGGCCTTGTTCCTAAGAGTGCCCAAAGGAAATGTTCTCACTTTTTCTTAGTTTGGCTCTGTTTCTCAAAAAAATATACTTTTTATTGTTATTTTCATCTGTAATACCTGCCTCAGGAGCTCTCAAGAGTTGTTTGTGTGTGTGTGCACAGCAGTGCTGGCTGATCACTGCATAACTTTGACTTCACAGACAAAATCTTTCTGGTTTTGTTTATTTGTTCACTTTTGAAGCCCAGCATCCATAAGAACTCCAGGCCAGTTTGTCAGCTCGTCTTTTATTGAAGCCCAATGAATCTACAGTAGACATTTAGCACATTTCTCTCTTTCCTCAGGCTCATAGCTGGCTTTCAGTGATCTCAGATGTGGCCTGCACCGTGTTCCTGACTCAGCAGCAAGGTAGGAGCCAGAAAAGGGCTGAGATGCTTTCTCAGCATCATGGATCTGGGCAACTCCACCTTGTGCTTCAGGTCTCTGCCYTCATGAGACTATCTGGGGCATAAAAAAAAGTGACCTCTTCTTGTCACCTCTTTTCCGTTGGGGTCTATAGTTTAGGCATCAACACAGCATATTCTTCACGTGGATATATACATGCAGCCAAGAGGCAAATTAGAGGTCAGAGAAGAGACTCTTGTAGTTTGAGGAGGAAAAGCTATGGCCATGGTGGTGGGAGGCACTGGAAATTGAGGAGATGCTAATGGCAAAAGCATTTTGGGCAGCTAGAGGAACATTAGATTTTAAACACAGGAGTTTTKAATTGCTCCTTATGTCAAGAGAAGCAGGTTATTTTGCCTCAGTGGAAGCATCTGCAGGCTTTGGATGAATTTCTAGTAGCACTTGGAATCAGGCTTGGCAAAGAACCTGGTTTTCCATGACGGGAAGGCAGCCAGTGCCAGACCCAGCTCTAGGATGGGACCAAGGTTCCCTGTGCACGCAGGGAAAGCAGTGCATAAAAAGAAGTGCAGGATTTGGGAAAAACCCAAGAGACAGAGAAATACAGGCAGAAAGAAGGGGTTAAGGTGCAAGTAAAGGCAGGTGCCACCTCTTCAAACTTAATTGCTGATTGTTGGATAAGCTTTAGTCTTCCTCCTACCCCGTTGACAYCTCTAATGTATGGAGGTAGAGGAGTCAAAAGGAATGTCTCCAGAAGTCCCTAAAATCACAGCCCTGCAGGGCTAGTGATAAGACTTAATCTCAGGCCTTTTTCATTCTCTGCTGCTGTCTGTGGCACGGTAGGAGGAAGGGAAAAGGTGCATGGAGATACTGTGAGCCTGCCTCTCCTGCTTTTTTTTGGCCTAAAGGATTAGGGGGGTATTAAACTCAGCTGTGAAGGCAGAAGAGCTGCAAGTGGAGGGAGGAAGAATTACTATTCAGCTCTTTTTTTTAGAGGAAAGAAGTAGTCTGTGGGTTCTTTGTGTTTGCTCTTGGATGGTTTTCAAGGGAGCAGCACAATTCAAAATGACAGAATATTCAGGTGTTCTTTTTAATCAAAGCGCAGCTTTCTTGCAGGCTTTAACCTGATTGTAAACTGCATAATCTGAGCGTGGAACAGCAACGAAAGTGACAGCCTTGCTGGGCTGAAGGTAGTCAGAAAACTTTAATTTTCTCTGTGGGTTTGCATAGCTATATTGAATATTATTTTTGTCTTCAGAGCTGCAGGTATCCTAACTCTTCGTCTTCCCTGTATCTGATAGCGCTAACACCAAGATTAACTTTATCTTTTTCTTCCCARTAATAAAGAGATGCTGTAATAGAAAGCAAATTAATATAGCCTGCTAAATGGGAATTAGCTGACTATAAATACCCAAAGTATTATCTGTTAATTACAGTTTGGAGAAATGATTTGAAATGATCCGTTGCTCCTTTTAAAATACTAAGAACTCCCAGTGATGGGCTACAAAAGAACTTCAAGAGAATTGCTGCTGCTTTTCATAATTTTAAGGCACACTTTTCAGTGGGAAATTTTCRGTCTAGAGATTCAAGACTTGACTTTCTGGGGAAGTGAGTAATATATTGGTATCCCAGGTTGATYGGGTGTTTGTGAAGGGGTAGTAATAGTCACTGGAGAGACAGTCATTTTAGTAGAAACAAATCCTTTGCAGATGTCAAAAATATGATCAATCATGTAGAAATAGATTGGAAATCTGCATGCTATGAAAATTGCAGATCTAATCTGTTCCCAGAGGCTACATTTAAGTATAGCTCCATTGACTTTAATAGAATTCCTTGACACTTGGTATTAGTGTCAGTGAGAGGACAATTGAACCCAATTTTCTTAGGGGAAGCAAGTGCCGGAGACTTTCAGAATCAGCATTTTTTTTTTTCTCACTTTTCACTTACGAAATTGCAGTTGCATATATCAGACTCCAACTTAATTTTATATGAAAAGTCATAGGCATTTTTATTTTTCCAGCCTTATTGTCAAAATTTCAGGATGAAAGGGCATGAAGTTTTGGATGCAAAATGGTGAAGTGTGATCTCCTGAAAACATATACTTTCCGTGTGGACTAGACACAACTACTGTACAGTAGCAGGTCACGCATGCTGGCTTCAAATTTTAAGGATTGAGAGCAATTCCTCTGTAGCCCTGGGTATTTATACAGCAAGAGCTCTGTCATCCCTCCTGAGAACCAGGAGGGAGGCTGAAGAGTCTGCTGGTTTCTTGTGTCTTGTTCAATGCCAATCCTGCTTCACTAAAATACTATGACAAATGAAAATCAGTATTGAACTGCCCTTGAGATAATGCTTAATTWCAGCTCATTTTTTTCGGATTGGTAACCAACATCTAAGCAGATACTGCGGTTTGAAACATCTTCAAGCATGCCTCAATATGCAAGCAGTAACTAGATTTCTGTATTTGAGACACGATTTTTTTAATTTATCCTTAGAATATTAGGGTGTGCAGTGAGACTTCAGTRTGTGACTTCGTGAATTTGATTTCTTGTTTAAAAACTTCTCATAGAAGGTTAAGTGAGTTAAAGTTCATTTTTGATGGATTAGAGCATGTTTCCTTAGATCTAATTGTTTTCTTAGATCTAATTGTTGAGGAAATGACTTGGAAAAAAAGTCACCACACTTGCACAGCTCTAAACATAATTCATAGCTCCCTATGCATCTGGAGATTAGAAACTGCTCTGTCTCTTGCTGAAATGCACATGCTTTTCTTAATGAACTTAGAGGAGAAGAGAAACTTTGTTTGTAGACTTCTCAATGCCCTCTCAAATCTAAAATATTTTAAAGAAACTGAGCAGTTATGACATAAGTGATGCACACGTAAGCATTTATTTAGCCACACAGAGAAAACTTTAAGAAGGAGGAAGCAGAGATTATTCAGTTTTCTCAGTAAGAGGTTGCCAGTGGACTTTGAAAGGATCAATGCTTCCATATATTCATTAATACTAATCTGTTTATTCTCAATATATTCATAAATGAGCTGTAAAAGAGGTTGAATTGCTATTAAGGACATATATTAGTACCATCAGCAAGCATTATTCATGACAGCAAAGGTGAAGGTTGACTGGGAGATTATGGGAGAGCCTTATGAAACTCAGTGACTGGGCACCAGAAGAGCAGATCACATTAAATGCAGATAAATGTTAAGTGATGCTTGAGAGGAAACAATTCTGGCTTCATGTATTGCATGACGGGTTCTCATCTGGCCATTGGGAGATGCATCTGGGGTGAAGATAGAGTCCCCTGGAGTGACCAAAACAGCAAAAAAATGTTGAGGATATTAAAGTAACAACACAAAAACGTTATCATGGTTTTATGCAGGTCTTTGGCCTGAATGCATCTCAACCAGTGTGCAGCTCTGGTCTCCTCATCTCAGAAGCGTTGTGGTAGAACTTGAGAAAGGTTCGGAGAAAATGAGTGGTCCAGCAGGGGTGGTGTGAAATGGCTCCCATGCCAGGACTCTGATCTGGAAAGAAGACAAAGGAGGGATGATAAGGGGATGTGATGCCTGAATAATACGGAGGAAGCAGACAGGAATCAGTTATTTATTGTCTCTCTTGATAGAAGAACTATGGGTTTGAATCCAAAGATGCAAAAATAGTCTTCATGAGAWGTTGAATTACACTGCAGAAGATTTTGCAGTAAGTTGTCATGAAGCCTAAACATTATATGGTTTCTGTGAAGGACATGATGAATTTATGCAGGTGCAATCCAGGAAAGGTTATTAAATAGAAATGATCCCTGCTTCAGGAAGTTCCTGAAGGACAAATGGTGCCCCTAAGTCCTGGAAAGATTCTTGTGGAAAGTCCCAAGTAAGTTTGATCTGTTCTTAACCTTTTCACCAGGTACCTGCTTTTGGTAGCTATCAGCAAGATACCAGCTTAAAGCTTTGGCCTGACCTAATGCTTTACTTATAGAATTTGGGAAGAATAGCCACATTATCATTTCAATATTTATGGAAAAAAATCTGGCTGACTAAGAAGCTGAGGGAAAGGGATACCATTTCCATTCTCTCCTTTCCTTCTCTTTTTCCGTTTTCTTTATTTTTTCCCAAAAGAAGCCTGAATTTTTTAAATGCTTCCAAGGCTCTGCTTCCAAGTTTAGCTCTGCTAAACTTGTATAACATACAGCTAAGCTGGCCAAGAGCTGTCACTGTCCATGGTGTGAATGYAAGGCATGAGGCCCTGCTGCACAGCTTGGTGAGGCTCTTACTTCACTGTGACATTGCCTAAGTGTCTCCTTGGGTCTGCCCTTAGATCTATTTTAACTGTGATGGGAGATGGATGAGCTCCTTTGTAGGGGAGTTCTGGAGCCTGATTTGAGTTGGAAAGCAGAAATTGGCTTAAAATAGAGGTAAGGATCACATGTATGAGAGCACACCTTAAGTGGATGTGCGACTCCTGCACATTTAGGTAGATGGACAGGAGATGTTTCTCTGTGGGCCCTTGGTTCCCAACGTTGCTKATGAGGTGATGCAGTGTTACCAAAGGAGGCAATGTCATAAGCCATCTTAAAAATCATTCATGAATGCTTTACACTTATTTTGGGGAGGGAGAGGGGAAAAACAAACAAGCAAACAAAGCAACAACAAAAAAGAGGTGGCCTGTGGCTTTTGAACACACTCCGTAAATCTCCATAGTGTTTTAGCTTCTCTTGAAAGGTTGTAGAGTGCTTGTTTTCATCATTTGCATGATCTTGCTATCTTTGGGCCTGTAGAAAYCCCTGGAAAGAGCTGAATATGTATCTTAAACCTTGCTGTAGAGGGGAAAATGTTGAAGGATTCTTCTCTTCTCTTCTTCTCCAGCAGTAACTCTGAAGGAAGCCAGGAACTAATGGGGACAAAGGGCAGCTTCATATTTTTAATGAGATCTATCACAAGTGATGGTGAACTGTTAGATTTTAATTTGTACTCCATTAATTAAAAATTTTAACCTCAGATTCTTGACACTCATTTGGGGAAGCTCGTGGGACACATTAAACTGAAATACCGTTCTCTGCTAATTCCTTTTGTTTATGACAAAGCATTCAGAGTGGGGGTCTGGGTGACTTCTTCCTCCTGTGTTTGAGATGGCCTTTAGACCAAAGTAGAGACCTTCAGGGAGGACTTGAAATATATTTTAGGCCTGGAGTGCACAGCAAAGGTCCACCTTTAGCCATGGTGTCTCTTAATACTTCGATGCCATTACGACAGCCTTCGTATCTGATTTTTTCTCTATGATTACATCAAAATTGCCCTCCTGGTAAAACATGCTATAAACTTTAATTGAATTCTGCTAAGCTCACCACCCTCTCAAAGGCAGGAGGAGAATATAATAGCTTTTTATGGTGAATGTCATTACTCACTCCTTTATTTTCTGTATGCATGTTGAAAAGTTTGCAGACGTTAAGAGAAAGGACAGAATAACAGAACTTGCCTGTTTTGTGAACTCCTCGTCGTGAGGACTCCTCACTAAAGACATATGATTCAAAAGGGTCCGGATACCTTCTTGCTATTCTCCTGCAAACTGAAAGYCATATAACTCAATAAAAGAGTAAATAAGTGTGTGGGCAGTGGGTCCAGTAGGCCACACCRTTCCCACCACTGTACACTGTTACCTGTTGGAAAAGGGGCACTGGTGTTCAATGTTGAGGTGGGCACAAAATAATCAGATAAATCTTGGCTGCTTGATTAAATGGACAAACCGAAATGAGTACTTGGCTATTACAGGAAGTTGTTTGAGTCTTAAGAAGGAAACAAGAGTTTTCTTTCAWGTGAAACAACAGCTCTTTGTGGTAATTCTTATTGTAGGATAGTTTCAGTTGTGTATATGATGTGGAATTAAAAGAGCATTTTTCAGGTACTGCTMATCTTGGGCAATCCTCTGCTCTGGATAGAGATGTCTTCTCATCCAAGCGTCCATCSTTCACTCATCAGCAGTGTGCAGGCACTTCAGAGGGACCTGCAGCTCTTGTCTCAATCTCTTACCTCAGAGGCAGCATCTCTTTATGATATTAAGTTCTTTTGCTTTCTCCTTTTAACTCTAAAATCTTTTAAGTTCTTCTTTAAGTTCTTGGAAGTTGAGCATATGTGTTTTGGTAATTCAGTGTGGGTGACAGCRGGAATGGGACCTGGTCCTTACTGTACTGATTATAAGGAAGAAAAATGGGCAATTTCTCATTAATGTGAATAAAATTGATTTATTGTGGTAGGGTCTGTATTCTGTAACTGAATCAGGCTTCCTAGAGCCAAGTGCCATGCTTACTTAGGAATGAAWAATCTGAAGAGCAAATCAATTTATGTAGACCTCCCYGACAAACACATCAGGGAACTGGATRGGGAAGGGAGCACCACCTTGYTCAATGTCACTCACCTCACTTGCTGCTACTGAAGTTTTGCAAGTACCTGAGATCTCCTTGGTGTAGTGCTCTATCCAAGCTAATCTTTATTTATTATCCAGAGATCCACTTACATTTTTTTTTGTAACTAGTATGAAGATTGAGGAAAAAAAAGTGTCTTTTTTCCCAACTAAAAATATAAGGTGGTATTTTGGGTTTTTGCTGCCTAACTTTTATTTTCCCTCRCTTATTTTGCATGCTTCGTATATGTTTTGCACTTTATTGGGCTGCTGTGACTCATCTGACTTATGTGGTCAGGACATTGGTATTCTGGCCTGCCCTCCATCTCATGTTGTGTTCCTCAGAGTGAACCTGCTCTCCTCGACCATCTTAATTGTGGTAGCCTGAACTTTCCTTGGGGAGTCTATTCAAATGGAATGTCTCCCACCACATTATGGACTGCCTTTTGAGATTGGGAATCACCTGCGTTCTCACTTAGTCTATTAATTCCTTGTAAAAATGAGTTTAACCTTCTCTTTGGGTGCCTCCACATCCACATTTTGAGATGAAAGTCTCTACCTAGTGATGAGTGAACTGAAAAAAATGCAATTGATAAGTCCCTGTGGAGGGACTTGAGTTTGCATTGAAGATAATGGGCTCTAGATTCTGACAGGGCACGCATGTAGTCAATTGTGGTGGGGTAATAAAGTGATTCATGTGACCCATCCATGGTCTGCAGCAGTAAGAAAGGCTTACTGGGCAGATATCTTACAGACCACTAATTGCTCATTGATAGTTGGCTTGGAAAAGCTGAGCTTAAGATGATGGCTCATTCAGAAAGAACAAGATAGCAACTAGACAAATATTTCCCCTGCTTTAACTAGAGGCTTTAAAGCATAGTTGTCTGCCTTTTAGAAGGAGAGGACTTTTCCCCACAATGCATCAAGTGACTGTTCTCTTTCAGAGCAGAAACCTCAAGACATCCTCAAGGATGACAGACCTTTGTCGTCCTGGCAAGGAGAAATCACTTGCTCATGGAGCAATTGTACCAAATGGCATTCAAGTCCCTAAAAAAAAAAAAAAAAATGCCTTTTAAAGTCTTTCCAATGTTTAGGTTTGAGCAAGTGCAAACACAAAGGGTATTTGAACTCTGGAAAGCTGTGTACCAAAAAGAGTTGTTCTCTGTTTTATTTCTATCCTAATCTTTAGTATTAGGTGCTGGAGGTACTCCTCACAAAATAGTCAAGGACAGACGGATACTCCACCTGTATTTAGCTTTCTAGGGGATTTTACAGTCTTGCTTCTGCAACTACAGGCCTAGTGGGGACCTGGTAAGACTTCCTGGGCATGTGTGGCCCATGTGTTCCCCAAGGAAGTGCACGCTTCATTCAGTAGGAGCTGGCCCATTTGTTATCTTCTGGAGTTAAGCACTGCRGTGTTGCTGACTAGGCTTTTTATTTTGCAGCTTTTAGTATGTGGTTGGGTTTGATCCTTAAGAGATATCTCAGAGTGCATTGCACATCTGCGAAACATTGCAAGCGTTTTGTGCCCACCCAAGGGAGCCCCATCCCGCACAGCAGAAGGGAGTCTGCAGAACTTGGTGTAAGGCAAAGCAATCTGGTCTGCTGTCTGTGACAGATGCAAAGGATAAATTGGAAATTGGAACAGACAAGGGAAAAGAAACGCAGAGCAATAAATGATGTGCATTTGGGAAATAAAATCATTTCCCTGATGATTTCACTCCAGCCCCTAAGCACAGATAATGTCTCTCTCCCTGAATCGTTGCTGTGAACATGAAGTGGCAATTGCGCGTTATATGCCGGGCATTAGAGCTGGATGTTGTGTTATCTGGAGCACAGAATTATGATCTTCAGCTGGAGACGAGCAAAATTGGGCATATTAGC
>NW_020454960.1:339257-451768 GCF_003342845.1 Nothoprocta perdicaria | reverse complement strand
TTTTTTTTTTTTTTTTTTTTTTTGTACTGTCTAAAAGGAGCAGGCAGGAGAAAAGGAGGAGAGGCAGGAGAGGGGAGTATTACGTGGTGAAAAGACAGGCAGTTGCACTCAATGCAGCAAGTCGCAGTTCATCGTATTTTGATACTTCTCACTTGCAACATCTTTCGTACTGCTTTCGGGAAATATTTGAGCAAGTTTATTGTCTTCCCAGATGTGTCCTCCCACTGAAACACTTGGCTGGAGTGCTATGCTGCAAAAGGAGATTCATACCTCCTAATCTAAAGCACCTAGTTTAGCTTTCTTGTACAGAAATTAGGTTAATCTTTCTCCATTGACTGTAAAGGGAGCCTTGGGAAACATGCTCTGTATTGTTTTCTGCAGAAATCAGTCTTCACGGACTGGGTAGAAAGCTCAGGGAGTCTAATTTCCTAAATCTAATGCTCTGGTTGTCTAATGCTTGGCAATGAGATGTACTGTTTCCCTTTCCTGCTGCTGCATAATAATATGAGTTTTGGGAGGTTCCAAGTGGAAAAAAGTATCCACAATGCATGTGGTGGTGAAGTACTCTTAATACCGTGCTCAGGTGCTCCCTTGAGTAATTATGTGCTTCTCCTTGTTTTCTGTATATGTTTCCTCTTTCCTCCCAAGTCATATACTCAGGGCAATTTGAGTACTGTATTAAGTGATGTATCTGCTCTCTCCCACCAAGGGCTCAATCATTCCTTGAGTAGAATTTTGTGTACAGGGGCTTTGTTTAAGGTATATGTTGAACTATCTTTGTTTGTTTTGTCTATTTAAGCTTTCAAATATATAACGTTCATATATATCCGCATGTTCATGTATATCCACAACCCTGGAACAAGGGTTGTGGTGGAGTGATGCAATGCACTTCCCTTGTATGAGAGAAATAATGGAGATTATGTGGAAATATGGAGAAATGGACTCTTCTTCTAATGCAGGGGTATGAATTTTGGGAGAACTGGATGCAAATGAATTCTCAGTCATGTTGRCTCATTTATTCACACATTTATATACCCAAAGCAGCAGATCTGACAGTTCTTAGCTCTGTTTTCTCATGTGGATGAAAACTATTTGTTGCACGTTCTTCATATGCAATATCTGTAGYCCTCCTCCCTTCCTCCAGCTCTAGGGAAGACCAGAAGGAGAAGGTTAAAGTTTCCACTTGCTCTCCTTGCTCCTTGATATGAGAGTTCCAGATTCCAAATTTCCAAATTTCAAATGAAAATTTCAAATGAATTTCAAAATTCAATTTTCAAATGAATTCCAAATGAGTAGGAGTCTGAGCAGTGTATGGAAGAGCTTGTGCTCCATGTGCAGTGGGTAGAAAGCACGAGGAGGCAGAGCGCGTAGAGAGTCGGGAAAGGAGCAGGGTGTAAAAGCTGCCCGTCCAGTGAAAGCTTTGCCACACCATCTCTCCTGTGAACTGACACAGTGCCTATGCTGCTGAGATACTACAGCGTTGCATTTTTTTTCCATAACCAGGAAAACTTATTTTCCTCTATTACTTATTGATCTCCCTCCTTGCATTGAGGTTGCTTTCTGTGCCGCTACATTCTGTTTAGAGGAAGGTGAAAACAAAAGCCAATTAATCTTGAATCGCACCCTCTGAATTTTGCTCTTTATTAATTTCTTCCAGCTTGAATGATAAGGCTGTATTCTGTATTGGGATCTCAAAGATTCTTAGAAATTGGGGACTTGAAGGAACCTGAAGAGGTCCTCTCTCTAGTCTTATTAATGCAAAGCAGGACCAACTAAATCCACTATCATTTATAGCTGGAAATAMTAGAGCAGCTTTTTTTTTTTTTTTGGAAATAATAGACATAGATCTTAATATCYGTAATGACAAACTTTTATCTTGTTCTTGCATTTTTGGACCCCAGGAGCTACAGCAACATTATTGTTCCTTTATTTATAACAGATGCTCATCTATGCTATTCCTAAAGAACACATAGTTCTGGAGACTCCCAAAGCAATCTCTTCCATTGCTTTTATAGAGTATGTGGAGACCTTGACCTTTGCCAGGGGGCACCCACAGTTTATTTTGTACAATTAGAGCAGGAGAGGTGACACATTTTGGGTGCCACTTGCTCGCCCAGACTTTGATAAATGCTACCGGTGGTGATCGCGGAAAGGTGCTTAATGCAAGGGGAGAAAACCTCCGTGTAAATCATTGTAACTCTGCCAGTTTGAATCGATTATGTGCTCTTTAGCTGGCTGGGAGTCTGGGTTTCTGTGTATGATTCCACTGCTGTGTAATTCTGAAAAATCATAGTTTTCCGGAGTGGGGTATTTGTCTCAGAGTGTCAGTGAAAGGTTTTAATTTTACTAGAGGGCTAACCTTCTCTTTCAGAAATTCCTGTTTCCAGCAGTACAATTTTCAGAAATAGGCTTTTCTGGGCCGTGCAGTTTTGCCAATGCCAGTCTGATGCAGATGGCTTTAATCGTGCAGCTCTTYCCCTCTATTTTGCCATTCCACAGATTCACGTAGCGAGCTCCGGGCAGGAGACATAGGAGGCTGTGTATATCTTGCTAATAGACAGTGTTTGCAAAAGTTGTAATTCACAGAGGCAGAGTCACAGCAATGAATTAGTGCTGTTGGCATTTGGGAAAGAAAGCCCATTTGAAATCCAGCTGCTTGCCAGTTGCGGCTATTCATAGCAATTATTACTCCGACTGCTTTTCTGACTCCAACTTTTCATTTAAAAGCTGTAATGAATGATTTTATTGCCATCTTAAAAGTCTATTTATAATCCATTCATCACAAGATGAATGTGTGCATCTAATTCTTGACCTCTCTTTAATACTCTACAAAGCAGTGTTGCTTCRTTTAAAGTTTTCTTGGCACAAATGTGAGACAATCACATTTCTTAACAGCTTGAGTGACCTTAACTGTTCAATTCGGTACTTCTAAAATGTGAGTATTAATGGGTATTTAATGTGTAATTATTTTCGGCTACTTTTCTTTTTTCTCCGTGTCTCAGCCATCCCCACCTTTCACTTGTATTGGGCTGCAGTGCCTGGAAAATAACTGGGAGCACTTGGAGAGCTTGGAACATGACAGAATCTTGCAAATTCAAGGTAATTTGGGTACTTCAAGGTAACCATTGCTGTTTTCTGTGTTCAGGTGCATAAAATCAGACATTTAATGGCCATGTGGCCATGCCTGTGTCGTCTGCTGCTCTTTATCTGGTGTCTCCCATAGCACTGACTAGTTGACTGTGCAGTGATGCATCTTCTCTACACTTGAACTCTGCTCTGTGCTGTTGTAGCTCCATTATGGTAGTGTCTTAACTAGCCCAGACCTGGCAATGGAAAGCAGTTGCAGCAATTGCCACAGCGCAGGCAAGCCTACCTAGAAGAAAAGCTTTGGCCTCACTGTCAGAGATGGGGGGGAGACCCTTGAGACAACTTTATGGTGATGTGGCATCAAACTCTCAGGAATTAACAACTTCGTAGCAATAATGGCTAATAGGAAGGAATGCTAGACCACCCAGTTCCTTGTTTTAGTGCATTAGCTGCAATGGTTCTCCTTGGCTGACCTTCCAGCATCATGGGGTGATGCAAGCCCATGACTGTCTTCTTCTAAGGCATGAATACTTTTTCTTTTCCTCAGACTATGCATGTGAAAAGAGGTTTTCCTGCCCCATACACTCCAGTGCTGGTTTGGCTGGTTGTRGACAGCCAGTGGGCAAGCAGGAAGGTGAGGGGGGCATGGGCCCTGTTGTTTCAGAGCTGCTGTTGGCAGATGGGGTGAAGGTGGAGACCTGAGCTGCTGGAGGCAGCTCGTAGCCATCGTGTTTCAGACAGCAGCCTCCAGGAGCAGGAATTCATGGTTGAGTGTGCGAGCTCCCATGCAGAAAAGCAGCTTTTCCCTAATCCTCTTGTGAAACAGGAGGAGAATCAAGTCTGCCCATAGGCATTAATGGTAGAGGACAAGAGAGGACAAATATGAAGGATCTGGGATGTGGAGATATGCACTGTGTGGGGTGTATATCTCTATCTTCTATTGCCCAGGCTGGGCATCACCATGGGGCTGTTCCAGGGGCCTGTGTGGGTCAATGTTGAGGGAGACCTGGAGAAGACGGGGCAGGAGCCTCAGCAGCTGCCTGTGCTGGGGCTAACAGGCAGGTCCTGTGGGTCTCTGCAGGCTGGGCTGCCCAAGCTGGCCATGGGAACCTGATGGTGGAAGGACAGTGAGCTGGGCACCGTRCGCCTTGTGCTAAAGGTGGTAGGTTCAAAGCTGATGTCACCAGAAGCTCTAGAGAAACGCTGCAGGCATTCAACTCTGCCCTCTTCATTCCCCCTTAATTCTTCTGTGTGTAGAGCTGGACGTGCAGATAATCTGTTTTTATGGCCTGGCATGTTGAGGCAAGCTTTTCCTTTGCTTTGTCTGTCTGTTTCTTTGTAATGTCAGAATGTTAAGCACAGAAGTTTCAGGCTATCTTTCAAGGTATCAGAATTTTACAGAGAAGCGTCTTCCTTGGGTAATTACTTCCAGTCACACACACAAGTATTTACATCTCCAGAAGTCTGACCAACAACTTAAGGGGACGTCAAAGAGTAAGGTCTTTAGCAGCAAGGAGCACATGTGACTCCATCTCCCCAAGGACCATAAGGGTAAGCACGGTGCCAGCCCTGGCGCTTTACTGCAAAATTTTTGCTAGGATGCAAACCAAAACAGAGTCTAATAGACAGTTTCTGTGGTTCACTAGAAACACAAGCGATGAAACCCCTTTTTTTTTTTTTTTTTTTTTTTTTTTTTTTTTGCTATTAGGTACTCCTACCTTTAGCTATTGTAATAATAGTAGTTGAGGAATACAGCAGTGTTGCCTTCAGCTTCTTTGTTCCCCAGCTTGCTGGGTGCCACATTTGTTGTGTTATGCTCAATAGAGTAAGTTTCTGCCTTCCAAAATGCCATCATAGCTGTGCCTCATAGCTTTCTTTGCTCTGTTCCTAGCTAAGAAGGAGAAACCGCCTGCTARAGCTCGCCTCAGGGATAAGAAATGGAGAAAAACAAAGGAAAAGCATGTTACTTACCAAGAGGCAACTAATGGATTGGAAAAAGAGGTACAAATGCTTTCAAGTTTGTGAATGCTACAGAAACAAAGAGTGGATCTCTTTATGGAGATTTAATATATCTGTGATATTTATGTCCGCTTGTGTTGTCTAGGATTTGGAAATCTGAGCTGTAGGATCATGGAATAATACTAGTTGAAAGGACCTTTGCACCTTGGAAAGTTTTGCTGGTAATTATTGTAAAATGACTATGTGAGTTAAGAATATGTTTTTACCTTCTGATCTGTAAAACAGATCATGAAATTAATATTCAGACGCAGTAGAGTAGTCCTTTTCATTACTTAAATGGGCTTAATTGGAGTTATAGCAATTTTAGATGGCATAGTAGCAGCACTATATAAATTAGATATGTGTTCCTATGAATAATACAGCCATTATCCAATTCCCCCTCCTAATTTCTTTCTCCTTCTTAAAAGAAGTTAAAGCTTTTGTCACCTACTTAATGCAAATGCTATTTTGCTCTTAGGAAGGAAATAATGGAAGGATAAATGGTGCCAAGCTGTAAGACAACAGCAGAAAAGTCAGTAGGAGCAGGGGTGCAAGCCTCTTGTATAAAGCAATAAAATGTGCTGTGAATTTTACCGTGATTTTGCTGTGGCAATAGACTATAATGTGCCATGACCTACTCCACTGTGCAAATGATGACAAGACTTGGAATCAGCAGTGAAAACTCTCTATGTTCTCTACCTGCTCGTGCTCACATTTACTCCTGTGCTGGTTTTCCTGTGTGACTGAGCAAGAGATGTCTGAGTACGTCCCTCTCATATGCATTCCTTAGATGATAACTTTGGAAAAAGCCCTATAACCCTTGATTTATCAAAGGGTTCCCCTCTGCTTCGAGGTAGGGTATATGGTGGTGAATGTGATCTACACTGAGAGAGAAAGGAGAAGCATCCATCCTTGAGGTCAGGTCAATACTTTGATGCCTGCTGTTAATGACTGAATTTATTGTGCAGCTCTCAGATCCTTCAGAAGACAGTGGGCCTTGATGGACTTGGTCTACCGGATGGTGTAACCTTTATAAGGGGGTTGCCATTGAGTTAAACTTAGGGTTAGTCACTGTTTATGTGGTATTTTTAATAGATGATTGAGTATCTCTGACCAGAGCAGTAGTTACTTCCTCCAAATAAAGAAAACCTGTTTTTTTGCAGAACTTAATAAATCCAGCCAAACATTTAATTTCTTCAGGCAAAAAATGCTTTTCATTTTGCCTTCATTAAAAGCTTCAAACACTTCTATTAAAATAGCAAACTTACCTTTAGAAATTTCCAGTTTCTCCAATGATGCTTTTCAAAGAAGAAGTGTCAGGAACAATTAACAATTTAACTTTTAATTTGTATGCCRTGTTTTATCCATCTTCTAAAGAGGTAGGGGGAGGACCTGAAGATCTAAATAACAGTTAGGTTTGCAAAACCTTTTAGTTTTCTCTTGGAACTTGAATGTTTCTCTCTTTGAACCTTTTAAACTTTCTTCCATAACAGAGATGCTGAATAAGCGTATTTCAGCTCAATTGGGGCCACATTTTAGGGCAGAGATATTTTTTAATGGCCGTTTTAGCCTTTCTGATACTTTCCATTCTAATAGTGATTCAGAAGTGAGCAAGAAATTGAAATGCAATTTGAATATTTATCTTGCTTCCCTTTCCTATTACTTTTCATTCTTTTTATAGGTTTAACTTTTAGCTCAGCATTTATGATATATATTCCTTTTAACTTTATTTTTGAGCAACAGTTGTAACTGAGAATTAATGATTTTTTGGGAAGAATATAGATTTATTAAAATAAATCATTTTATTCTAACGTTTTCCCAAAACTAGTCACTGTTAATTGCACTGATAGTGATTCAAAGAAATTAATTTTTAGTTTGTATAGCCTTAAAATAAAAGCTTAGTATATCATTGATAGAAAAGAATTCAGTAAAGTATATGAAACTTAATTTTATGGCTTATGTGCCAGCATATTTACATTTTCTTTTTTATAGTCAATAGTCAGCTATAGTTGTACATTTTCCTGTACTCACTTTAAGTTTTTCACAAATATATGTTTTTAATGAATACTTCTAGAAGTATTTTCTTGATCAGCAAGTTTTTCCGAGCAGTTGATTGCGAGTAATTGGCAATCAAAATGCAAGCTGTGCTGATTCGATTTTATTAAACACATCGCTTATAACAAGGTATTGTTCCTCTCCCTGATGGAGGTTCCAGTTCAGGAATATAATACCCAAGTGATTTTAAAGGGACTTCAGAAAGTGCTTAATGGTAAAAATGGTCCAAAGTACTTTCCCGAGTCCAAGCTATAATGAGAGTAATTCTTAAATTTCTGACAAATCTTAAATTTCTGACAATGTTTCTCAATGTTAAATTAAAACTTGCTGCTTCCGTGAACATCCCTGCCAGGAGCTTCACTTGCCAGAATAATCCGTAGGAGAAGGGAGCACAAAGAGAATGTGAATGCAACCACAGCAAAATGCTGGTTTTATTTGAGTGAATAGTCAGGGAGATGGGAGGTGCGCCTCCAGCCTAATTACAGTGCATGCCATGTGTGGAGCTTCAGAATAAAGGCTTTCTTCGTGTACATTAACTGGCTACCCCAAAGTGGAATGAATTTCATCACTGCTTAGGAGTTGTGTTGCTTTTTTACTTCTTTTGTCGTGGGTTCCAGCTGCCGCTCGCTCTGCGAATAGTCATGCAAAGCAAAGGGATGTTCACAGTTCCCAGGTTCTTCTCTTTGCCTTCAGAACAAAGGGTTTTAAAAACAGTGGGGTTGATTTGAATTGACAATTCTAATTGACACACACTGACAAATGTCACCATCTCCCAACAAAACCTTAGTATCCAGTTGATATGATGTATTGAACTATAYGGAAAATTTTGACTTATTTTCCATGGTGTGCTCAATTATACCTGGATACTAAGATTTTGTCACCAGATGTGTGATGATCACGTGTGTAGTGTGTAAATAATGCATACTTTTCTAATAGCTGGAGATGTATGGCTCAAATGGAAATGGCTCAAAATACTCTTTTTTTTTTTTTTTTTTATTTCCAGTCACTGTTACCTAACGTGACAAGAATGCAAGCATTTAATCAACTTCAAAAGCCCCAGTCACATATCCCTTTTGACTCAATAAGTTGAGTATAGGTACGCAACTAGGAGTCACCTGCAAAGACAACTAAATACAGATGCGAAATGGTGAATTCTTTATAGATTGGTCTCTGCCATAACATGGAGGAAAAAAAAGGAATACCGGGGGTCTGTTGGGAGAAGATGACCAGGAGGCTTTGGTCTCAGTTTTAAGCTCTGCTACTGGATCTGCTGCATACAGTTAGTCATATCAAAATAAATACTGATGAAATAAATACTGATGAAATAAATACTGATGAAATAGCCAAAAATAAGAGGCAAATCTTTTTTTTTTTTTTTTTTTTTTTTATTGCTATGCTGTATGGAGATGGTAATAGCAGAAGAATGCATTTACAGGGAAACATTGTTTCCCCTAAATGAGTATTTAATTGTTTTACTGCCCAAGTCTGAAAGGAGTATAATTCCTGTCAAATGCATTGTTTAGATTGATAGCAACTGTTTAGATTGATAGCATGAAAGTTTCCAAATCTAATCAGGAAACAAATGGATATGAACTGAGTTTGGCTGTGCTGCCTAAACCATATGGGCTTGGACTATTGGAAAAGAACCCAAARCTTGCATTAGAAAATAGGCTTGTGTGAATACAGTAGAATGAATCCTTTTTGTAAAGGTCACTCTTGCTCTGTCTGGCAGATATCTTTTGAACGCAATGTGCAATGTCTAAGTAAAAAGCATTATTCACCTTCCAGAATTATTGAACGTAACTGGGCATGTTAAGAAGACATATAGCCAGAGAAGAAGAGGTGAATGACAGTGGGGCAGAGGCACAGTACACAAGCACAGGGACAAAGGAAGAAAAGCATTTAATCAACTTAGCACTTCGTTGCATTTGTCACGGTTATTTTTTTTTTTCTGAGATTTTTCCTTTTGGCATAAATGGAAATTGAGGAAAGTGCTATTCCACTGCAGAATGGGAAAGATGAGAGCTCATTCGTGTTGTGGCTGCTCTTCTTGTAAAATGCAACCCACGTTTGGAGTAGGAATAAAAAGATCTTAGCTTTTCTCAGATTCCTGGTTCGTTAACAAAGTTGTTTTGAATAATAATTTTCTCTCCAGACTTGAAGACACAATCCCTTATCTATCTGCCTCTGCATTTGTTTAGGTCTCTACGTGAGTTTGGGTATATAAAACTATGATGTCTCTAAGTAAAAGGTCCTATATCCTTGAAACTTATATCCAAGAAACTTGTCAAGCTTATTTTAGGGGGAATCAGTAGAGAATGGAAATGTTTCAAAGTTGATCTTGGAAGTAAATGGTRAAAGCTCTGTGGGGCTTCCCATGTTGTAGGACAACATTTGGCCTGTAYGCACTGTGGTATTAAGGCTCACAGTGTCTGTTGGCTGTCCTTTTCACTAAGTGTGGCTGCCAAGTTTACGGGACATAAGCCAAGAACAGGGACCTTGTTAGGCAGGAATCAATGCTCCAGGGATTGTTAGTCTTTCTTGTGGCTTTCCCATCTAGCAGTGGGTGAAAGAAGGGCACAGATCCGCAGCTGATGCGTGTAGGGGGGCCTTGTCGCTGTCACGTCAACGCAGCACGGAGCTCAATTATGGGCTAATTTCTCCTGGGAGAGTTACAGACTTAATTCAAAGGYCTGGGGGTTGGATTCCTGTGTCAATTGTTGTTTCTGCACTGTTCCCTTTCATATCCTCGTATGATGCCCACCCTGGAGCTCTTGGCGTGCTAGAAAGGTGTACTAGAAAGGTCCTTTGATAATCTCAGCAGCTTTAGAAAGCAGTTGTTTGCAGAAAATGCAGTTGGTCAGCCAGCCACACGTGCAAATTGTCATCACATTAATCACAGTTATCTCTGGGAAGCTATCAACTTCCCCAGAAAGTGGCTTTTGCAGAGGGCCATCAAATTCAGCCTATTTTGTTCAGTTTTTGTTAACTGATCCTGCTCAGGTCAACAGCAGGGTTTGAAACGAGGAACTTAAGAGCATTAGTGAGCCATGAAAGGGTAAGACTTGTTATCTGATCATAGTGGCTGCCTCCTTGATCTCTTTTCTTATCAGATGATAACCAGCAATAACAGACATGGCTGCGTTCTGCTCGGGACGTTCTGATGGACCCCAGGGAGATAAGGACTAGTTGAGCATGAGCCAGCCAAAATTTGGCTCATGTGCAAAAGTGAGCCAAAAAGCCAATCTTACCCCGTAAATACCAGGATAGCCCAAGAGCCTACTGAGCTCTACTTCCAAGATAGCACGGTGCAGCAGGATTTCCCATTGAGCAGAGATGCCTCTCAAGGTTACTCAGCGAGGTTGAGAGAGATCCCTTAGCACCGACAGATCTACAGTAGGTGAATATAACATGCTAAAACTTCCTAAAACCTTGTAAGCTTTACTAAATTGTATCACTTAGGGTTGAAGTGTGGAGCAAGTCTGTGTCTAAGGTTGGGCAGCTACACTCAGGGTCCTCTGAAGGTGAGTTTGGAAAGCAGAGGTCTGAACCAATCTGAACCTCATGACTCACTGAGAAGATGTTGGAAATTTCTTAAGTTTTTGTATGCCAAGTATAATAGCTGTGTTCATCTCAGGCCTTCATAGCATAATAGAAGCCAAGAACTGTCATTAGAGAAAGTTGTGGAGAGTATGGTCAATCCATGAGGAGCAGACATCATAGTCTACGTGTAACTCCCACTGAGGAGAYTTAGAAATCTTGTCAATGGCCAATATGAGGAGAAACCTCTCTTAAACACAATCAGTATTCTTTGTCAGCACTCACTTCCTAAGCATTGGTACTGGCCATTGTCAAAGATAGGATCCTGGATTAGATGGTAACTGTAGACCCATATGGCCATTTGTATGTTTTGAAGCAGTCTGAGACTTCTGTGCATTAAAATGTGGACTGCAGCGTTGTGATCTGTGGCTTGAACCTGGCAATGTAGGACACTAAGTGTGGCAATGAGGAGGGGACAAGTGAGTCCAAGTAAATTGTCCTTGACCTGTTTGCTTTGATCTCCCCTGTGTACATCCTGTTGCTATTGCAAAGGAATCTTTATGGGAAAATGAAAACACCGAAATTCATCTCAACCTTTCGTTCTCCCAGAGCACTTTAAAGCGGACGTGATTTTATATTCGCAACACAAAAAAAACTGATCCGTTCAGTATTTCACTTGAGCACATCATTTATTTTCAATCTCCCTCTGAGTAAAGAAAGGTACTACGATAATAAATGAAAACATAAATTCTTTTGAATTGCCATTCTTCTCTTCCCTCAGTTTTTATAATGCTGGCTGAGGGTGGGTTTACTTGTGTGTGTGGTGGTTTTTGTGTTTTTGTGTTTTTTTTTTTTTTTTGCTAGTCTTGGTTTCTCTTCCTGCCCAGTTTTCAGTCTACACAGTGCAACTTCTTAATGGTTCCTGTTGTTGTTGTGAAGGACAGAAAATCCTCTCTCAGATCCAGGAGGTTCGTGCGGTTGTGTATCAGAGGTGCATTTGTTTTGTTTTCCCCAAAGACAGGTTTACTGCAGACTTGAGATATTTCTGGCTGGAGCTGCTAAGCAAAAGCAGGCCCCTCTGTACAGCTCATTTGTTAGCATTCTTGCAAGGCATAAAGACCTGATTAGCATAATTGGGAACAGGGACGCTCAAATACAGCTTTTCTGCAGTCTCTCGTGCCAGCTTTCTTCCTCACGGACACACCAAGTAGGCATTGACGCAGAGAAAGGGACTGATTCAACAGCTCGGGGGCATTCAGCAGGGCTGCATGCAGTGACATTTGCAGCTCTGTGCATTCTCCTTCCGCCTCTCATAACCCAGGTGATGGCTTTTGACCGCTCCGCAAAGGCGTGTTCAGCTTGCACACTGCTTCATAATTTTTGCTTGGAAGTTCCTGATACCCTCCCGTTTGTGGAACAAACCCAAACGTCAAAAGTCTCAGCGTTTGTAATGAAATACAGCAGGCACATCTGGAAAACAAGAACTGATGGCGAAGAATTGCTGACCCTGCAATACAGTTGTCATGAATAGTGCTTGCCCAGAAAGTATATCCAGACCCTGGACTTCCACTTCTCAGATMTCCAGGCAGATGGTGCTTAACTTTAGCATGGTCATATCTACAGTGCCTTCACATCACTAATGCATCAGAGAGTYTCTGCATCCAGCTGAGTGTGTGCAACAAGAATACCCCAGGGCGAAGATCACATATTATCACAGGTTAAATCTTCCAGTTTTACCATTGCAGCCCCAGCAAGCAGTCTCCTGGCCAAGGCAATTGGGATGGTGCTATCATAGTTGCTAGTGGCTTTCCAAGTAGAAAGAGGCAGTTTCAAGCATTCGGTGCTTAGTTCAGTGGACAGTGCACAGTTGATGCTTAATTTCCTTTTTAATCTCCTTCAATGCAATAATATACCCATGTTTATTGTAGCTGCTGAATAAGAAACTCCCACTATTTATTTACATAGAGAAGTGCTTCTAGTCATTATCAGCCATGTTATGTTGCTGCATGCCACAATTTGGGAAGCAAGTGGAGTAAATGTGCCTCTGTCTTTGCTCGTAAAGTAAGAAGGAGATGATTAAGTGTGTTTTGAAGAAGCTGTGACCATCACATAATTCTTAGGTAAATAACTTGCRTCTTGCCATTCACACTACATAAAGTGGACCAAGTGACCGCTGATTGTGCTGATCTTGTAAAGCTGAGTCAGTCAAATTGAGTGGAAAAAGCATTAATTTTTTGCAAATTTAAGTCTTATGACCTATGTTAGAAATCTTTATACTAAAGGGTTGTATTCTGAAATAAGTCATGGAGKCACATATTCTTTATTTCTTAGCTGAAGATTTTAAATACTTTTTCAAGTAAATGATACTTCTCAGAGCACTTCGAGGGAGAGCTAATGGTTGTAAAATCTGTTTATCAGTTTTAATTAACCTTTACTCAATAGGTGCTTTTTCCTACTAGGTCAACATATATGTGGGGAGTAGTAAGAGGCCTTTATATAGCCTAATGCAATACTTTTGATTAAGCACATAATTTCAATTACAGTGTATCTGGCTTTATCAAAAWGCTCTCCTAAGTGTTTACCTTGTTTAGCTTGCAGATGCCAGCAAAGAAGCACTGGAATTTTCATACCCCACAATATTACCTGCAGAGAAACAGCACCATAAAAAGTAAGAGACAGCAATATGTAGACCAAAAGCCAGATTTAAGACAGGAAAGTATCCACATGTTTCAAGGCATGTAAATCCTTTTCAGGGTCTGAGCCAAACTCCTTAAGTCTTTTTAAAAGCTACTGGTTCTTTAAGGCCAGATCTTTTAGCAATGTTTCTTAAATTTGGGGGAACCGAGAGCTTTGGTCCATTCAACATTCAGCATTTCAAAATACGGATATCTAACTAGTCAGAGTTTCAAAGAAATCTTGTAATATTAGGTACTTAGGCATTTTTCAGAAGTCAGCTACTGTATGTATCTGAATGTTTAAGCCCTTAAATATCTTCGTAAATCCAGATCTAGCATCTTTAGGATATTTTTGGATTTTAGACAGGCAGCATTAATTTTTTTTTTTTTTTTTTGGTAGTAAAACTGAATAAATGTGCTTCTCAGAAGTCAGCAGGAGCTGCTCAGAACTTCTAGAGGTTGTCAGTCCTGTGAGTAGGTATGCTCTTAATTCCCTGAGGTTTATTACTAAGTTTGTCTTGACCAAAATATGCTTCTTTTGGGCTGCTGCTGGCTAGGAACATGATAGAAATGGATAGAAACTGTTAATGCAACAGTTCTGCTCTCCCCTTCTGGGAGGATGTCACACTATTAAGAGTTGGGATGCTCATAGCTGTTTTCCTTGGCACTGAGYAGGAAGAACGGACCTACCTGGGTAGCTACCTTCAGCAAAAGGTTTGGAGCAGAGCGTTTTAGAGAGGAGGAAAGCCTGTAAGCATTTTCCCTAACCTCGTGGTGATGAGAAAGAGATGAACACATTTATTCAGCTGTCTTGCATTGGCAAGCTCATGCCAATGGGGCTTTGCAAAGCCCATTTCTGATCTCTCCAGTGGTGGTGGGAACCACGAAGAGGCGTCTAACTCTGTCACCCTAACCTCTGGTAAACACTTTTGTCCTCTCCTTGGAGCACAGGACACCACTTTGTGGTGGTGGAGGGAGGACAAAGATGAGTTGGGACTGTAGCTATCAGTAATTGGATCAACTTCTGCTGCTGCGGAGCAAAGGCTTCAAATGCTTCAGTTTTGAGTGAATGTGAATCCTTCTTGGGAAAGAGCCCTGAGCAGCACTGGAAGCCTGATCACCTCATGAAGAAAATCTGCGTTGGTACCTCAGGTTGATGGTGGCAAACTGAGACCCTCCAAGGAGGTGGAATGAGTCCAGAACACACCTTCAGCACAAGACCAAGCAAGGAGCCCCTCCATTCAGGAGCTGTTAACCCCCTGTCCTGCTTCCCATTTCGCAGTTGTCAGCTGTGAATGAGCACAGGACTGAGGGGCATTTAAGTATGACAGCAACAACGAGGCATAAGATTTGGGATGCATGTTAAACTGCAGTGGAAAAATCGAGACGTTGCACCCGATGGTGTAAGTGTGGTGATAAGGCACAAGGGATTATACTGCTCTCTGATAGCAGCCTCCCAAATGTTCTCTCTGCTCTGAGGGCATTTCATTTTGGAGATGTAAGAACAGCAATAAAATCTTCCTTGCCACCCTCCTCCCAAAGCAATTCCTCAGCTCGTAGCYGCCCGTCCAAAGCTACGTCAGTAATATTCCAGTATTCAGCCCAATAAAAATTTTGTCAAGAAAGCATAAAGTTCCTGTCAGATCTTTTCCATTAAAAATCATTTTTACAGCAGTGAGCTGTAACAGGCTCGCAGCCACGGAGTGAAAGTGTAAAATGATGAGAAATTTGGACAGGGTTGTCATCCAATGGGGACGCAGTGGCAGGCCACTTAGAATGCCTCCAGTGTGTGGAGCGTGACAACTGGAATATTTTTCACAACAGATTACAATGTAAGAAATTTATTGCCGATCTCAAAGGGGAATAGCCCACACCACTGCTTCTAGTCCTGCCTCCCAGATATACTACCTGGATGATATAAAGTCATAACTCCCTGTAAATTATTTATGAGCCTGTCCTACCTTAGATTAAAAAATACTTCTCGTGGAGATTTCCAGGGTTAATATCTGCAGCGTTGTGTTTGATTTGTGGAAATGTACAGTTATTTCTGTAGTCAACGGGAGGTGTATAGCAATTGCTTTGTCTGGTAACCACACAGCCACAGCAAATTCTGATTGGATCAGGAATAAGAAAATGCAACCACCACCACAACGCACATCTAATTGTAGAAGGCTACTTCATCCCCGGTGGAGTAAATATATTCAGTGATAAAATTACATTTTGGTTTCTGACAAAAATGAATCTGCTCCCCAGGACACCACTGCTAATGTTTCATGATGGATAATGACGCCAGGAGAATTGTGATGTGAACCAAACTTGACATTCATCAAATTAATTTCTCATTTTCTATCCAGAAATAAGGAAGGTTAATCTGCAGCGTATTTGTAGCAGATAACAATGCTTTTGTAACATAGAGTGTATGACAACTAGTCATCCTTTGTGTGAAAATGCATTCACGAAACAGGGCACAATTCAAAATCTGACTTAAGAGGACTACGAGGAATCTGAGATTGTGGCTCCCACTGTCAGCTGCCAAAAGTGCCACGTGAGTTTAAGAACCAKCACTACATTCTAGTTTGCACCGTATTTGAAGCAGTTTCATGTCTCCATTGGTCAAAGCCATATAGTACTGAAGCAAAGAAGATATTTATCTTCAAAGAGATGAACATTTCATGCAAAATTAATCATAGAAGACACATTCACCCTTGTGCTTCAAATAAGCATATTATGTGGGATAAAGAGGAGAGCTTTAAAAGACTGTAKGCAGGGAGCTTACTTTCAGTTTATTTTCATTTTCCTTCTGTGCTCATCATCATCAGACAACAGCTGKTGGGTTTGAGGGCATACTGGTCCTAGTCTCTTGGTTCTGCTGTAAGCTACTTCCAAACAGCAGTGTGTTTCGTGTATTAATCACAGGTTATGAGGAAGGCACCACAATGACAGGCAGGTGGAGATCCAATTTAATAAGCTAAAGACTCTCCTAGAGATCCAGTTTTTTAATCATAATAACTGCAAAAGTTTATCCCTTCCCTGTGGATGTGGGACCATATGAACCCCTCTCCTATCAAGTCGCTAAGGGACAGAGATAGAGAGGGCAAAGCAAKGCACGAGTAGGGCCAGCATTTCTGGGGCTGGCACCCTAAATTGGCTCATACGAACAAATAATGACCTGTAGGCTAATTTTTTAAACCAGTGCTGTGCTGAAATTGCTCTYGTGTATGATTTAAGGTTTTGTGGTGTTGTGGGAAAGACAGAAAACAAAAACACCCAGTAAGTGAGCTGAACAGCGAWATAAAAGAAGGAGGTGATAAAGCTAGATGCAGATAACTGCATAAGCTCTTAAGCTGAACTGAGGGAGAGTTTATTATCACTTTGGAGAACTTATTGCACTGGAAGAATGCTTAGGAGAAAGTGGCTGGATAGCAGTCTTTGGGGAGGCCACTTCTATGCTTTCTAGGTAAGACCAAGTACAACTGTGTATTTTGCCTCGGTCTCTGCATTAACAAATAGYTAAGGAATGCAGGCTACATGTGGAAGATCCAGCACAGCAGACATTTAACAGTGAAATAGACAAATGAGTTCTATAATTAAAGGATAGAAGTTTTTCTTTTAGAAGTTAGAAAAGGGAGATAAAATTGGATGTTTTCTGTATCTCCAAGGCTACGTTCCTTCCTTGGGGAAGAAGGAAAAAGAGATCCAGTCAAAGGGCTATAGTGGTCCCTAAGTAAACTTCTACTAGGGCTTCACCCAAAGCATAATATTGAGTGTGAAGAATGCTTTGAGAGGCCAGCTCTTAAGACAGGACAACAGATCAGCKGGTTAAAGGGGAGAGAGTCTTGTAAGTTCACCTAAGCAGATTGAGCATGGTCATTCTTCGTTTCACCTCTGATGTCTTTGCAATTCTGCTGTCCATTTTGCATGYTTGAATGAATGTGACTGTTTTCAGGCACCCAAGGTTTGCTGCCGTTCTACATGGCTAATAACAAGAGATCTTCTTCGCTCTGCTAAAATTAGAAGGAGTAGGAACCTCCAAGTGCACAGCTCCCCARCCCTTGAGCAGAGGGAATCAGATGAGGGGAAGGGGAGGTAGAAAAGTCTTTCTGAGGTCTCTGAGCAGAGATAAGGGAAGGTTTGCTTGAACTTCACAGAGTCTGCTGTAGTTTGGCAAGGACATTAGACCAGAATGAACATTTGATCCTGTGTTGCAGGACAGGGCCATCCATCTCTGCCTTTCTTCAGGTAGGTCAATGCCCTTCCTTCTGGAAGTGAGGGCCTTGGATTGGAAATAAAGTGTGGGTTTTGGGCCATGTTCCAAAGGTGGGCTTGAGCAGCAGAATTCATTTTTATTCTAAATTGCTTTGCTTTATTTTTTGCATTCTGGTGTATTGGCGATTTTGTTGCTTGAACTTAGTGATTTATTGATTTGATCTTAATCATGACCTTAATTTGATCATCACATTGTTCCACCTTTAATTAGCTTTGTAAAATTGTAGTATATTAGCTCAGCGATGTGGTAATTTAAGTGCCTCTTTGCTTGCTCATCCTCTTCAGGAAAATTCATTTTAAAAAGTCAACAGTACAGGTTTCATCTGTCAAGTTTTGCAGCATGGACTTTGCATTCGATGGGCACAAATAACCTTCAGTAAAGGAGAYCACAAGTTAGTGGCTTCTCAGACCAACTTTCATCCATGGAATTTCTACAACAAGAGAAACAGCCCCTTCTGAAGCTACAAAAAGTCAGGTAATTGAATGCATGACCTCATAAATACATGTGCACAGCTATACATCTGCTTCACAAGCAGCTGCTAGTGGCAGCCATTTCAAAGGTATATGGGGCATCATTGCTCTCACAAATGGACACCAAGGAGACTTTAAAACCAGTGCTAAGTAAAAGGTGAAAAGAAAAGCTTAGAAGAAAAGCATTGAAATTGCTCTGGAAGTCCAGATTTGACCAATGACTCCTGCCTGGTGGTTKTGTGTACAATATTTCATTCTACACCACTAAAAGCAGGTGTGAAAAATACCTAGGTTTTCTACTCTTTTGTTGGGCTYGCAAAATCTCTGCCCTGACGTATACACTAAAGACAGCAAAAACGGTTATACAGCAGAAGTAGCAATTCAGAAATGGGCACTGAAAATAAAAAATTCCAGTTTGTCTGTTGGAAGCAGTTTTCTTTTTATATATTAGCTCTCTGTACTTTAAATGGTAATATGGTTACTGCAGGGATTTGTAGTGGTGTTCCCCTAGTATTTGTGTATTTACTTGCAAACCAAGCTCAAGCATTCATATGTTTATGGGCAGCTCCAGGGGTTTTGCATATATATTTCTAATGAGCTCATTTTTATATGTAAAAACATTTTATATGTAAAAACATTTTATATGTAAAAACACGGTCGGGCTTTGGAGATGATCACTTTTAGTGCTTATGCTTAGAGCAAATGCCTGGGCAAAAATATTTTCAGGCTTTCTACTAAAACACACACGGAGGTGATTTTGCTGACAGTTGGCTTGTTATGCAGATTTTCCTTAGAAGTCGTATTTTTCTCTACTTGACGATTTTCATAATCTCTTCTGAGTTCCTGGATGTAAGTCAGTAGCTTTCTTGGAGCACAAGTGCCTAAAACRGGGCTAAGGCCAATGTGGAGCAAGGCAAAGAATGAGTTTACATATCATATAAGCTAGCGGATTCTTTATATATAGACTTAAGCCATTACCTCTTTGCAGCAGCAAGATGTTACTGACCCAAGCCCAGCTTGAGATCTAAGCTGGGGTTTATCAGAAGGCGTTTTATACTCACGCCACACACAAGGAAGGCTGATTGGGTGAGAGTCTTTGCCCATACTTAGAAATGGAAGTTATTTATCCAGAAATGTTTGTATTTTTATTAAACTTGATTTGCATAYTTGTGCATTTTTTTTCTGCTACATTAAATAGACCAGATAATGGATTTTGATTGGTAATGCAGCCTGAAGCCTCATTACTTGAAAGCTTTCCTGCTACCAGAAGTGTTTGTTTTCAGGCTGTAGTGGAACGAACTGCACGAACTGCAGGACTGATTTCTCTGGTGTTTCTGGACTGAGAGGGCAATAAGTTACCTCCCCTTTTTATAACAGACCTGGAATTTCAGCTTCATAAAGGAGAAATGGGAATTTAACCGTAAGATTTGATCTAGTGCCAGCTTTTAGCATGTTATCGGGCACTAGAATTTGGGCAGATCATCAAAGTTGAGGCAGTTTGTTGGAATAAACAGAAAGGCACGAGCATGCGGAAAYTGTCACCCTCTAGTTTATATTCATTTTAGTGGATGCACTTGTTGTGTCCCATTTTTTCCAAGAGCCTTCTGTATTTCCTTTTTTGTTGTTGTTGTGATTTTTTGCCCTACATATTCATATGAAAACTAGTAAGGGATGATAATACCGCCAAGTAGGATCAAAATGAAGGAGGATTATTTGATGCTTCCTAACCAAAAAGAGAAAGATGGGATAAGGAAGTGTGAGACATTTTATTTAGTGCCACAGGAGCCACAAGAGTGTGGCTTTGGCAGAGGATGTTCTGCTTGGTGGCATGTAGTGTTGCCCACAGACTCAAGGCTGTCATATATGAGGAAAGAACTGGTCTAAAGCAGGGTGAGGCTAACCAGGATGAAATAAATGCTGCAGTTTTAGTGCCCTGATGACTTAAAATTGCGATGAAGTTGCCTTTTAGTAGTAGAGTCTTTTGAGATAAGCCTCAGTAGGASCCATTGTGCTGAAGAGCAAAAGTGCTGCAAAATCCTTGAGTTTTACTGAAGACCTTGGGCTGGTCTCATGTTTCCAGCAGTATCAGTTACCCATTTTGCAGTGAATCTCTGCAGCAGACCTGAGTCCTACCTGTCATTTGTGGTGGTGAGAAAGCCTCTGGCCAGGGTGCTGTGTCACTGGTCCATAGGTTTCTGCTGGAAGCGGTGGAGATCATCGGGATGTGGTGCGGTTAGCTCACCTCCAACTTACAATTCAAGGACCGTGGCATTCTGGTTTGCTCTGGGAAGCTTTTGTGACAGGCTGGGCCTCTTTGCTCTCAAAATGCTGCCTCTTGCAGACAGCAGACACAGAACTGTGGGCTTTCTCTCTCTCTCGATCTCTCTCTCTCTTTTTCTCTCTCTCTCTCTCTCTCTCTCTCTCTATATATATATATTTATATAGCAGCTCCAGCTACGTGTAGGTCATTAATAGAGTGCCATCTACCGGCACTTGGTGTGTTGAATGCTGCAGTCTTCAGGTCCAGCAAGGAGTAGCTCAAACCCAAGTTGCTTCCAGGTGAGCCCTGGATGCCAGGGACCACATTAGCTGCAGCTCCTCAACACGTCACAGAGTTCACTGCTTGTGAAGCCTGTGGAAATCTCCACGTGCTGTCCATGGTGGAGCTTGTGGGGAGACAGAGCACCACATTGCCTGTGCAACACATGTCAGTGAGTGATTTTTGAGGTCCTCTTTCCCAGAATGGTATCTCACCAAAAACTACGTGCCCTTGGCTTTTGCCACAGGTATTGCATGTTCTATCACTGCTCCATGCGGCCTCGTGGGTCAGGAAGGTCCCCTTAGGGATTTTAGTACCCTGGCAGACTAGGGGGTGAATCCAGTTGCCATTTCAAAGGAATACAAGCCAGGAGGATATTTTTAAATACAAATTAATAAATGTATTTAATGAAGCAGAAGCTGTATTGATGTAACGAGCACCAGGTTCCTTATTCGTCCTATTAAATTCAACTTGAGTATGAGACAACTGTGTCTCCTGGCACTTGGGAAAGGCAGAGCATGGCTGGGGAATTTGATGCTGAGAGTCATAGGAAAAAGCAGCTGCATCTTTCTCATTTTCTTTCTTTTTTTTTYCCCCCCTTGGAAGAGATTAAGAGGTAATTTATTTTTTTTGTGCAAGGAAGAAGCTTGAACTTCTTATTTGTTTACATCAACCACTGAGAACTGAGGTTTTCTGTCAGAACTCACTAAGGAAACTTTGTCCTGCCTCTTCCCTTGGAGATATTCTTGCAAGGAGATATTCTTGCAAGGAGATATTCTGACTCGCAAAAATGTTTGAGAAGCGAAAAGATGAGTTCTGCAGTAAGATAGAACCAGGACTCAAGAAACATGGAACCATGTTTATGTAATTTGGGCAAATGCCCAAATCGCATGATTAGTATTCCCTGGGATCTTTCTCCCTCATGAGCCCAATGTCCCTCYGCAGAGGCACAATCTACTGTGAACCCCCAAAGGTTTATGGTGACAATAGCTCTCCTCACAAAAAAAAAAAAAAAGGTAAATTAAATTTGACATTTTTCTGATGGTGAAATATATTTCCTGCAAGACTCCCATCTGTCTTGAGCACACACTTTATTTAAACATCCAAAATATTGAAATAAGAAGCTGCTTGCAGAACAATCACCTTATCATAAAACACACCCTGCTAAGAACATGATTTCTGTTTCCATTTAATGTAAGGCAGCGCTCCTCATTATTCTCTCTGCACACTGAGCTTCATCTAAATCAAACCGAACTGAAAAGGACAATAGTGCCATTGATTTCTAGTACTAAAAATAATGCATAATAACCTCACTGTACTGTCAAATCTGCTCAGTGAATGAAATTGCTATCACAGAAGATGTATCATTATTCATCAACTTTATTATCCCTACTAGGCAGACTGGGATCTTCATTCGGGTCACTTCCATGGAACTTGACTTGAGCAGAAAGTGACAGCATGATCTGCATTCCTTGCTTGCCCAGGCATATCCAGAAGGGCTTCAGTCAAACGTCTTCATCCTTGTGAAGAAAGGGTGGAGATTCCCCTGTGYTGAATGTGCTGTTGGGACTGATTGGTGTGAGAACATGCAGTTTAGCTGGGTGCAAGACTAGCTGAGAGCCTGTGCATTTGTTGGTGTGTCTTAAACCCATAGGCCACTGTGCCAAGAGATTCCGGCATAAAAATATATGTAAAGAGGATGAGAAGCATAACTAATTTGCTGTATGCTACCAGCTAGGCTGTGAGCATTTCATTTCACCGAGTGCTGCAGAGGAACCCTGCAGTGCAGAGTGCCAAGGGTCACACATTCTGGGACGAGGAATCACGGTTGGGTTGACGTGCGTTGGCTTGGGTTCACAGATGGCATCTCTTTCCATTCAAGTGTTAGGCTGTGACACAGCTCGATTCATGGGTGTAAGAGAGTGATGATTAAAGCACTTATGAGATGATAACTSTCTAGATCTGAAGGGGGTTGGGGGGTTAACAGTCTTGCAGCCAATAAAACATGCATGTTTTATGGCAACATCGATAGATTGTGGCTGCTTAATACATAGGAAACGTGTTGGTAGGCTCAGGCCAGGTTCTGATCAGAGAGAGCCACTATCAGTTATCGGCACTGGCAAATGATTTTACTAAGTGTCCTCCTTATCATGTATTATCTTCTCCCCACACCTACCCTTGTTGCTTCCTTCCCTTCAGCCAAACAAAAGCACTGCTGAGCAATTTGGCTAGGGAGACATTTCTTCTCTCTATCTGTGAAATTCAAGTGCTTGTTATGAAGAGGCCTTGATCTTCGGTGCTGTAGCCTGTGCTGTTATAGTAGTTCTACCAACTTGGGCTCTTCTTCTTCTAGTTTTGATCTGTTAGTGTTTGCATCTCTGCTTCCAGGTGCCAGCTGGGACCTGTTCCAGAAGGACCAAAGCAGATTGGTGCAGATTTTACTCATTCACAATTTAGCGGCTACTGGGAAATACCGACATTTCCACAAAAAAAGCTTGTTCATGAGGTTCTTTCAGGCTCCCTTGGAAATTCAGACTGACTACAAGGTTCAGGGAAAAAGACTGGCTGAATCCAGCGTCTCAACTTACTTAAGCTGCCTGGGGAGGAAGCTCACTCAACTTTGAAGCCCAGTTCTTGCATGTGTATGTATTCAAAGAGATGGAGACATCTCCATCTGGTGCATTAGAAGTGAACTGTCTTCCTTTCCATCCTACTTAGACCTGTGTACAAAGGAAGATCCCAGATGACTGCAGACTTGCCCGTATGACGCCCATCTATAAGAAGGGTTGGATGTGGGATCCGGGGAACTAAAAGCCTATCAGCCCTACCTCAGAATTGGGGAAGGTTATGGAGCAGATAATTTTGAGGGCAATCACACAGCACATGTGTGACAGCCAGGGGATCAGGCCCAGYCAACATGGGTTCATGAAAGACAGGTCCTGCCTCACCAACCTGATTTCCTTCTCTCTTCTGGAGAAGCTGTCAGCTCATGGCTTAGACCAATCTGCTCTGCTAATTCTGGTCTACTCTGTTAAATCCAGCTAGCAACTGGTCATGAGTGGTATACCTAGTGCTAAGATCAGTCCTCTTTAATGTCTTTATTGATGATCTGGGTGAGGGGATTGAGTGCACCCTCAGCAAACTGGCAGATGACACCAAGTTGGGAGGAAAGGTTGATCTGCCTGTGGTAGGAAGGCTCTATGGAGAGATCTGGRCAGGCTGGACCTATAGTCTGAGACCAGCGGTATGAGGTTCAACAAGGCCGAGTGCTGGATCCTGCACTTTGATCACAACAACCCCAATCTGTGCTACAGACATGAGGCTGGACATGGTGGTACATGGTTTAGCTGGTATGATGTTGAAGTGTTTATGGTTGGACTTGATGACCTTGAAGGTCTTTTCCAAACATAATGATGTTATGATTCTGTGGTTTTACAATCATATGACAGCGAGTGGGGAGGAATGGACATTACAGAGCAATTTGTCCATTGCAAATCTCAATTCTCAATGGTAGGACTGTGAAAGCTGAGTCATCAAAAGCTGTTGTCATTGCATATGCTGGAGAAACAACCTCCCGGCTTAACAGGGCCTTTTGAAGCTGAGAAGCAGCTTAGTGGCTTCACAAAAGGTAGGAGCTCTCAGAAAGCAGCAGAACTTTAGCTAAATGGAAGGCCACATTTTCCTAATAACCCTAAAATATGTTTTGGTTTAATGTGCTCATGGATATCAGATGGAACCTTTCCTTCCGTCAGGGATTTCTGAAGCCTTCGTTGCCTTTTGAACTCAATTGCCCCTGCAATGAACTCAGAAATTAGCTTTTTGCTAATGGGGAAATATCTGAAAGCTGCTATAGCTCCAAAACTTCTGTTTTTAAACCTAAAYGAAGTGGTGTGATGCAGATAACAACCAAGGTTTCACCATATATACACTAGGATGCACTAAGAATTGCAAGATTAAATACCACCTGAAATAGGTCAGAGAATTTTTTAAAAAATGAATAAAGTAGTCTTGAGTTTCAAGATGTTCTCCCAGCTACATTAATCTTTAAGTTACAGACCCTTGTGTTAAGGCAGRGGTGTTGTTGATAGGCCTCCTTCCATTAATAAATTCACTAGGCGCATATGTTACGAGGACTAGCTTTATTAGCATTTTATGAAAAACTCTTAAGGTTTGTAATTTTATCTCATCTTTAAAGAAAACTTGAGAAACTGAATAATGACCCCATGGGTTTTAGCAGCTTCTCTGCCAGTAARTGGAGAATTTGTGCAGTATGGCTTGGCTTTGGGGAACCTTAACCTTTTTTTCTGAGCACTTTTAAAGCTCTCAGAAGCAGTACAGTAATACCTTGCTGTACTTCTAAGGCATATGCAAAATAGAGGTTTCAGCACACACAGCTTAAAGCACAGCAGTTGTGAGAGTGAAAACTCGGGCGTAACAAATTAGCAGCTTTATTTTGTACCAAAGTCATTCCTCAAAGATGGAAAATAACRCTAGAAAAACACGGTGCCTGATCAGAATTGACGTTATTTTTATTCCAAGGAGTAGCCTTCCATGGAACGGGTATTAGTGTTGCTCTTCACACTTCTTGCTGATTTGTTTAAAGTATTATTCTCAGACGTGATGGTCCCTTTAATATTAAGGACATGAGCCACCAAAGCACATACCAAACAGATCAGTCAGGCAAAAGTCTCTCAGCTCCAGCAGCTCTTTCAGCTTATATAGGTCCCTCAGCCAGCTTTCCAGCCAGTCTTTTCAATTTGTGGGCTCTATGTAAGCTAATATTTTGAGACCCCGTCGAAATGGAGCATATGCTTTTTTAATTAAAGGCTGTCAAAATGCAGACGTGCAATGGAACCTAGCTAAGACTGCATGGGAGGAAGACTTGTTTGAAGCTGAAGGGGAACAACTGTCTATTTCATTCAGTGATCCAAATGGAAAAATTCCCACGAATCAGTCTGTGGAACTTGCTTTGCTCTCTCTTGAATATATTTTGCCACATGAGTGGATTTGTTCCCAGCTAGAGACCACAGATATTCCTCCAGTCTTCCAGCAGAAGACAGGAAGTGTTAACCAGATCATCCTGACCTAAGAGTTGAGCCCAAAGTCCTGCTCCTTTTTTTGCAAGAAGATGACTGGAAGGGCCAGGTGCTGACTTGTCCCTCAGTATCTGAGCTGCCATCTCAGTGCTGAGCACAGAGAAGAAGGAGGAGATGCCCTCCTAACATTGTGCACGTGCTCAAGCACCTCACTGTGTTACTCAGAAACACAGATACTCCCCAACTGATCCTGCTGCGGAGCAGAAATGAGGGACTAGCCAGAGCATGGAGATCTTCTCCAGGCCTGGCTTTCTGGAAAGGCCGTGGCTTGGATTGCAGCTGACATGGGAGTAGGCCTTGACTCCCACACTTTGGATCTGACTGATTCTTCTCTATCTATTRCCTCCATTTGAGTTCCCAGCCAAGGTTGCTGTGCAGAATCAGGTTTTCCTGCAACCTCCCACCCCGACCTTAGGTTSGCCCCAGGCAGAGCAGTCCCAGGAACCCTTCCATGGTGGCTCCTACTGCCCGTTCTGCTGCCAGAGAGACCTCAGCTGCCGCTCTGTGCAAGAACAGCATTAACGACTTCAGGCTCCCTAATGAGATGCTGGTTGGGCTGGCAGCACACCCCACTTCCGTCTCGGAGGGATAAGTAACGTCGTTTCGGGGAAGTCTGAGAGCTAAAGCCTATCTGGCTCTGACAGGGGCAATCAGATTTATGTAATTTTCTGACAGACAGTCAAGCTTTAAGCTGTACAAACTGGAAATCTGCTGTCAAAGGAAAGTTAATATTTTAGAAGCCCAAGGTTTTACAAGGCGAGACACTTAGACCTCTTTTTCTTTTTTTTTTTTTTTCCCCCTTTTTTCCTTTTTTTTTTTTTTTTTTTTTTGTTTAAACAAAGAGAGATGCCATTTCCTTCTCCTGTCCTTTCAGGAGCCCTCAGGAGTTGTGCTGTCATGGGACAAGATCCCTCACTGAAGCAAATCTGATCTCTATTGAAAGTAACAGAAGAGCATTTTGATGAGGTGCATATTTGGACTATGCTGTGTCATTACTTACAGCCTTTGGAGGGTGGCTGATAGGAAGCAACCAGTTTCCCTTCTTGGCTCTAGTTGGAAGATTAAGCGTGTTTGAAGCTCACTAATGCAGGGGTGAAATGTTCTTGAAGCTGAACTCGGTTGTGATTTTTCAGCCAGTGCAATGCCCTGAAGGGCTCCAGAACCGTTTATCCACTTTCTTTTTACAGCTTTGCATTGCTTTTCTAGAATAACTCAGCAGTTTCTTGAGGTATTAGGATGACGTCTCRGACATCAGGCTTTGCTTGTGCGTGGAGACGACAGGTCCAGCAAGGGCATGTAAACTGAGCTCAGTTTTCCCATGAATAATTCTCTCATCCCTTTCCATGCAGGTCTCACAGGAGGGTGGGTTGTGTTATGCTTGTTGGCTCTGCGTTGCACGCCACGAAACCCAGACCTCCTGAACTGCTCTGCTGCTTCTCTGACCGCACCCCAGGAAAAAAAAAAAGCAAATAAAAGGACCTGGAGATGCCAAACGCACTCAAGACCTAYGTTGTGCTTCTTAAATATATTTACTCCTTAAGAATTTTTCATATTTAGGGGAAWTATATATAGTGCAGGTTCAAATTAAGCATTTTTTTGCAGCATGTTCTGATCTCTTGGCATTTCATGACCCAAAATTCAAGGGATGTTCATACTTTTGCTTTGCTCTTGMTTCACGAGTGTAGGATGAGGGCAGAGGCTTCACTGGAACAGTCTCTGTTCCCCCATGAAGATGCAAATAATTATGTTTCGAATGAAAAACTTTTTAAAAAAAAAAAGTGAAAAAAAATCCAAATAGCATAGCTTGTGTTCCAAYTGTAGTTCTGTAGAAAATTAGGCAACTTTCAGATCTTTCTGCCAGATGTGGGATTTAAATCTAATTCTCCTTCTTCTTTCCTATTCAAAATAATTGCACCTGYACAGTCTACACTCAAATCAGCCTTCACTGTAAGGATTTAACCCTTAAGAATTTGCAAACTCTTGTTTGAAGAGATTGGGTATCTTTTCCCCTCACGGTCACCAATGTAACGTGGATTAAAATGAATGTCTTCTGGTACCTGAATTTCTCCTTAACACTTGAACATTTTTTACTTGTTTGATTAYATAACTGTATGCAGGAACCCAGAGAAGGATATACTAGATACAATACAGCAAGAAGAGCAAGAAGAAAGCACACAATAGTATTTTTTAGAAGATTTTTACATGCAAGCATTCCTAATGACTAGTGCCCCTCTATCTATCCAATGGAAACTGAAAGGAGCATATATATTTATATATATGAGTTATGAGGTATATAAGAGTTATATATTTGAGTTATGCAGCTTCATGCAAGCTTCTGCATGCCTAGAAATTGGGCCTAAATATGGTCTTGGAGTGAGAGTGGCTCCCAGCAATTGGGATGCTCTTCGAGCACCCTGGATGGAGGGAGCAGCCAAAAGGAAAAGTCATTATGAGGGCTAAGATGAGCTAATGAAAAAATCAAAAGAAGCCATTCAGGCATTGTACAGTACAGCATAATTGTCTGTCTCATTAAAATGCTCTTTATCATGCTTGCTTTTAGTGCAGCGGGGGTTTTGTTTGATGTAGTGATGATTTATGAGTGCTTCTGAAATGCCGGAGAAAGCAGAATTTTGGTGAAAGACGTGGGGAGCGATTACCCTCGTAAGACCATGGGATTCGAAAATGCTAATTTTGCTCGGCATAGTTTTCCAGTTTGTATAGTTCTAAAATTCAAAGTTTTTCACTGACATACAAAGCTGTGAGGAATTTTTGAGTTGAATGTATTATCTATGTGGTTAAAAAAAGTTAGTTAGATTTTCAGTATGTTTACGTACTCTATCAAAAAGTTAAAAAAAAATATGAGAATATAAAGTATAAATGAACCTAAGCAATTTAGCAAGCTCATTTGACTTTATGAAAAGTTTTAGTGTCATCAAATAAGCATTTTTCTCATCCTGCCACCCTCCCGCCTTGCCCGAGATTGTTACATGAAAACCTTGGTCATGTTGGTGCTGAAGTATTTAGAAAATCCAAGGACTAGCAGGTATGATCCTAGCCCAGGGCAAGAAGTGGCTTGGCTTCCTTCATTTCAATGGAATTGTTCCAGAAATTAGTGGCTCACGAGTGACTTTCARGTATCACAAGGTGAAAATAGGATGAGATATTGTTTGCATGGAATTCACAGAAACTTCCTGCAAAAATATTGGAGTTGTCAGTGGAGCCACTTAAACCAGAGAAATCTTTCCTTCTTGACCCAAGTAAAGTCCTGTGGCCTTACATGAATTTTTGCCCAGATCCTCTCTCTTTTGCCCAGTCTTCTCTCTAAGCTTTATGTTCATTATTGGTTTTCTTATGCTTCGTTTTGGTTATAATTTGCTTTTTTGTTTTGGTTTGGTTTGGTTTTTTTTTCTGTGTATTTTAAAAGCTCCTTTTGCTTTTGTATCTTGGCCTGTCCCTTCCAAATAATTTCACATTTTCCTTTTATTGGGCAATTTTACCTCTAATGTTCAGGTAGCATGTCCTCCCTTTCAGTAAGAAGAGTTAGACCTGAGCGTTAGGTAAGCAATGGACCTTGATTTGAGTCTGTTTTTTTGTTCTCAATGTCAAGCCCAGCCTTCAGTTCTTACTGCCCCAGCTCCCAAAATCTGAAACCAGATGTTGGCAGTTTGGCTTGGTGTTTTCCTAAAGCTGAGCCCTTTAATTAGGACACAGTGGGAGCCCTTTAATTAGGACTTGATGAGATTCCCTGTGTGAACCTGGCATGAGCACATTTAACACTTCCCACTTGTAATTGCCAATACTCCGTAACAGTTTAAAAATAGACCAGAAGATTTGGCCCTCTTGTGCCCTACAGTCTGCTAAGTCTGGTTTAGGCTTAGCACGGCACTCTAATCGGAACTCTTATTAGCCTAGGGGAATTTTCTTGTGTTCTTTAATTTAATTAACATTTCCCATTAAATTAGTTGCATGTTAAGATRGAGAAGGCATGTGGACCTTACCATAATAAGGGTTTACAAGCACAGTTCTTGCAGAATTTCATCTGGGACATTGCGGTATTYGATAGAACAGATAATTTTTCAGAGGCTTCAATATTCTGAGTCTTCGTGGAGCTTGCTTTCTATTTATTTCCACCCAGTTAATTGGCAGCACATTTGTGAGACAGCCCTCTGTGATGTAGTTGTTATTATGGGTTTTACTAGCATTAAAGGTCCATATTTGAATAMAGACTAGCATAAAGAGGGCCATATTTGCGCTGGGTGCTCTGATCTAGTGGCTGTAATTTTGCAATAGTGCAGTGTCCAGCTAAAAAACTCTTGAACATTCACTATTTTATGGGGGGCATTCTCTGTTTTTTGGTTAGAAGCCTAGTTTCACCAGACCAGGGAGAGCTCATGCCATGTATTTCTGTACTATGAGCACTGGATGGTCTGATTGCCTCTTGTGAATGTTAGGTGCCACGTAACGTAAAAGTCACAGAAGTAACTAGGCTTATTTTAATTAAAATGCTGAGGTGTCGTGTGAAAGCTCACTTCTGTCTTGAGATAATACCGTTATGTCACCACTAAATGGGGCGTTTCCATATTTCTACCCAGTGGGAGCGCACGTTTTCATGGTTTTATGTTAGGATGGTTGAAATCACAGATTGCTCATTGATCCTTTAGGCAGAAGTGATTTCATRTTTAGCTTTTTAAAGCTTTGTGTCTCTGAGGCTTTGTGTGTGTGTGTTATAAACAATGGGCTATTTAAAGAAAAAAAAAAACCCAAATGTGACAGGAGACCTGCATATCTCCCATGCTAAGCACAAGGATGCTGAAGGAGCTTGGTGAAGGTGGGTTCTGCAGCCTGGTTTGTGATAGCACGAGGTGATATTTGAGACAGAGCAGAGTCCCATCAACATCACATCTGCTGAAATCACTCGCAGCTCCATTTGCGCGCCGAAGTTCATAAATATGAGTGGAAAGGCGGCTCAACACTTCTGGTTTAGTCGCAAGCTTTATTCTGCTGTGACCTGGATATAGACACAGTCACTTTAGCTTTTGCATAAACAGCTTTCACATCAAAAATAAATAAATAAAAAGAGGTATTTTTACAGTATCTGCATGCACAGCAGTGCCTGCTATGAAGGGTAAGCTCCCACCTGTGGTGCCTTCAGTAGATTTCCCCACAGTTGTTTGCAAAGCGAGGAGGCTGGAAGCCTTCCCGCTTGTATTTCTCCCCTTGCCGGAATTGCTCATGGCAGGAAGGAGATGTTCAAAGCCTGCTTGAAAGGTAAGGAAAGCCAAAGAGGTGCTGCAGCTTCTTTGTGCACCGCTGGAGCCATGGCCTGGGCTGCTGAGCTTGGACCTTGCATTTCAGTGGAGCAGGTCGGAGCGTCTTTGGGTCTGCTCCACATGCAGCTTTCCTGTCTCTTGGGAATTTATCATGATTCCTGCAGTACTTTTCTCCTCTGGTTTTATCTTTCTGCAACAAAGCAGTCCCTATCCTGGAAGAGATGCTTACAATACACCTTGCATTCCCACTGCCTTTAATATCCCGTGCTTTTGGAAGTATCCAGAAAGCATATCCTATGGGAGATTTCCTAATTGCATGGCCTACCTTATAATTTGTAAATGCTTAGAATGACCACACAAGTAGGGACAGAAAAATAATTCATGAGGGTCAGGACAGAATGGGCTTCAGTTCATTCTAGGAGAACTGCTCCAGTAGATGTCAGAAAATGCAGATCAAAAGTGTGTTTTATTTCATTTTGTTTGGGTTTTTTTCATAAGAAAATAAGCAAATGGGTCTGAATACACAAGCAAAGCTATTCTGTTGAGTAAGATCACACTTTTATATGACCACCTCTCAGGACAAATTTTGCAAGATTCATGTGTAAGTGGTGGCTGCCTTTATCTCCTGTGTTTTGGCAGGATAGACAGAGAACCAACCTCTCTTGCTGTTCAACTACATAAGTTTAAAAACGTCTGATAATGAGAAATATAATTTTCTTTTTCCAGTTAGCACAACAGCAAGTGCTGTTTTGAGTTACCCATTATAAATGTCTCAAGACTAAAGTGCTGAAGACAGGTTTTTTTTTCCTTCTTAGAATGGCCGAGTGTCAAGCTGCTGGTAACTATTATTAGTTTTCAAAAACTAAAATTATGTTGATGATATATTTTGTTCAAAAAACAAATTGATGGTGAAGTGGAGCAAAACCATCCCTTTGCCCTGTTGCTGAATGGAGCATTCCACTGTTTGCAGTGGAAAACATTGCAGAGCCATTTGGAGACCAGATCTGCAACCTAAGGTATGTTCATGTGGCTTTTGTGCCTTTCCACGCTGTAACGAGTGTCAGGTCTGTGTCCAAAGGAGCATTTGGTTAATGCAGACCTGGGAAAAAAAGGCTGCTATCTCCCAGTGCTTGAAAATTGAGCAAGTGCTTTGCTAAACGCTTGAGAAGGAGAAGTCAAGCTTTAATCAGCTGAGGTTGTTGTCCTTCCACAAGCAGCATTGCTCCTCTCCGCTGCTTTATTATGACTTTGGAGCATTTCTGTTGCCTCTAATCTTAGGACACAGCAATTTTTCTAAAAAGCAAACGTTGAAAGCTGTTTGAAAAACGGGTGCTGCAAAACTACAGCACCAATAACTGAAATGCTTTCTTGCAAGTGGCACGATGAAATTAGCAACCCCATTTGCCTAGGATTTTCCAATAAAAGGCAAAGCCTGCGCTCCTGGTTTTGTCGGTGATCGCTGCCTTGAAGATAAATGGCTTTGCTCCTCGCTGCAGGCCGGCGTGCATCGCCTTAGACACTGCACAACACTTCTTTTTGTCTCGTAATTGATTCTTTTTTATTAGAAAATTTCAGAACAATTTCAAACTCAAATATTTTCCCTCTGCCCTTTTATTTCTTATTTGCTCTCTGGCTGATTTGGCTGTCAGCGTATGCACTGACGAATAAATCATTGTCAGGGCTTAGTTCCCCGGCGCACGAGAGTCGTGAGTCCCAAACTAACCCTGTAGTGATGCAAAGCTCCTTCCTTCATGGCTTTGTCAATGGCTTTTCAGCGTCCTGTGGTGAAGGCAAATATGTGGCATGAAGGCAAATATGTGGCATGAAAACACTGTGCTCTGTACCCAGGAAAAGAGTAGGAACAGAGGTGCCCTTGGCTCATTATAAATGTATTTAAGATAGGCAATGTGACTTCCTTTGCAAGACATGCAGCTTTCTGGAGTAAGCACTGCAAGTAGAAATTTGACAACCTATGTATTAAAATTTTCTGGGTGACCCTGGGTGACCCTTCTCTTGGTTCCATTTCCATTCCTGTTTTGCTCTGTGGTTGGTGCCTACCTGAACCTTGTAGCCTGCAGAAAAAGCTTAAGGACACAACCATGGTCAATGAAAGCGGATGAAGAAGAGCAAAGCCTAGATCTCAAGTTTAACCAGCCACATGGTGCACAAATAAAAGGGCACTTGGAGATTTTGTATGCTGCTGTTTCAAGCTAGTGATTAATTTTATGGGCTGCTGCATGCTGTAATTATTTAACTTCTTTAACTTCCCACTGTAGCACAAACGTTTGTCACAAACAGAAGGCGTGAGTTCTAGTTTAGTGAACTTCTGAACTGCTGCTAAAGGAAAATAAAGTGCTAAACTGCAGAGCAAAGGTGATGCCACTGGCGCCCGGGGAAATTTCACTTCATTTGGTACTGCAAGGATAAGAAGCTGATGAGAGAGAAGTTCTTTGTTAGTTGATTTTCTCACCTACTGAGGAAAATAATAAATTCATCTTTGAAGATCAATTATAATCCAGTTCTAGTGACTTTTTCGAGAAAGGCCCAAGAGCAAAGAAATGAATGCAACAGATCTTTAGAAAGTTTGCTCGTGTGACTGTAGCTTTGCAGAAAGGCAATCGAAAATAGGGACAAGGGGGCAAAAGAAAGACTGCAGAGAATGGAAAACCTCCAGAAAGTCCCTCTAACAGATAATAGGTGTATGTTTTTAAAAATGGGGAACCAATCTATTCCAAATGCAAGCAGTAAATCAGGATTTTATGAATTATATATGTGTTTGCTCTTTTCTTTCACTCCKTTCTCTTTGCAAGGTGAAAGAACTCTTGAAATGCTGCTGTAACGCTAGTTATTTTGGTAGTAAAGAGTMAGTATTTTTATATTTGCTATTTTTCTTACTTAACTTTGGAATAAGTCAGATGATAGATTGTAGATTATATCACAGAATCACAGGATTTGACAGAGGCTGCCAAGTCGTGCTCTAGGCATTAGGAGCACAAATCCCATTTAGAGGATGGCAGAGCGCTGGAACAGTTTTCCCAGAGAGGTTGCGGAGTCTCCTTCTCTGCARATGTTCAAAACCCACCGGGACATGGTCCTGTGCAACATGCACTGCTTGTAGGGTAGTAGGTAACTCTGCTTGTGCAGGGAGGTTGGACAAGATGATGTCCAGAGGTCCCTTCCAACCTCAACCATTCTGTTCTTAGGTCATATAATTAACATTTTTGTGCTTCTAGGTGCTTGAGAGAGCAGCACCTCGGCAAGTGTTTCTCCCTAGGGTGCCTGTCTGTGCCTCTCTGTGATCTTATTTTTGATCCTTCAGCCCTCCCCAGTCTTGAACATGAATGCTGCGCTTCCCTGCAGGGAGAGATAGATGAGCAGACATGTAAATGATCCTCCTGTACCTCTTGCACAGCTTTTCATAGTCTGTCACAAAGGAGCAATCGTCTGTCACATTAATATGGTTCTTATTACAGTATTTATGTCAAAACCCCTGTCTTTCATCATTTTCATTAGCATGGAAAGTAAGGTTTTAACAACTATGGTAATAGGTAATAATGTAGCATTAGAACATAAATCTAGTGACAATACAGATATCCCTGAAATGACAGGGAGATGTTATAATTTGCTTCCAGTACTTATTTTGGGGGACAGATTTGTGTAGGTAGCTTAATTTTTAGGAAGTATTCACTATAATTATCAGAGCTAACAGGAAAGCTCGGCAAAGAGGTAAACGAAATCTTAGGATTGTAATGAAAGGTGAGAGGTAGCAGTTACCAGTGACCAGCTTTCTGACAGTGCTCAGCACCATTGCCTTCCTAACTGGGACCTGCATGTACCCGCACACTGTAGGAACAGCAGCATTGCCAGAGGCTGTGATTTAGAAAAAAGGGGTATGTGCATTCACGGGCACGAGTGAACCAAATCTTCGACTTAAATATTCTAATTGCTAAAATATGTCCTGTTGTTTTCATTTCTGTTAAATTCAGTAAAGGCAGCACCTCCGAAAAGCACAGTATAAGTGGGTCAGCCAGGAAAATATAGCYAAATAATTGGGGTAAAGAAGTGTCATTTGGTAGAGTGGTATGAGGCAGGTAAAAATACATAAAGGAATAATTTCCTTTTACAGGAAAAAAAAAAGGGGGGGGGGGCTGGAATTTAGAATTTAGTTATCCAGACAACATAATGGTTGTGTTCAAGTACTTGTGTTCAAGTACTGCGGCCAGCCCTCATGCTTGGCCCTTTTTCTTTGTCTTGCTTGGGAGCTCATCAGTACCTGCACGGCTAGGCTGATGGATATGGGCATGCCTGGGTGATACAGCACTTTTTGTCCACAAATTTCATTGCAAATGAAGGCAATTGCTCTCACCCCGCTTTAAATGGTAGGGAAGCAGCAATGAAAAGTTTGTTTCTCAAAAGCAGAGACTTGATTGTTGGCCATCGAAGGCAAAATCCCGTCTCTTAACCTCCTTATAAATGCTGCACAAATTTCAAATGTGCATAATGTGCACCTTGAAACGTTTTGTTATATATCCTTTGGACAGACAAATCGTAGCCGATCTTTGTGTTTCCAGATATGAGTCTAAAATGGGATTTCCAGGGTGAATATTCCTGTTCACCAAACCAAACTGCATTTCTTTAAGTATTTCTCAATAGCCTTAAGTTTAAGCTTGTRCTCTTGCCTGGTGACTTGTTTGCTAGAGCGTTCACACCAGGAGATCGCTGTGTGGCATCCATCACAGTCCAAGAAAACCCATTTGAAGTAGACAAATAATCCTGTTCAGGAGATGCCATTGCCTTATCTCGTTTTCAAAAGCAGAGCGAGGTTGCATATGAATAATGAAGCCACTTTGTCATGCCCATGTTGAAGCCTCTCCCATGAGCAAAAGGGATGGTCACATTATGGGAAGAGAGAGGTCAGGAATATGGCCAGTCATGCTGTCAAGCACTTCAAAGTAGGTGATTTTTCCATGATTTGCTTTTTCTGAAGCAAATCAGCAATTTGAAATCATTAAACCGGAGTCAAGTACATTTGGAATAGGCCAGTACTAACCCTTGTTCTTTAATTACACCAGTGCTTCCAGCCACTGTGACTTTCCCCAAGCGAGCAAACCTCCACTTACATGTGTTAACTCCTCTGCATCTCCACGTTCAATAACCTTTGGAAAATAAGTCTGCCTATAGAGGTGTGCAGCCCTGCCCACATTTATCCTTCCATTCGCCTGATGCATCTTCAGGGTGACATCAACCCCGCAGGTGGTGAAAGACCAGCAGGAATAAACGCTGCAGGCTTCCTTATAAAAACGTGAGTGCCTCTCTATTTACTGATGCCTGCCTGATGATTCAGAAGCTCTCAGGCTTATCCCAGGATGATGATTTTTACATCCAAAGTAGATTAATGGAAGTCGACAGGCTCGTGTCCATCCGCACACGCAGTGTGAAGTGATAAYAAGCGTAGAATTGCTAGTCGGTAGGGTCCCGTGTCACATAGCCAGAGTAGATAAATGATGAATATGTAATGAAATTACATAGAATTGAGACAGATGGCTCTCGGTTTTGATAAAGGCATTTATCTTCGCAATCAGATAATAATGCCAATGTGTGGRAGATCAATTGGGATATAACAACTTTGAAAACTGAAATCGTTTCTCTGCTTTCACTTTAAGAGGAGCATTTAAAGCAAAATCAAGATTAATTTAATTATATTTTTTATCATTAAATTAAACACAAAGAAGAAAAGAAATCTCAGGGGAAAAAAAATAAAGGCACATTTTCATCTTGTTTTGCTTTGAACTGCAGCTATTTATCCCACTGCATGTAATGAAATACCATCGCCAAAAGAAAAGACAATTATTTTCTCTCCAATAGACATTAAGATGGATTGATAGTACCTGCTGTGAAAAGGACAAAATGAAATTCTTGACACCTTTTCAGGAAGATGGCATTTTATTTCTAAGAACTCGAGTTACAGGGAAGCTTATACTATGGATGGTCCACCTGTTATTGATAGGGATGTTTAATATTTTACTGGCTATTTAAGGTGCAAAGTCCTTAAGATAAATCAACTTCTGCTCCTCCTGATATTACCAGGGTATCTCCTGATATTTAGATACATCTTTCAGAAAATTGACRTGTTGACTAGGGAAATTGTGTAAAAATTGCCATTTCAAATAATGACATTATCAAAAAGTGAGGATTCTTGAGAATAAAATAATTATGACGCTCATTAAATTCAAAGTTTCTGCATATTGCAGAAGAGTAAAAGAGTAATGGCAGCAGCCCAGCACATAATTCTGCACAGTGGTTGTGTATTATCTGAATGACTGACACTTTCCTTGAATTTAAAGTCCTTACTTGTGCAGATAAACAAATATATCTGTCCCTCATTTGCATTGGATTTAGGRTGTCTGGAGGTGAAAGACAGGTAGCCTGTGGTTTTCTGCAGTCAATCACCTAACCTTTGARTGCTAGTTATTCTGGAGGGGGCGGAAAAAAAGAAAAAGACAAGTGAGACTTGTTTTTTTAGTTGCTGTACCAACAAATGAAAAGGTATTTTGGGTATGAAGAGTTTGTGCCCTTGCTAAACGGCAAGAAGCAGAGAAGGAGAAAAGGAGGCACAAAAGGGATAAGCAGCTTGTCTAAGATGGGTACAAAGACCCAGTGTTAGACTGGAGTCCTCTGTGTTTCCTGGCTTTTTGTGAAAAATTTATAGTCTGGGTAGTACCTTGCATGGCGGCAGGGATCCTGAATTAGCAACARGCAAAAGGGAAGATAGTTTGGCCCGTGGTTCATGGGTCAGTACATGARTTATCTTGTTGTCTTCAGGAGACCAAGAGCAGATGAGCCGTGATTTCATGCAAGGGCCTTCCATGAGGAGTGTGCTGCTTCTACTGCTCTGAGAAACCAACAAACTTCTTCATTCGTTCTTAATTCTTAGCCAGACTGGAGCTGTGGGATCTGCAAAAYCCAAGGGGAACAACTCCTCCTCCTCGCACTGGTCCAGCAGGTTGACCACCTCTGCCAGTTGCACTCATAGTCACTTCCCTGGTCTCCTCCCACAGCCGTCTGGGGTATCAGCTCCTCCTCCCAGTTTTGTGTCATCCACATGGATGACCTTCATCCAGTCAYTGATGAATGAATTGAACAGGACTGACTCCAACTAGGCTCTGTGCCACTGATCACAGAGCTCTGCTCATCTGCTCATCACTTCTGAGCTCTACCATCCAGACAGTTCATTGTGTGTCTACATTTCTAGCAGTGTCAGTATTTGCCTTCAGCCTGCCTTTATAGGGAGCTGTGAAGAAATGGGATGAGATTTTGYGAGAAGCACCTTATGATATTGCCTCCTCAGGAGAAAATGTTTCAGTTCATCATATCTGTGATAGCTTATTGATCAGAATGAGCCAACTTTCAAAGGAGAAGATAATGCTATATATTTCACTTAGGACATTTGTGCACCTGCTGGGCAATTGCACCGATGAGTAAACTCCTTGACATTGCCAGGWGGAGGGTGCTCTCTTCTCATGGATGCCAGATCTTTCACTTGGTAGCAGTGTATTTTAGAAACAAAACATCATTTACCAATAAGTTAAGTCCTCACCTAGCATATAAGCCAGTATGAATGGAGAATCTAGGGTCTCTGGCCCAGACAYAGTCTGTAGTTCACTTCCACATGGACTGTAACCATTTATTTTTCGGCATTTTATTATGTTAATGCTATCAGGTGCACTAAAGCTTGGTTGCCCAAAGATCTTAAAGGAAGATCTCTTGATTCTTAGTAAGAAAAAGATTGGCTGTCTTTGTAGTCTAGCAAGAAGTTAAAATTTAGGACAGAATTCTCTGAGTACTTCCACTAGAGTAGAGAAAAGCATAAGGAAAACTTTCTCTTCTGACTATAGGTTCCTACTGCTATTAAAGATATATTATTCTACAGGTGGCATTCCTGATAAATACACCTTACACTCTCTCTCCATGTCATTTTTATCCYCTTCACTCTGCATATATGTAATGATCACTTACGGGGAGCAGACTTGCAGGAGCTGCAGAAGACCTCAAAGCAAATCAATACTTGCCCACTGCCTCTTGATGAGACAGTATTTCTGGCATTTCTGGTGCTTTAAATGAGACAGACTCTTTTACACTCTCTCACATCTCCAGTCATTGGTAGTACATCCATTAGAGGCTCTAGTGGAGGCAACAGGCAGCGGATCTGGGTGGGCTGCTATGGAAGGAGCTGTTATGGAGATCCCGTAGTTATGGGGCTTATGGAGTCAGGAAAATTAAATAAAACAAAACAAAAACCAACAAATCCTAAGGTCCATCTGGTTCATTTCAAAGTTGCTGAGACCGAGAGACGGTAGAAATCATTGTGCTCCAGAGAAGGTAGAGCAAATGAGTTCAGCACAGTCCATTTGATGGTGAGTATCAGTCCTCAGCTTTACTATCGACACCTCCTTTTGATAAAATGAACATCTGCCAGCAAAGACTAGCATTAGCAAATATTGATTAACGGAAGGCAGAGCTTTATTTGTGTCGCGGCTTTTCTGGTACGTATTTTCTAATATACTTGAAGCCCTGTGTGCATATATATTGAGGGTGGTGAAATTCTGCTGCGTCGTATGGGGTTCTGCATCTCTTAGCAGCAGAAAACTTTGCTTTCTTTCCTTTTTTTAAAAAAAAAAACTCCATTTCCTTCCTCCAGCTTTAAAGCTGCTTATGTATAATTCCAGCACAGGAACATGCTAGAATTGGAAAGATAATTACAAGGCCAAAATCCCTCGCACGCCACAGGACTCGTTCCCTCCCGATGCGGAYGCTGGATTTTCCGTGGAAACAAAGGGAAAGCTTTCATTGGTGCATTGTCATTAAAACAGCCAGAGTCTGCAAATCCTGCACAGCCAGGACAACCGGATTATGTTTGAATTATATGAATGAGCAACGTGTTTGACTTAATTACAGCAGCTGCAGAGGGAAAAGACTTGTAGCACCCATCCATCTCCTCTCCAGTGCAGGGCTGTTTTCTCCAGTGGGCTTTGCAGGTCATTGCTCCACGCAATGTTATTTATGCAAAGTACCTACCACTTCACAGGAGGATTTGTACCATTTCTTAATATGTTCCRAGGGGTCGTAGGGATTTTAAAATAGCATGAGTTGCCAAGAGATCATGTCCTCAATGTAGATGTTGGAGAAAATGCACAGCTTAGCATTTGTTCATCTGGCGTTATCAAAACTGGATAAAACAATAGGGAGATTCCATATGTCACCATCAAAATATTTCTCCTGAAATTCAGTTTCAGGGTACTAATATACAGATTTGCTCAGTATCTTCGGAGAGCTCTTCCTCATCTCTTCCCTCTGAGGGTTCATAAACAGTTCTGCTCCATCATTCATCRTCGCTGGTTTCTTACTCTTGCTCTCCCATTTTGTTAATGCTGGCTTGATTTTCAAACAGTGCTTCTCTTTGGACACGTTTTATTTAGTGGGAAATTTCCTATTAAAGTATCTGGGGAAAGACAATTGCAAGAAGCATTGACTTAAAAAAAATCTTGCTGTTTTGTCAGAAAACTARACGCTTTCTACCATATTTAGAGTTTTTTATAGTTAGGACCAGRTTTTGTTGCTTTTTTTTTTCTTTTTCCAGAATAAAAACCCAYTGTTTGATTTGTTTTGTAAATGAGAAGACTTTTCTCACTGACACGAGATAATGGATTACAGACATTTCTGAGTATTCTAYCAGGTGTCGGCAGGTCAACTATAATCCCTTATTAATGCATCCTAATTGTCCCCCCAGTGTGCCCCCCTGAACTGCATGAGAAGTTCTGGTCAGGACTTCATTCTGCAAAACCATTTGTACCTGCGTTTTTAGCGTTCTTCTTATTGTCCATCCAAGGTCTGTCTCAGTATTGTTTCCTCTGAGATTTTACCTTCTCAACAAGGATAAAAGTGTTTGATTATTTTTTCCTGAATATTTGCTTTGTGAAGTCGGTCAGCCCTTTTTTTAACCATGGTGTATTCGTGGCTTTTTTGCCCTGGTTGCAAATCTTAATGAAAAGCTATTATGCTGTTCAGTTGTTCTTTCTCACAAGTCTGTCAAATTTTCAAAAGCTGCAATTTCCTTAATTTAGGGGGAGTCGGACAAAGTTTAAAAAAAAAAAAAAAAAAAAGGTGGTACCTGCTTAGTATCTCCCAAACAAGCCAGTTGACATTTTCTGAACAACTTTTACTTCCCTCCAATGGCTCAGATTTTGATCTTGCATCTTTGCTGTCCTTCCTCCCCCTRTAACGATGAGTAAAGATGAATCTATTGTATTCTTGTTCCCTGACATTCGCAGTGTCCCTGACACTCACATTGAACACTGTCTCTAGCATGTTATTAGCAAGATGCTTGTTCTACTTTGAAGTTGCTGCAAAGGTAGGAAGAGGGATGTTTGCAATCCTGCGCCTTCAAAGCAAATGCCTTACAAATGGAAATGTAAAACAGCACTGCATAAAAAATGTTATGCCTACATTGCAGCAGTTGTTAAAGGATTGAAGGTTATTTACAGTTATCAAATAGTTAATATATCCCCCCTGAAAATAAAATAACTGAAGGAAAAGATTTTTACAGTTGCATTTCTGTAACTGGACACCAGCAGCGTTATAAGCAACCTGGAGTGCTTTATAGGCATCCTGTCACAGGGRCCTCACACATGAGCAGCTAAGGCAGAGGTGAGCTGTGGTCCCAGGCAAGTGTATTTCCAGATCTCTAAGATCCACATCTTCAAAAGTCTTTTCAAAAGTAGACTGGCTTCATGGAGGAGTTAAAAAAATATATCCATCAAGTTGGGTATATTATTCAATTCCATTCTAATAGGCTTCATGTGTCCATGTCATCCATGGCTGGTGACCACATGGCCACATATTCTGGTCTTTGCTGCCCACCTTGGTCTTGATGTTCACAGAAATGCTGTCTCTTGACCAAGCCAAGGATCAACTGTAAAAAATGGTGTAGTTGAGTTTCCGTGTTATTTGATATAAGTTGTCTGAGACAGGTAACTTGTCCAAGCCTGCAAGTCCCCCGTGATCTCAAAGAGAAACCTTTCCAGAAAACACGCTCACAGGCTAGGGTGTAATAAGGTACGTGTGTCATTCCACTAGCCAGTGAAGGAGCCTAGGACCTCTAATTTAGGTGAGATCCTACCCGTGTGAATCATTCAATCCACCGCTTCTGATCTGAGCCACGGGAGTCTCCTGTTGTCGGTCTGCTCTTGGCGCCCTGGAGTGATTCCACTCTGCTGTTGTGGTGAAGAGGAGAAAAATGACAGAGATCATAAAATGAACACACTGCATTTCTGGAATACTTATGTAAAATAGGCTACTTTGGTTATATTGGAAGACTGAACAGATACCTGGCTTAGGGTCGTGCTCCTCATGATGGTGCTTTAAGGCATCTAGAGGGTAGGTTGAACCACTCCCTGGGTTATATTTCCATGTCCCATTGGAACAAAATCCTGGGACAGTGCTTTATCGACACCATTTGCCGTGACAGAGGAAGTCTTGAGATGATTAGAGAGCCTTTTACTGTGATCAGTCAACAAGCAAGGAGAGAAGCCAGTTTTATCAGGAGCGTGCAGCATAACTCCAGAGTCACATACAGCCAGAGCAGAAAATAAAACGCCAGCGTAACAACCCAGGGAGGTAGTTGGGATCACAAAGCAGCCATCTTCTCCGTAAACTGGCTTAGCCAGAGGCAAAATGCTTTCATCAAATCGCTGATTGCCAGACCTTCCTTTTTTTTTTTTTTTTTTTNTTTTTTTTTTTTTTTTTCCTTTTTTCTTTTCCCCTTTTCCTCTCTCTATTGGAAAAGCTTTAGAAAGTGGTAGTTCAGATAAAGAGAAATGTTCTGCTTCAAAGTGCTCAAATATCAGTTCCGGCAGGCACTCTCTAGGGATTAGAGTATTGTTTAATAAGCCCCTGATTGGGGGATTTGAAAACCTGCAACTGCAGAACTGCAGGCGTGCTAGAAAATTGCCATAGTTGGCTCAGCAGCAGCAGCCGGGCCAAGTTGCTATGAATGCCTAAGAAAGTGAAGGCTCCTGTAGAGAAACAACATCTCAGACCTGGCCAACAGACAGCACCAGAGATGGAAGCATCAGAGGACCTGGCTCCCTTCCCGCAGGACTGGTGAGTCCCTTCCTTGGTGTCTTCACTGCCCACTTTTATACTGGTGACAAAGTATTTCTACTGTGGTAAGGTAGGAGTTATTTCCCCCAGTGGTTGCACGTTGATCCCACGCTGAGGAAAATTACTGAGGCCTTCACTGACTTAACAGAAGTTTGGTGGAGTCATTGTTTTCTGGAGCTTTTCCCTGTCAAATAAAAGCCTGGTGGACTTGTTCTGTGTGGCATCCCTCCAAAGCAAGGTAAGACTTTGGAGGCTGTAGCTATCGCTTTCTGTTAAGGCCATAGCATTTTAGAAACTCAAAGAAGTCATGTTTTCAACATAGAGGACTGCGAATCCTCAGCCTCTTGAGACACTGTAGTTCTTTCCCATGGTTTTGGCTTTTAATATGCTCCATTTGTTGAACGCGACCGACCGAGATTTCTCTGGGACTTGGGTCAAAATGAAACATCTGGCTTCATCAGCATAGAGTCTGTTTCTTATATGACAGTCATTGTGCTTGGTATTGTGGGAAGGAGACTTACCAGAAGGTAAATGATGCCTAGCTTGGTGTGCTCTTGAAGGGAGACGTCTCATGAGCCAGCCCTTACTTTTGCTCAGCCATTCTGCAGCTCCTCAGTTGAGAAATTATTAGAAGCTCAGTGCTGTGATATGAGAGTAAACTGTTTCCTCAGCTAGCTGATGCTGTTGGTAAACAGCACTGCTGGATGCTGGAGAGCTCAAGTAGGTGTATGGAGACAGAAGATGAAGTTATTGCTAACCAGGGAAAGYGTTTCAATTAGTTCATTTAGTTCACGCCTTGGACTACATACTACCTTGGAAAATAACCTACATGGTGTCATGACACTGAGCAAAACMGAGGCTCCCTTTCTTGGTAATCTGTCACACATTTTGATGGATTCTGACACTTTTTGAAAGCTCAAAGATTGAGAAATAGGACAAGTGTATTAGATGAGCCTGTGTGCCCTGAGAGCATGCAGTGTCTTCTATTTCATTTTGAACATGGATGCTTTAGCTGTGTTAGGAATTGTGACTTCTTAGAGAGCCAGTAAAAAGCGCCCTCAATAATGATATAAGTTGAACCATTTTAGTTCCATTACGGGTAAGTTACTGGAAATAAGGCCGTTCTTAGTAAGAGACATTCATCCAAATCAGTGACAGTTCACAGTTTAAATTCCCTTCTAATTTCAGTCTGACCACAGGAACTTTGGGCAGCTCTCTAAAACCTACTCTAACATTTTATGTGTTTGGGTAATTGAAATCATGCTTGTTTTCTTTTGTTTTTCGCATTAAAACCCCTGAAAATAATCAACCTCTGTTGGCACAGCAGAAAAGTATCATGTTTCTTCATCAAAACTCTGAGTCACCACTCTGAGTCTCCATTAAAGATCATACTTGTTGAAATCTTAGGTTGGATGCAGCAAGACCAGCACAGTCTCTGTATTTCTTCAACAAAGCAAAAAATAAAAAGCACAAAACATATGTATTGCCATGGATTTTCAAATCTGGTATGTATGCCAATTTGTAAGTAAGATCCCATAGGAGCAGCCTTCCCAGCTCGGAGTATTCTTGCTTCATCTAAGAAGCTTTGAAAGGCACAAATGTTATTTCATCAGTACCTTGAAAAAGGTCTTATTTTCATTTTATTTACTTAGTTATGGCTTAGCAATTACAGGGCATGAGCACAGCCTTGCTTGTGACTGTCTGGCTACCAGCAAGTTGTCTATGTTGCCCTTGCACAGAGCGTCTCCACAGGCAAAATCCTGCATATCTTCCATTTTGYTCCATAAACAGGACAGCAAGAGTTTGTTCCAAGTTGCACTGTCACTGKTTTTTTGCAGGCCTCTTCCAAAAAACAAGGCTGGAAGAGATAAGCCTAGTGCAGATGGTGCGTGTGTTTATTCTGGAGGGTTTGTGGGCAGTTTGCTGCTGTTCAGTGATTTTCATGGTGGTGAAATGGATTTTTGTCATATGCATATTTCTTTGTTGTTTCAAAGGAATCTGCATCTGTTCCCAAAGAAAATAATTTAGGCAAAATTTAAGCGAAAACAACACTATTGCTATTCCGAGTTTAGATTTGTAAAGCAGKGGTGAGATAACCTTCACCTTATGTTTGTTCCTAGAGCTAGCAGAAATGGTTTGTAGATGTATTCCAGCTGATACTTAACTGATGTCTTGTAATGTCCAGGCAGATCCCTTTCGTAAGGGGCAGTTTCCCATTCCACATGCTTTCCTTTTGCCCAAAGTCAAATATGAAGTGGGAAATTGCACATTTACGCTACCTAGTTTCTGAGAAGCTTCTTGATAAGTACTGCTTTTAGCTCCTCTTCTTGATTTGATTAATCTATGCAGAGTTTGTGAGTACCCCTGAGTCACTATGTTTATGGATACTTTCTAGTATTTGACATCATTTTTATGTGAACTTCACCCTGCTAAGACCAGCTTTGGAAAATACTACMAGGTATTTTGGTGACTGTTGTTAAACTCTCTCATGCTCCTCTCCACATTGACATTCAGCCCTTTTCAGGCAGTAGTTTACYCTCTGTAGAGCAGCAATTTATTGTTGTGTACAAGAAATAACAATAAAAGTAAATACTGAGATCTCTGGCATTCCTCATCAGGGGAGACTAATCTTATCGAAGCACTTGGATAGCATATGAGAAGAGCTTGTTTGCCATCTAACCATGAGGTTTCACTCATTTCAAAAGTCATCTGTGGAGTGTGGTGCTCTAAGCAGGGGAGCAGGCTTGCATGGGCTGAGAGAGAAGCCTTGACAGGGAGAGATAACTTGGGGCTCATAAGACACATATACCGTACCCATGGCATTAGGGACCAGGAGATCGAAGCAAGTGGCTCAGGGTGACTCCAGAACCTGCAGAATATCACATTCCTTAATATATGTAGCAGTTAAGGTTAACCCAAGAGGAAATAAATGGGTTGGCTTTCCTAAACCAYCACCTTAACTTAATTATTTTGTTAGGCTGAGATTACCTGTTGTCTGTCACTTGGATACGAAACTCTCCCTTGATGGCWCTGTTACCTCAGGCTGCATCAGGATAAGCCGGAGAGATGTGGACGGAGCTTCAGGGCTGCTTGAGCTACTGTCTAGTGCCACCATACCTCAAATGATGAAAAGTTCCCTGTTCCTAATGCCAGCCCCAACATCATTGCAAACCCCTCCATCCTTCAGACGTCTCTGCACCTCCCAGTGTTAGTTTTCAAGTATTAAGGAGCCTATACCTTTATGAAGGTGATTCATGGCTCTCCTATCGCTTCTGTCTTGACATCTGAAATTGGATTTTGCAGAGGTACCACTTGCCTCTAACTGATAAGAAATGTTTGTTTCTGGCAAGATGGATTTTCTATCTGGAATCTCTTCTCGCTCCCTTTATTAGCCCCTTTGGTATTGTTCTTACTGGGRTTTGTCTTCATTATTTTTGTTTCCCTTCTCTCCCAATCCCTGCCCTTTTTTGTCTCCTTCTTTCTCCCTCTATTTTCTACTCCATTCTTCCCTTAGATCTCCAGTGTCTTTTCACAACCACCAGCCTACCCACTTCCCTAAATGCCTCAGGCCTTTGCTGATGCAGGGCCTGCATGGCCAGGTTCAAGTTTTGCTGCCAATTTGAGAGGGAATTTATGTCCTGGTCCTTATTTCTTGTTATATTTTCTTTTTATGTAAATAATTCAACATTTACTAGAGCCAAACAAAATCTGGCCAAACAAATTGTAGGTAGGTCATTCATCTGGAACATGGAAACCACAGAGGCTCCAGTGAATTGGAGTGACTCAGTGTTTCATTTTCCTTTTTTTCTTCTTTTTTTCCCTGATTTTTTTTCAGTCAAAATCTTCTTTTATTTTTCCCTTTCTTCTCTATTCAAAATGCATGAGAAATAAGTAATCCTGCTCTTTTGGAGGGCCGTTAGTTCCTATCATTTGCCATTTGGTAATGGAAAGAAGTCTCCTGGGAAGGACCAGGCGTGGACTAGCCAAAGCCTGGGGAGCACCATTATTTTGGCTCCATTCCAGCCTGATTTAGTGAAAAGTCTGGGGAGCACCATTATTTTGGCTCCATTCCAGCCTGATTTAGTGAGCCGAGCTTGTTGGGCTCGCACCAGCCCCGCTCAAAGCTTAGCAGGAATCACAGAGACCCAAAAGCAGCTCCCCACCACCTTCCTCTTTAACATCTTCTTTTTGATGTGCTTGACTGTGACTCTCAAAGGGTAATTCATTAAAAAAAAAAAAGAAACTTTCTGGGAAAATGTGTGGAGTGACTTGCAATCTCCCTGCTTTGGCTGTACTACTCCTGCAGAACGAGAGACTTTTATCAAGTCTTTAATTTATCTCAAGGCTTTATTCCATCATTTCTCTATTTCCAATTCYGTTTTTATAATAACAAGACTTTCTTTTATTTACATTGGTGAAGCCTTGAATTCATAAACTGTCAGAGCGATTTTAATGTAGAATAAGGTTTTATCGCTGCTTATAAATATATTTAGCCTGAGATTCATTCTGAGTCACCTTTTGTGGGATCAGAATAAATGTAACACTTTTTATGTGTACATACCACTAGATTTTAAAACTAGATTTATGACATTCACTGCCATTGTTATGGAACAGGAGGAAATACGGGGCATATTTTCTCAGCATCTAAAGCTGCACCCATTTTGAAATAAAAAACCATTCTCTCCAACTTCAAAGTGATTTTATAGACATATTTAAAGAACACCGYGAGTTTGTTGGCTGCATTTGTGAGTTTTATACTTCGCCAGGAAACGACACTTTGGAAAATGTTTTTATTTGTTATTGTTCGGATTCAATTACAGCCCATGGACCATGAGCAGAATGAGGAGCTCTGTAATGAACATGCATACATGGCCTTAGGAAGGTATGCTTGGATATTTGAGGCGGAAAACAGGTTCTCCTCTTCCTTCGCTGTCTTCCAAGCAGGGAATTGTCACACAGAGCTACCTGGCTTCCGAAACTGGACACAGATTCCCACGAGATACCATTTACTGCTGGGGTATTTTGGTCAGAGTGCCGTGCCGCCTTTCCAGCGTGCACAYTGACTCCACTAAAACTGCCTTGCCAGAATTTTCCTCCTGCTTGTTCGATTTTATTGGCAAATGTGTTTGGTCCTCTCCTTGAGCAGRTATTGCTGATGCTATCCTTTCTCTTGGAAAAGTCTGGAGACGTTGTGTCTGGTGCTATTAGCTCTGCAGGAAACCTTCCAATCGMTTTATCAATTGCGCTCCAAAATGAACTGCATCACGGTTGTATTTTTATTAGCGAAGTGACACAGACAAATTTTGCCACCAGAGCCACTCAATAGCTTTCCCACCAGGAACTAGGAACCCTTTCCAGCAAGAGTGCCTCTCAGTTATGTCCTCTTTTTAGTCTTCCTGTCACAAAGGATATAYGGTAATGCCCATTTTGGGGGAAATTGTTCGTGACTGGGGCTTCCTGGCCTGCCTGGGACATGCACAGCAAGAGCTGAGCCAACAGTGGGTAGCTCAGCAAGGCCGTGTCCTCCACTTGCTTTGGTGCTGGAAAGGGGAAGGTGAGCTCTGCTGGGAGGTAACTTTGCCAGGGCGGTACTGGGGTGTTGGGCTGTGCAAATACTTTCCATATATCTGTGTAAATATAGGTGGGKTTTTTTTTGTTTTTTTTCTCAAATAATTTTTTTTTGCAAATTTATTTGCAATTTTTTTTTTATTTGCAAATAGGTTTACTTGCAACCTATTGCAAATCTGTGCAAGAGGTTGCACCTATTTTCCGTATCTTAAACACCGATGGCATGCAGTCTGTTGTCTCTGTTGCTATTRGGACCTGTATGCTATGCCTAACTTTCTAGAAGAAGCACCACACGTAAATAAGCTTTTTTTTGGGGTAGGCTCACAGGGGATATCCAGGGGCTGACAGCTTCTCTGGAAAATGCTCCATGATGTCCAAATCGAAGGATGCTGGAAACCACAGTGCATGCATGCACTGTGCATGCATGCACATATGTTCTGCTCTGAGCAGAATATAAAGGTGTGAGTTACATTCCCTATATGCATTCAAGCTCATGTTTTCTGCTTGGCACACGTTCATGTACATGTGTTTTTGTGTGTACTGCACGTACCTGGGAGGGCAGATTGTTTCCATATGTGCCACGTGTACTTGAGCATAAATTTTCTGTAGACTACACCTAATCCCACAGAGAGTGAGGATCCCTGGGGAGGCTATTCTGGCACTTTCTGGGTCAGACCCTGTCATAATAGATACRGGTGTTGTTCCCCCAAAGTCAATGTGCTGGCCGTGATTAAAGGTTTGCCCTTTCCTTTCCTATAGCCTTCTGTGGAAATATTTCTGTCACTGATGTCGCGTGCTGCCTGAGTGCCAGATAGATTGCATTAGGCACCAGTGAGCTTATTCTAGTGCTGCTTTTAGAAAACACGTTTTTCTCAGGCTATTTTTGATCACTTTTGTTCTTTGCTTTCTGGCAGATTGGGCKTTTGATGTGTTTGTAATCAAGTATTTATTCCTTCAAGGAAGAGTTTGGAATCTCCTTTCATTTCTAAGGCAAGCTGTCAGCTCTGGGGCTATTACCAGTTTCCAGTCTTGCTTTACATAGTTCTAATTTAAAGGGCAATTTCTCTTTTTATTATTATTATTCTTTTTCCTTTGAATTTCCCGTACCAGGAGCTTTGTTGTACAATGAGGAACCTGATTGCCGGATAATAGAATTTAACCACGGTCCCTTAAGTGCAAGAGCTTGCTCATTACCCATTGCATCTGGCCATATTTCATGGTATTATACAGAGATTTTATTTTGCCTGGCTAAAAGGAGRCAGTAATTGAATTCATGCTAAAATATTTATTTTCCTTCCCTTCCTATCCAACGCTAGCAGATGGCTCATCAGCACATGGTACTCACTTAAAACTTTGAATGAAATTTTTAGTATTTTTTAAAAGATCTGGGGGGGCTTTTGATTCAAACTCTACACAAAGAAGAAGATTTATGGACATTGTCTAGTATGAAACCACGATGCRGTGGGACAAGCCCAATGAGAACAAAGTACAGTGAAGGTCCCTGTGTTTTATTTTGGGTTTGTTTCTTTTGKTTTTTTTGCATGGATGCTAAAACCAGTCAGGACTGTTACAGTAAACATGTCTATTCTCTCAAATGCCACAGAATTTGAGATAGATTCTGCTGTCAGAGCGTCATTTAGTTTTCATTGGGCATAGCTGTGCGTTTTTCCGTAGGTCACCGTGACAGTTTCTTGATGGTTGCACACACGCAGGCAGGGTTTTTGAGTGGATTCTTGACATTACTGCCTGAAATCACCAGCGTAAAGATGRTTTGAGAAGGAGTGGGGCCAATGACTTTCTCCGAGCAGATTCAAAAATACTCCTACCGTGGAAAGCACTTAACGCTCTTGAGCTTAAGGCTCGAGGGTAGTATCTCAATGCTCCCTCTCCTGGGATGGAACAGCATGAAATGTTTTTTGGGACAAAAGGCAACCTCTTCTTTCTTCCAACATCATCACTGTTTCCTGGATATCTATCTCCTTGATGGGAGAGGAAACAAAAAACAGCTTCTCATTCATCTTCCCTGCCCATGTCCTTGCAGACCTACATTGAAATACCTCTCTGCCCTATCTCCTCTGGGCTTAACTGTCTGTTCCTGTCAAGTATCTTCTTAAAGCTGAACAGTGTCTTGATTATTTTTGGCACCTCTCTTTTCTAATCCGTATCGCTCYGAGATGGGGGTAATTGGGACAGCTCTCAAATCTTTGATGTGTGGATGGTAAGATAATGAAGGGGCTAYGAGAGAGCTCACGTCCCAAAGTTTTTCTTGAAGGAAAACAGGAACATGAGCAGTAATAATCCCGCTTTTAAAAATAAATCCTCACTTGCAGAGCTGGTAGGTCATCTTTGCAGATATACAATTATATGACTTCTATATACTCTACGTAAAGAAACCTTAGAACTCAAAAATGAAAGATGTTCTGAACAGCTTTCAATTCCAMGCAGCCAGAGCGAGAAGCTCAAAAAACCGTCAGATATTTGAGTCACTTATTAAGGACAGCATTTTTATCTGCTGTATCTTGATTTAAATTGAGCGCGTCATGTGGCATTAAGCAAGATGAGAATTGTATCTTGAAAGGCAGCATAACTCATAAATAGTGCAGCCGAAAGCCAGTTGATGGCTTACTTATAACTGGGCAAATCTAATATCCTTCTTAGCTGTAGGGTATGTGATTTTCTCTATATACTGCCCACTCCTGTAATTGTTTGTTGTAGAGGATGGCGAATTTGCCAGTTGCTATGAGCTTATTTCTTGCCTTAATGTAGTTAATATAGATGAATGTATTTTTAGGGATTTTTTTTTTTTTTTTTGAAACTCTCTCTTATTTTAACAGTTTTCTGAATATAATTTTCGCCTGCTGGAGAGAATCTGTGGGTAAAATGACTACAGGCCAAAATATTTATTGAATTACAGAAAATTTATCACTGAGTTTATTTTAAAAGATCCATATGAGGCTTCATACTTTTTGGCCTGTCTCAGAAAGATATACAACTGGATACGAAATTTCTTGCAAWCCAAACTACTCCCTAACAAATGGATTTATTGAGATTTGCCCAGGGAGATTTAAAGGAGAATGCCAGCAAAATTGCATTCAAACTATATTCTAACTGTAGTCAGGCTTCACTGCCAGGAGAGGAGACAAAAAGCTTATTTCAGAAGCAGTTGCAAGGATTAATATGAAAAATAACGTTACATCCACGCCTGTACCTTTGAACCGAGCACGAAATGCTCGTTCATTGTAAGAATCAAAGATTAACTGCATAGCTGTATAACTGGCATACATCTAGACAAATGACTGGAAATAATTGTAGAAATAGTAGTAATATCTTCGTTTTCAATACTTAGGAACAAATSTGAAACTATTCAGATCGGCTCATAGACCTCACCTAAGTACCAGCATTTGACGACATCAGAAGGTAAGTGTTTGATTACCAGGGCAGCTTTTAAGAGCTTCAAGAGGAGCAAATCACCAGAAGCATTTACTTGTCTTCAAAGCAGCAGAAGAGAATAATTAACAACAAAATAGGAAGGTGTGATTTAGATAATGATATAAATTTCAGGGAATGACTTTACCATTAACGATTGGAGCTTCAAAGTTCTGATATAAAGTACCATAGTTGTTGGGTTTTTTCTTTTTTTAGGTGTTTTTAAGACAAGAGCACTTGCCATTGAAGGAAGTGATGAAGTCGTATGTGTGTGCACACACACACAGGAAATGTTAAAAATAAAATGCCAGAGTTTCCCTTTTTTTAGAGATTGTTAAGCTTCTCTCTTGGCTCTAGAATACACTCTGGTCCCTTAAGTCAGTGGGACAACATAGAAGAGCCTTTGACATGAGTGGAAATCACTGTGTGCTCACACCACCCTTAAGGACACATAACTACCACCACTTAATGGCATCCCAATGGTGGAAGAAGTCTCACCATGTAGTTCCTTTCTGCTCTAGGAAGGAAAACCCAGGAGAGCCTGGAGCTGAGAACTGACAGAACAACTCACAAGGGGTTTCTCCTTTCACTTGGCCTTTTCATAAAGGAGGATATGAAGCAGCTCCTAATAAAATACAGGGCTACTTTAGCKGAGCGTGTCCACTCCTCTCATAAAACATCCTTGCACCTTGGTTAATGGCATGTTTTTTTTCCCGTTGATTTGTAGCCAGGCCTGCGTTCGGGTGGCATCARAATAATAAAGAAAAAGCATGAGTGAGAAGCAAAAGTGGCTATCAGTGCTGCAGCAGCTGGAAACGTTGCCCCTGGTGCTCTGCTGCAGATTCCAAGTGAAAATTGGTATCTGCAATTYTATACAGTCGTGACTGTGGGTTGTAATGACAGCTCTAGCCTCTTGCTTTGCTTGGACCTAGCCATAATTCTGCAGCTCTTCAGCATTTAGCTGATGTGGATGTACCTGTGGCATCCCCTTGTCCTCTCATTTCCAACATGCTCCTTAGCTGGATTTTGGCAGTAGCAGATCTGGAGTATCTGAGATGGAAGCAACTTCCTCAAAAAAAAATCATAAGCAGCTAAACTAAAATGACTTAAGCCAAGAACAAGAGAAGGGAACAGGGTTCAAGTGTTTGTTTGCTACTGCTGCTGCCCTCCGTGGCTGGTCTCAGTCCTCCTGAGAAAGACTTTGATGCTCCAGAGGCAAATGCAATGCAGTAACAACCCTGGCCTATGTGTTCTCCTGTTTGGACCCTATTCAAACCTTTAATCTGTAAATCCATCATATGAAAAGAACTATGTTTGCGTACTTTTTTCTTGCTTTATCATATTTTCCTTGAGTCTGTTTTCTTTATTTTCATCAAGTTCCTTAAGAAAATGCTTGAATTCAGCAGAGGAACAAAGAAGTTGACCTTCAGCGTTTTTTTTTTTTATTTATTTTAATTTGCCCTAAATTTTCAATTCTCGTTAGAGTAGCTGCCCACGTTAGGAGGGAGAGTTCAGGCATATGTCTTCTGTACCTTTTTCTCCGTAGTCTACAGCAAAGGCAGAAAAGTCTGCAAATTATTAAGCATTTGGCAGCGCCTTCTCACTGTATTAGGTTAGAGCTGCATCAGCCGCAGGATTAAGAGGAAGTGACAGGTAAGCAAAATGAGAACAAAAGCCTCATGCTGTTAGAAGCAAATGTCACTGTGTCGTACGTATTGTTCATACACGACACTGCTCTCWCTGAATATGCACTCAAGACGGAGAAGAAATGCTGGTGAGGACATTTGAGAACATTTGTTTGTGTGTCAAGATGTGGGCATAGGCTACTTARGTGTTTCACATACTTGTTTTCAGTGGTATCATTTTATATACCTTCATTTTTTTTAATGTTACAAGCTCTACAGCTAAGTGTCTTTACCAAATGTGCAGTGATTATGACCCTTTGTTTGATAGATGTTGGTCTATCACGCAGGCAAGGTGATGGAGATGTCTCAAGTTAGCCAAGGTGCTCATCACTACTGAGTCAAGGAGTTACTTGGCTAGATCAGCAATTTGGAGTGCTTTGGAAATGCACATACCTGACAATGGTTACGTTTTTGGAAACCTCGCTGCTGTGTTTCCAGGTGAGACATGACCTGAGTGGTCCCACACAGGACAAGCTGGTGCTCTTGGTTTCCTGCTTGTCCTCTTTCTTCCACATTTTGACAAAAGCTTCCGTTGACTGTTCTTCTCTGCAAGTCCAAGAGGCCCAGTATAATGGTCTCATTCATATTCAGGTAAGAAGGAGCACGCTTTGATACTGTGGAGGCACAGAATACTCTCATAAATCCTAAAGAAGAGCGGAGTTTTGCATCCTTGAAATGCCCAAGTAAATTTAGAAAATATATAGACTAGCCTAAGCCTGCCTTGTCACATTTCCATAGGTATAAAAAGAAAATGACATTTAACTTTCCTGCTATTGTATATATAAAACGTAAAACTACATATTTCATACTGCACATAGGCCCTTTGTAAAAAGGCGTCTCTTGTTGGCAGCAGCAATGAGTGACTTAGTGYTGATACTGCATAGGGCATTTTAATTGCTTCAGACTTAAGAGTCAAAAAAGCACAGGAGGGCAGGAGCCTTTATTTACCATATGTCCAAACAGTGAAGAAAAGGCTATTGCTTTCATTTCATTTCCTAAAAGCTATTTCTTACAGCTTTGCTTTTTGAATTTTTCCAATGAAATAAGTGGACACTCAGGACTGATGAAAACTCAGGTGGCTGGAGAAGATGATGTTCACTGCTTTAATTTCACTTAGACACAAAAAAGAGGCTGTGGATGATGTGGTTGGTGTGACACTGGCCAAGTGTTGGATGCTGAGGTAGCCAAGCTGGCCAGCCATGCTGCTCGGGGGTATATTTATGACATTTATGACTTTAATTCATTGCAGTCAGTATCTCACGCAGGTGTTTGCCTGCAATTTCATMTTGTGGGTTGCTTTATTGATTAATATTGCACAGCCTATCGATGACTCTTTCTCTAGCAAATGCTGTTCAAATATTAATGATTAAGGCATTCTGTAAATAGACTCCAAAATCTTGCTCCAAAGGAACTTTGTATAAAGTCRTTTTCCACTCTGTTTCTTAGAGAAGAAACAAATATGTGATAGAACTCTGCAAATTCTCTTCAGTATTTCATTTGCCAGTTTGCAAGCGTCATCCTGGGAGCAATGAGACAAGAAAAGAGTCTTTTCTCCTTTCGAGGTCTGCAGTGAGCAGCGTAAAGCCACGCACAATGGGTTTAATTTATATATTATGACAAGCAAGTGCATCTCCAGGGTGCTCTGCTGTTGGGGAATATAGTTATAATCCAAATCATCCATGATGTTGCTGAAGGTGCTGAGATTTCCCAGGTTCTTAGAGATGGAAAGCACATCAAGGGACACCCCTGCCTCACTTCGTACGAAGGCAGGGAAATAAGATCATCAGCCCAAATTGTGCCTATTAATCAACAGCATGATCTTGCAATAAGAGCCTTTAAGAATCCACAGGGCTTTGGGGCTGCAGTGGGTGCTTGTATCACCACATCCATACGTTCATGKTGGTAAAGAGCCACCATTTACGCCCAAGAATAACCCCAAAGATTCTCAACAGCTGCAAATTAACAATTAAACCTCCAATATTGATAACACACTGATAAGAAAGAAGCATATAATAAGCAGAATGAGTCACCGTCTCACAAATAACTGGAGAACAGTTTTTCTCTCAGTACTTTCTACTTCCTTTAATCTTTATTTTTTGTTTTAATTTGCTCTCAGCATGTGTACTTGCCTGGGTACTTTTCATACCTATCTTCTACTACTTAGGTTACATCTGACTTCAGAAGTTGTATTTTGTTAATAAGCTTTTGCGGGAAGAAGACAGATTTTTTAAGAAAGTTCAAAGTTGATTAAGAATGAGGAACGAAATAAAAAGAAAGTGCAACAGCCTGAAWAAGGAGACAAGAAGAGAGTGCAGTGCAGAAACAGTCATTTTGCCAGGTCTCTATGCAGGCCCTGAGCGACCCAGTGCTGCTGCCATAGGCATGCCTGGAAGTTAAGTTACTGTGGAAATGTTAGGAAAGTTGCCCTATGCTTAAAAAAAAAAAAAAAAGAAATAGCCAAATAGCCATCAACATCGGCATTTGAAAGAACGTCAATAAATTTGGCTAGAAAATGAAAAACTATTTCCCTTTGTATATAAATGTTATTCCTTTATTTTTATTTATTTAGTTTTTTTTTATTGAACTCTTGTGTTAAGTCCTTGAAGACAGGGAGGAAATGTGTAAGACTTTACAGACCTTGCTTCAAACTGTATTTAAATTAACACAAAAACGATAGAGTTAATTAGTCCCACGTGTTTTTGTGGGGTTATGTTTCTTATATCTTTTCAATTCTGCAGGTGGGATTTAGGACTCCTAAACTCTACGATGTGACTCAGAAGGTCTATAAAGTTGTTTTGTTTTCTGTTTTACGGGACTGTTCTGTAAAGGTTTGCATTTACAAGATGCAATCTTTGGAGAAGATTTTTCTCTTCAGGTAACTGTTCCCATAAGCACRATTATTTTTTTCTAATATATTGCTCATTTTTGTACATGTTCGTACTGATTTTTTTAAACAAACGATCAAAGCCAAGGCTCTGATCCTACAGAGCAGTGCAAGGTAATCCAAAAGAAGACTTTATGACACTTTTTGTATCCACTGGAATGAATCCTAATTTGAAACTTGTGCAGTGAATGATGTGTTACTGACTATCAGGAAATTGGTGAAGGAAATAACCAATTTTCAATCAACGTAATTGATTGCTCGGGAGGTTTGAAATCTAGAGATATGGCATTACATCTTCTGCAGCTGGGCTAAAAGATTTTTCTAGATCAGCAAACACAATTTATGGCGAGAATTACATTTTGCTTTCCCAAAAAGAAATATCTTTACGAGCAATTGTAGAAACGYCGCATGACAGTTTAAAAATCATCAACGCTCTAGTCTTTTGGGTCATTAATAAYGATTAGCAAGTCCAAATTCTATTAGTAAGTCTACACTCAGATGTATGTTTCAAGAATCAGAAAGTGCCGAACCCTCCAACAAATAAGCTGCTTTATTGACTTTCGTAGGTTTTAAGTACATTTTATCATTATTTTAATCCTGAGTCCGTTCTGTGACATTAATCCATAGTTGGAATAGCTCCTAAAATGTGGTTCTCCCTATCTTTACTATTAGGACATAAAATTTACAGTAAAACACAATCAAGGAGTCCCACTGACGGTTGATAACGGTGGTGTTAAGAGCAGAGGACATGTGAAAGGAGAGGCTAGTTCATCCTGCAGGAGGTAATTTTGAAAGCATGATCTGGTATTTTCCCTTTCTAATTCTGATTCTGCTCAGTAAATAAATGAATAAATCCCATATAAAGTCAGTGTAGGTCTGACTAGATTCCCCACAGATAGGAATAAGAATATTTCTCGAAAATGTAAACATGTCAATCTGAACCACTTCTGCTAATTTTTTTCCTGTTTAATGTCTGTGGGTGAATTGAAATGACCTCCAAGACACCTGCATGGGCAAGCTAGCCACCGTGCTGCAGTAAAACTAAGTAGCACAGATGAGCTTGTGGTCTCACCTCAGCTAAGACCCAGCTATATAATAAYGTTTCAGATGTATTTGCCCCTCCAGTGCTGCAGACTTGTGAACTGCGTGTGCTGCTCCTAGAAGAGAGCATTGCTGAACGCCCACGGTTGTGCACACACAGCCTCACACGTTCTTGTGCTTCAGATTCCCCTGCATTCAATCAGCCAAGACATGTAATGGCCATGCCGTACCTGGGCATAAAATATTATTTTTGCATTGCTGTGCTTTCTGAGTGCTTTGCACATCACCTTGAACTGTCTGCTCGAGTGTAAGGAGAAGTTTCACTACCCACCTTGCAAAATTATTGTTTCCATCTATTAAAAGAAATAGGCTCAAAATCGTTTTGAAAGGATAAATAGAACAGAATGCTTTGATTCATATCTGTGTGCTAGAAATTTCACACATCGAGTAAAATGCCATGAATACATCATTATTTTGACAGCTTTGTGAAAAAAAAGGAGGCAAGAGAAGCGCATTGCACGGATTTAATTTCTGCAGCTTTACAGCTCTGTGTGTTGCAAAGGAATCGAATCCAGGCACCAGAGCAGAGCAGGTGGCAAACCCAAGGGCAGGGTGGAGCTGCTAGGTAAAGGCTTGGCAAAGCTCATACTGGGAGTGTGAGCCCCCACTAAGGACTCCCCAACTGGAACGTTTGTCTCACACCTTCCCAGAATAGTCCCTTTTGTCTTTTTTCAGTCCCTTTTGTCTTTTTTTTTTTTTTTCAGGCTTCTCCTAGGGCAGGGGGTGACAGAAGAAGAGAGACTAGAAAGCCCTGAGAAGGGCTAATACCATGGCCTTGAGAGCTTAATGGAAACASCTGTGCTTTCCCCACCCAGGGACAAGAGGAAGGCCCCATGGTCCAGCAYTCAGGTAGGCTGAAAGGGTGGCTATGGATGCAGAGGTCCTGTCAGAGCAGAAGTAAATTCCTTGTGATGAGTAGCAAGCTGGGAGTGGAGCACAGTGGGGAAAAACAAAGTCAGCATTGGGGTTTCGTGGACAAGGAACATCATCTCAGGGCCAATGGAGAACAATTTATGTTGAGGTAAGCGGAGGAAAATTGGGAAAAGGCTCCTTTGCTTCCCTGAGCAGCACACTTCTTTGTTCTCATGCCTCTTTCCTAAGTTTCTCATCCTAATAGTGATGCGACTTCTTTCTTTTCTGATTTTGTGGGTTTTTTAAGTTAAATTCTAGAGCACAAGGATGTGTAATGCTCTTGTTATGTTTGTCATAAATCATAGATTTGGGCCTCTCRTACAGCCACAAAATGAGTAGCATATTTCTAGACAACAAAGGCTTTTTTCTTTCTTCCATAGCATGACTCCAGACCCTGCAGACTTTATAAAAATAACAGGTGAATGYAGCAAGTTGCTTAGGGTTGTTAATATCTTTTTGCTCTCAGTTGTCATGATTTCTTCTTTTCTTTGATCTGGACCAATTTGGGATTGTGGCAAGCATGTCTTTTCTTGYGGAGCAGAAGCCTGACCTTGCTGAACTTTGGCGTGGTCTTCAAGGTGTCCTGTATTTCACTGGTAGTATTTCAATATTCTTCCTTCTTTTACCAGCAAAACACACACACACAAAAAAGCAGAGATTTGCAAAATCACAATTAAAACTACAAGTGAACTGAAATTTTTCAGAGCTAAGAAAACTTTCCAGTAAAGTTCACATTTTTATGGGCTTGTTACTTTACACAAACCCGYTTTCTTCTTTCCTGTCACATCTCAAGACCTTTTTTTATAAGGAATTGCCATCTCTTTTCCCCCTAATTTAAATTCCACTCTATCTGTTTGGAGTGTAAGGTTTAGCTTAGCAGTGAAATTATTTTAATGATGTGGCTCAGTGCTCGTATATATTCAGACAAGCAAACATAAAATGGTCATTCTTTATATTAAGGGTCCAACTGTATTTTAGAAAAGGTAATAAATGGCAGATTGATGACTTGGATGGCTCCAGTAGTAGCCAGTGTGTATTACCAAGGTTACTAGCTCATCAGCTGAAGGTATTGCAGATGGCTGCAAGCCAAACTTAGCAGAGACCTGTATACTACAGAGAGACTCCATAATAGTTGTTTAACATGTCTTAACATACAGATTAACTCCTTATCTACTCTTTATGAAATATATGGGAATAGAAAGCACGTCCATAAAAGGAGAAATGCAATTTCCATGTGATGGCTGCATGTTGGTTCCTATTTCAGCAGAAATGCACAGTGGGATTTGCAAGGATGCCCATGTCACCTGCAGTTTAGGTCAGGTTTTACGAGGGGGCATTGTGCAGTGCTCATCCCATTCCAGTTGGGATTAGCCCTAAACATTTCTTGGGTAGTCCTGAATATGTTGCTGCAACTTCTTCTCTTAACATTAGACTGAATGTCCATTTTAAGTTCACATCTCTTCCTAGGATGGTGTTTTCTATTATTAGTTTTGCCATTAATACTGGTGCCAAGATCAGACTTCGACTGCCTCCCCCTGTCCACAGTCTTGTGCCTTATCTGAAGTTTTGGGCTACTGGCCACTGGCAGGTCCAAGACATTTTCCTTATGGTGGCTTTGGATCGGGTCCTCCTAATGCAGAAGCTAGGTGTTAGTCTGTTTTTAAAATATCCTTTTGGTAGTTCAGATCTTGTTGTATATTGAGATGGCAAGTGTGTGTTATTTAAAAATGTGCTTAATGGGCAGAACTGTCATTTGCAATAAAGAGGGTGAGATCCAGACTGTTTAGTCTCACTATTTCTCTTTAGCTCCCCAGCCTTTTTGTATCCATCAGTGTACTACTATCTGTGGTTCTTCAGCAGCCAAATGGTTAATCTTTCTTAAATTATCTTAAAGTAACCTTCTCTTGACCATCGATAACAAAGCCAGCCTAAGTCTGCCAATAGAGCACACGACAGTGTTGAGATTTGGGATTTTTTTTGCTAGCAGTGTTGTTTGATATTGGATGTTTGCAATAATGACCCTAGAAAGCATTGATTATTTTTCTACTCTCTGTTAAGTTTATAAATTTAATTCATGCAAGAAAAAGAAAGAGAAAGCTAGATGGGTTGAGGGGGCTGAAAGACTCTGGTTAGTTACTGATTTATTTTGACTTGGGTACTSTCTCCCACTTCATGTAGGCTTAGATTTGGAAAAAAAAAAAGGAAACAAATGAAAACCAAACAAGATTCCTCATCTCTTTTGTTAATTTCTGCATAACATAGAGAAATGGGACTGAAATTCTGAGCTGTATATGGGTCTTGGCAGTGGACGTGGCTGAGCTCAGGACCATGAAGCCAGGAGCAGTCAAGCTCTCTGTGGTTCCGCGCGTACTGTCTTGGTAGGACCACTTGGTAGGACCACAAGGATGTAAAGAGGGATGAGGAGGCAGGGATAGCCCCGTGATACTTTGGGCCTGGCCTTGATCTCTGCAGTGAGTGTAAAGATGCTGGAGGAAGCTGTGCTAGGCTAACTGGTTCCTTCGGTGTCTGTCAATGGAGCACATGCCCTGTTGTTACTCAGAATATAGACACAAGACCGCAGAGTCCACGGCTAGCTGCATAGGGCAGATGGAGGAGACATTTACTGGGTAAAATCTGTATGTGTGGTGCTGTGTTACGGAGCTTTTGCAGTCTTTCAGGACATAACCTGCCTGCCCTGTCCCGGCGGCTGCTGTCTGGRTGAATTAAGTCCATTGGGACAGGAGAGAGAGAGAAACCCAACTGGGAATCATGGTATGCATGGAGCACCTGCAGGCCCAGAGCTGATGGTGGGGGGAGAAAAAGGACCCTTRAGATGTTTCTCCGTGCCTGGAAACTGCTGATGCAGAAAGCAGCAGGAGCAGAAGGAATCCCTAAGCTTCAATATCATGGTAAASGGTAGATGGACAACACAGGTCTTTGTCAGAGGATTTTGTGTATGTCTCTTAGCTAGCAATGGAGGGATTTGYATTACTAGTGCTTAGCTTCACAGGTCAAATAACCTAGCCATGAAAGAGGTTCCTACACCAAGGGGATATATCACTTAAGAGGTAGCTCTGCCTTCCCTTCTCAGTTATCACTAGAGGACTTTAGCAATTTGGTAAACTGTGCAATGCTACAGTTTACAAGTTCCAAGTTCAGTTCCCAGATTGATATATTCAAATATTCCTCTTTTTTTTTTTCCTCTGGGGCATATAAAAAACCTATATATTATAGGTGTTTTGTTTGTCTATAGGGTGTTTTGTTTGTTTCTTTGTTTTTTACCAGAATTGCTGTCTTTATTCTCAAAGGGTGAAAAAAAGGGTGAAAAAGGGTGAAAACTCTTGGCTAGCAGTAAGTCCATGAATAAAACAGCAGTTGTTCTTAGGCTTGGGAAGTTTGGAGGAACATGGCATGGAGCAACTTTATCAAAGCAGTCTGTTTGTGCTTGGCTTTTGTAGAGCCAGCAGAGAAAGAGGATTTTGAAAACTGAGAGTAAATGTTATAAAAATGGCTCATTGCATTGGGGTCTGCAGACCTATTGTGAGAATAGCTTATCAACTTGCATTATCTTTGAAACTAAGATTAGACTAATATCTCTGAAACCAGGCTCAAATTGCCTTAGGATAAGCTCTTGGAAGAGTTTGCTAATCTCCCCCTGCTGAAGTCATTTTTGTTTTTCCTATTTTTTTTTTTTAACTGTGGGTTTTTGCTGAGGGAAGGAATGCATCTCTGACACGAAGGGATGTGCTGGTAATCATTCTTCTCCAAGAACAACTTTCTTCCTGAAGAAGGAAGAAACAGGATTGGTGTGATACTTACTCTTCTGATTTCTTTCTACCTTCCTTACCATTGATCTTTTAATTTTTCCATCACATTTTTCCAGACACTTGATGTGTCCTGAGAACCTGAGCGCACATTGCCAGGTKTCTGGGCAGCACGATGTGAACTCAGCTTTAACCTGGCAGCAGCAGGAGATTTGGGCTAGACCTCTTGGTGTCTCTTCCATCCTGATATACTCTGCAATTCTCTTATTTTCTAAGGCCTTGTTTCTCATCATCTCATCTCCACCCACACCTCAGATGTACCTGAATGGTAAGGACAATTATGACCTCTTAAATTGGAGACTAGTTTCTGCAGAACTTAATGCTTGGGGATGTTCAAGATCTACAGGAGACAGGGTTTCCCAGCTGCAGCTATGGGGCTGGTCCTCTTCAGGGCACCTTATCATTATGGGCATTTATAGATGTTTCATCATGTCTCTGATCTTCTCCCCATTGAGTCCTTCAAAAGAAGGAGAAAGATTTGATTTCTCTCATGACTAGAGAAGGATAATACAAAGCCTACAATGCACAAATGACATTAGGAGAGCAGGTAAGATTTCAAATTTGGATTTGTGGTTCAGGTTACGAGTATTTTATTCAAGTTTCTCCTTTCTCTGTCCCTGCTCATCAACATTAAATAAATATGTAGTTTGTAGGTCTGCAAGTACCAGGTTTTCCAACCAAATACCTGCACAGTGCTGCCTTGTATCAAGTCTTGTGTAGCGTGATTGCCCTTGAGACATCACCCACTCCATTGGATTCGATCGTGGTTGAGGATTGACAAGCTGCGAGGGGAGGAGAGGCAGTGCTCATACATAAAACCTATGTTTATCCAAGTGTCACTTTCTTAAGCAAAGAGGCTGGCTAGGAATATTAGGCRAGTCATCTTTTATGTCTGACTCCTCTTTACAGTGGCCTGATAGAGGAGTATGTTCATAATGATGGAAGTGGGAATCAGTCATATTACGTGTTTAAAATGTCAGTGATACCGGAGTATTTGTAAATTATTTCCTTAGGTTTGCCTTGCACGTTCCCTTCGCTCCACGCGTATTGGATGCGAAACAATTTGGCATGTGTTCCCAATTCCCTGCCGTTGACGGATGCCATTTTTAGTTCCCCGCTTGCATGATACTTCGAGGAGAAAAAATGGGGATGTGAATCTAGGGTTTTCTGAGATTTTTTTTTTTAAGGATTTTTTTTTCCAGATTTTTTTTCCAGAAATGTAGCCTTGCTGTTGTTTTAAGTTCACTTTGCRAGCATTATTTCCCATGTGGTATGTCACAAGCAGGAGGTCATCATGCTGGTGCCCTTTGGTCTGCGAGTTCTCTGTTGTCCGTGCAAGCACTGGCAGAGCGAGCGGTGCGAAAGCCTCCCAGGGCTATCCCCTGTCTGCAGAAACCTCCAAGCGGGCTGTGAAACGTGAACCAAGTAAAGATAAGCACTCACATCCAGGGTTCCTGCTGCTCAAGAGAAAATGCATTTCGGTAGAGAGCAGACTGCGCTGCCTACATCCACAGGCAAGCAATTGGGAAATGCAGCCAAAGGCGCATAGGAGCCACTGGGAGGCTGAGTCACTTCAGGCTCATGCAGCTCCTCGCACCAAGCGAGCTCAAAAAAGGTCTTTTTGGATTTGCTCTAGTCATTCAGCGGATGGTAACAAGACCCCAAGCACCAGGAAGAGCTTTTGGATAAAGAAATGTACGTGGCTGCACTCCAGGTTTTGTGAAAGAGATGATTCTCCTTTGAAGTCCTTTGGTTTCGGAGCAGACCCTGGGTACTCCAGGCGCACCCCGTGGAAGGGACAGAGGCCAGACTCACCCCCAGCATTTTCATGGATCTCCGAGGAGAACAATCCTGCCCTTCCTTAAACACACAACTTCTGCTTACRTCCAGCAGAAGGCAGTCCCCCTGGGCCTCCTGCTTGTCTGCATCCTCAGCAAGGTGCCAGGCAAGGATCTGTCCCTAAATCGACTGATCCTTATCTGTTAGGGACCTGGTGCTCTACTCGCTATTCAAAGCCCCAGTAAAATAAAAGGGCCATTCATAAGCCCCTGACAGCGAACAATCATGAAAATTGCCTTTGAATTCCTTTAATTTGCTTATAGAGTGAGAACAATGGGAGAGAATAATGGCAGTTACTGAAAGAAGTAGCTGCAGGCAAAACAAAAAAAAAACACTTTTTTTTTTTAAGCTCAAATCCAGGAAAACAGAAAGGGATGGGGAAGAAGGAGAGGTACCCAATAAGATGCCCCATGATCTCTAGCTCTGTTTTTTGTTGTAGTTGGGTTTTTTTCTGCATAATGAGAGTCTTCACCTGGCTGTACTGTGATGAACAGGGAAAATCCGTGCATTTAGGGTCAGCTTAGTCAAGCTGCATGTGGGAGCGCCTCCGCTGGCAAAGCCATGGGAAAGTTGTTTTCTTCCAGTTTGCTTCATGCCAATGCAAAAACTATACCTCTCTGGGAACTAAGTGYATTGGAAACCAATAGGAGGAAAAATTACTCTAGCATTAGCTACTGTAAGGAAAGACTTTTAAGTCCTTCCTAGACCGAAGTAGATTGCTTGTGAAGCTAAAAGGGATGTGGGATTTTCTGAACAACAAAAGTGACTTTTAGTCCTCTGAAGTGGTTAGTTTATGCAAGTCAGGCACAGATAGATTCTAGAGAATTTGGGTGCGTGAACCTGCTTTCATACAGCCTGGTCCAGATCTGATTGTCTTTGCACATGGGGAGATGTGATGAACAGTTATTGGCCCTTGACCATATGGAAGACCCCTAAGTGACAGCAGAAACAAATGGAATTTACACTTCTGTGTGTCTAACTTCCTTCTAAAAGTCAATGGGATTCCTAAATCAGGTAAGCACTGCAGTACTGTGCAAAGCAGTGCTTAAATACATGTAATATGCATGCCTCCCAAACCAGCTGCCATTGTAAGAAGAGCCTGGGCTTTATACAAACTATTGCTTTTTCTCAGCCTGCTCAGGTGAGCTCAGCTGTATAACTGAGTATGGAGGTAATTCTAATCTGGGGAGCGTGGATGAGATTTATTCCTCTCTCTATTTTGTTAGGTGGTAACAGACCAAAGGTTGGGTACAACTTGAGGGACTCAGCCCTCATTTTCTATCCACAGCTAAATAGAAAAGRCCTTCTTGTTTAACTTCCAAGTTGCTTTCTGCACATCAAAGACCACTGAGACACTGCTGCAAGTAAGGGCAGATGACCAGCAATTTCACAGCTGCAATTAATACCCTATATTGACCTCATTCCTGTAATGAAAAGCTTGCCAACAGGGATGTCCACATGGAGACACTTACCTGCTGTAAGAAGAGGGAGAGTGACTGTGGTAATATTATCACATCAGTGTTCAACTTCATGCAGGAACCAAGCCATGCAGTGCAGATTGTTGTCAGGGGGTTACAGAATAGAGCTTTCCAACAAAAGGTGATTGTTAAGAGGTGACTATGTCCAAATGTTAGCAGGCATTTTCTTGCATAGAAAGAATTTCCCCTGCTCTTTATCTTTATATACACTTTTTTTTTTCCCCTTGGATATAGACACAGTTGCAGTTTTGCTATCGGAAGAGATCTCAGCAAAGGGGCTGTAGGTAAAGAAGAACTCCATTATGTTGTTAAAGAAGTCATGAATTAAAAGAAATGAACTAAAAGAAATGGTTCTCCAGGCMACTTCTTCCTCTCCACTTGGCATCTGCAATTCTGCTGTGATTCCCTGCACAGAAATGTCACAGGTCAGAGATGCCACAAACACCCATGTTTGTAGTCTTGTTCTGCTCCTTTTGGGATGATTCCTCACCTGGGATGCTACTGAGATGCAGATTTACAGTATCTCCCAATTACTGTGGAGGCACTGTTCTCATCCTGATGCTCCAAGGCTTAAGACATATTCTGGGAAGCAGAGTACCCTAAGAAATTGTCTTTTACTAGGGACCAAAAAGCTTCTTAGTTGCATAAGCCTAAGTCTAGAGGATTTAAACAAGCTCTCCTGGCTCTACATCATGCCAGCTCTGAATCTRTGCTGTAAGCTTGCTTTTTGTTAGTTTACTCTCCTTAAAAATTGAAGGTACCTTGCAGTCAGTGCATATGTTGTGCTTAATAATACATGAAAATTTGTGCCCTGTTCCTCCAACCGATCAAAATCTACATGAGAGAAACAAGCTTTGTTTTAAAGTCTCTTGCCCTGTTAAAGCATCTGAGAAATGGATAGAGGAATGAAAAACGTGTGTGTGTGTGTGTGGAGGAAGGGATGATTATACTCAAGCTTGGTTGATTCTTAGTAGGCTCCAAAGAACAAGTATATGTAAAGGTAGAATTGCCTTTTTCTGCTACAAAGCAGCAAGGGGAGGATACGTAACCCCGAMTTGTTCCTTAACAAGTGAAATATGTGTTTTACCATTTTTTTTTGCTGCATTTTCTGGAGCAAATTGAAAGGCACTTGCAGGAAAATGTCCCACTATTTTAAACACTTTTTGTAAATCCAAATAAATATCCCATGGATGCTRGGAAGTGTTAGCCTACTGCAGTGTAGCGTTGCGGTCTTCCTAGTGCTTATCTCTGCTTGCTTTTGTRTCATGAGTAGCCTTTATGATACTTAATTTCTTTAAATATTTGGGCACAGGTGATTTGACATAGTGAGTGGGCTCAGTAAAGCACAGACTAAACAGATCTCTGTGCAGTGATGAGATCTCTCTTCATCACAGTTATGCAGTGATGGTCTAGCTAGTGAGTGTGGTTGTTCCTGTGTATATAAAACRGTAATTACTAAAAGCTTGTGGCTATAAAAATGTGGGGGTTTTTATTCTTGGGGAGGCTGCTCGAACATTTTAATGGGAAGTTCTTTCTGTTCAAGGGACACCAGTGCACGGTGCATGTAACTGTTGATGGAAGAAAGGACCATGGTTTGCAATGCAAAAGGAGATGCTCTGTATAAATCGATAGAAGATGCAGGGTATAAAGTGGGCAAAATATTTGCTGGTACCAGCAGAATTGAGAGACCACCTTGGGACACAAGARCTAAGCTGTGGGCAGCTAGGGAATTCTCGCTCTATTTAAGTGGAATCTTCTTGAAAAGAAACAAGCAAATATTTTGTAATGAAGAGTAATGGTGGGGAAACAAGTGTAACTATCCAGGTCTCCTTGTAGCAATGGGTTTGGCATTGACTTCAAAACCGCAGTGTCGTGTGGGTTACTTTTGCCACTTCAACTCAAAAGGGCTGTTTTCCTTGCAACTCCTGACCTTTAAACTTCAGGAATAATAAAATACATTATTAATGAGCATTCATTTAGCACATAAATGCCCATCTGGTGGATCTGAAAAATAGAGTTTTGAAATACTGCCACCTTCTGATAATTTTGGGGTGCAAAGCCCAAAGTTCTGCAAAATTTGTCAAATTTATTATCCACAGTTCTAATTCAGTTCTTGATGCTAAACAGTACTAGCACTATAAAAACATTCGTTCCCTTGCCAGCTCCCACTATATGTGAAACTGTATATGCAGCTGTAGACAGTGAGGAAGAAAATATAGYACAATTTCTAACACACAGTAGGACAGACAGCAGCAAACTTTTTTGAAGTATTAACTAAAGCACTTCAGTAGGAGTTTAAAATTTAAATTTTAGGAGTTTAAAAGCATTGACACTTACATTTGAATTTAAGTAGTTGTTAAATGTTTCAGAGAACTGAAGCTAAACCGGTAGAACTGTAGGATGAAGTAGGCTGGAGGAGAGGTATAGSTGCCCACAGCCCTAGGGAATCAGATTTCTCCCTCTTGCACAATTCCCACCTCTTTGCTTTCCTAAAATTCAGATGTTACTTATCCCCATTCCGCCTTTGTGCTTATGTTAATTTTCCAGATGGTATTTTATGTGTCCTGCCTCATACCATTGCTGTGTTACTTAATTGGCAATGATACTTAAAAATAGCTTTTCCCAAGCTGGCTTTTTCTTGTAAAGTTCATCCAATTTGAGCTTTCCAAGTGCCCTTTGTGCTGTGACAGTGTATATTGTGTACCAATATGGTTCACACACCATTTAGATTCCCTGATAGGGATAGTCTGCTTGGCAAAGACAGCAGGCCTTTAGAAGCAGCAGAACTGAATACAAAATCCAAACTCAGGTGTCCTTAAAGTTACCATTTCAAGCTCTCAGAATTTAGGCAACACGAAGCTATGGTTCTTAAATTTCYGCAGATTCTCTTAAGTTTTTCCAAATTCAGTGCTGGGTTTCAGTAAGGTTGGGATGTGTAAGTTATGCTCCCACCAGTGGAATTATGATGCCCTTGACATTAACCTGGTCCATGTTTACACTGTGTTTTTACAACAGTTTAGGCTTGCCTAAAATAGATATCCAGGCTTGTCCCTGGCAAAACAAGTGTGTGGAGATGAGGGCTGTGCAAGCAGATTCCCCTGTCATGGGAATTCCTCTTTAAAGTTGTATTTGGGATGATAGGAATGATGACAGGACTTAAGAGCAGCAGAGGAACAGAGCAACTCAGCTCCAAAGCTACAGCATTGCTTTCTTGTGAATTCATCCTGTATCATCATTCCTGGCCTTCCTGGAAGGTCCTTGGCATCGTGAGCAGCATCCATGGGATGTGCAGTAGGTGTCAACAGCTGYAGAGCCAAGAAACCATAAGGTCTTGTGTGAGAGTGTTGTGGTGAGACACACATGGAAGCTAGGCAGGTAGAGCGGAGAAGGGAGTCTTCTTCTCATGGAAGCTGGAATAACTTGTGCTAAAGGATTTGGCCATCTGCTTGCCTCTATCCCCTGGAGTTGAGGCCCTTTYAGTGGTCAATGGAAGGGTTCATAGGGTTTTATCACCTATTAAACAACTTCTCCAACTTACCACTCTTTGCATGAGATTTATTTCKTTMTTTATTTCATTTATTTCATTTTCCAAATTAGTGCAATTTCTCTAGTCTTCCACCTGGGCGATATTTTAACTTGTTAGCTGATTTCAACTCTGTTTTACAGAACAAGAGGAGTCTTGGTTCTGCTGAGTCTGCTTTGCACAAGTTTTCTGAAAATAAATACACAATCAAGCACGCACTGTGCCGCACTGATAGGAAAGACTGAAATTTGATTTCAACTGTATAATTGCACAATAGGAAATCCACGGGTGTGAAAGACATATTAAATGAAAACACTCTGAAAACAGAATTCAAAAGTTTTTCTGCCTCTGTAATTACTTGCATGTTGACTTTGATAACTGAGAATTGGGTAAAATAGCGTGTATTCAGTTAAGGAAGGTAAGTCCTGCCCTAGGACTTGGACTGCAGACTGGCAGGTAATGACCAGTGGATGTCAAGACAGACAGAGTGCCCTGATGAAACCTGTTATGACCACTAAYGTGCACTAACAGTAGGTGAAAAAAAGGGGAGTTGAATATTTTTTTTGTGGCTGATTCAAAGCCAGCTGCATGGTGTGAGTTTCCTGTTTTGCACAGGCTTGTTTCTCTCTGTACAAATCATATGTAAAAGGATAACTGTGCACCTGGTCTCCAGGAATTTGTTGCCAGGTACTGGAGATCCAGTACATAAATTTAAAGATCATTGCAAACTAAAAATAAAGACTCATTTTTCATCAGAAAGGTGAATGCATTTGACCCTTGAGCACTTGCTCAATTCAGCACATATAGGTGTGCTGCTGTTTGTCATCCTAAAAAGACTGTTTTCCTGGTTACTGTCTAAATATATGTTTCTTGTTTCCAGTTTAATGCAGAAAAGTCTTTCCAGTCGAATGATAAAGACTTCATCCCCAAGTTACAGATAAGAGACTCTCCCCCAGCTGAGTTTCAAGGCTCCACAGGCTCTGCTAGGTCCAAGGGATGTAAGGACATGAGCCACACCATCTGATCTGAAAGCAGGCTCCAAGTGTTTTGAGGATAGATCTCACCATATGCATAGTTTGCCCCTTCTGCTGTTGTATGTTAAGCTCAGGAGAAGGCAGGTACCATAATTGCCTTCAGCGAAATTGTCAAACCAAGGAAAGCCTTTAAAGCTACAGAGAAGGGGAATGTAATGAGCGCCCTGGAAGGAAGAGGCTAAGAGAAGAAAAATTGGCAGGGAGCATTAACATATACTTTTAACAAGCCTTTTCACAGAGGGAAGAATGACCTAGAGGTATGAATGTTGTAGTGCTTTTTTTCAATGAAAGGATTTAGTCTGTGCTGCTGGGTAGAAGAGAAATGAGTATCCTCCCCACGTTATTTTACATTTCAGTTTGGAAGAGCAAGAGGAAGCTCTAKTTAGCCCATTGAATACAGCCCCACAGTAATACAGCATATAAAACCTTCAAGAAGTGACAGGCTTACAAATTTCTCATTGAAGATAGTTTTCAGGAGAACTCCTTGGCTGTTTTAACCATATGCCACATTAGGCATGAATTATTAGAAATGATTAGCTGCAGTCTACATTCATACTACCTCCCAGGGACCTTTCAGACTGGATTTATGGGGAGAGACTAGGTTTCCTGAAACTTTCTCTCTAAAGAATACCGCAGATCTTAGGGCCTAAGTCGAGCTTTGATGGAATAAGGACTCCACGTTTGAATTGCTGACTGAACTCTAACAGTGCACACCCTCTGGGGATGATTAGGGATAATTTCCCTCAATAACAGTTGCATCATGCAGCACTTCCAGATGGAGGTGGAGGACTTGTCCAGTTGGAGGTGGAGTTCTGTGGAGATGTGCACATGTGGGTGCACGCTAAGGCAGATCCGAGCACTGCACAGCTCTCTAATCATGTGTACTAGCAAACCTTTGCCCAGCAGATTTGGTGGCTTGCTCTGAACATTGTAGACTCCCTTTTCTTTCCGTTTCTTTTCAAGGCCTTCCTTCCTGAATCTGGAAATGCCATCTACTCTCCTTCTCTCATGGCCTGAATTCTAAGATCTCACTTGCCTTGGTGTTGGCAGATGTGAGTGAAAGGTCCTGACGTAAGGTCCCTCAAGGCTGGGCTGCAGGCAGTCTATGCTTGAGCAGCCAGAAGCTCGCGTGTTTTAGACCATTGCTTAGTATTTTTGGAGCCCGTGGGGATAGTGTGCAGGACACTGGCTTCTCCTGCAATCCTCCTGTGCAGTGCATTGTGCTTCCAGCTGTATTACAGTAATCCAGCCCTGTGTGATGGAAGAACAAGTCCGATACAGGAATAATTTTTCATATGGAGGTGTGTGAATGGAGAAAAATCTGTATTCTACCCTGCAAAGAAAGGGTAATTACCTGTGCAGGTGATGTTACTTTGTAGTTAGCACGTGTTGGTGTGGAAGGCGCTGAGGCTGGGACTCGGGCTGTTAAGGCAGCAGGTGAATTGCTGGGATAGGTGACCGGCASTACAGTCAGCGTGAGATGCAGCAGCCAGGCAGGGCTGACTGCACCAGGCATGCTCCCAGTGTCACAGGTCGAGATGGGTGACACTAGTTGATTCAGACTGTTTCTAGGCTGCAGACACGGTTTCTGTAAATCTTGACTACTCTGCAAACTCAGCTTTGTCCACRTTGCTTCTAGGGGTACAAGGGAGCCCCTGAACTTCCAGGTGAGCATTTCAGGTGTTTYGTTTTGTGTTGAAGGCACGGATTAAAATGCTCCTATCAGCTCAACTTTGAATATAGGTTGTTCCCAAAGCATTTTTTTTTCCAATTACCAGCTCACCACAAAATCTATTACTGCTCACTTGTAATCCTGACTATCGGGACTATTTGTCTTCCCACCTAACCAGGTGAACAGCTACAGGCGTTGTTTATCGTGCTGAACACAGTGAGACAGACTYAAAAATCCACTACAACAAGAAGCAACCCATTATGGTAAGAGAAGAGTTTCTACTCTGAAACAAATATCTTCAGGCTTCAGTCTGAAATATAGCCTACCGTTGGGTTTTCTGCATGGATAGCAAGTTTGCTCTATGATACAACAAATCTCCAGCGTGGACTAGCTTGGTTTTATTTTCTAATAAAAAATCAGACCTGCACCTAGGAACTGAGCTGGAGAGGCAGGCTCCTTACCTGTGGTTGAGTTTTCAGCAAGGTCTGCAGGCCCAGCTTTTGATACCATCTTATTTCTTCACCATCATAGTCATGAGGTTTACAAAGCTAAGCCATACCATTAATATTGGATGTGTGCTGCCCTAAAACAAAAGCCATGGGGCAAGTTCTTAGCCGGTGTGAACTAGTAGAGCACCAAGCATGAAGTCTTAATCAGTTCTTTGTTGGCTAAAGGATTTGGCAGCACTGAGCTTTAAATGACAACCCTCCTTTCTAGTTGGCAAGGACTCCTACCCAGTTGTCTCTGTCTTCCTCTGCTTTCTCTTCTTATTTTTTTCCCATCTGCACATCTTTGTACTCCTTACCCCAAAATTCCCCTACCTCATTTGTGCTGTKGATCTCCTATCACCTTGCTGAAATTTTGGTGGATTTTCGTGCTGAGCCAGTAGCACATCTCTAGCTCCAGGACGTTCCTGTGCAATGTGCAAAGTCCCAGCTTCCACCATGTGATTGCTACAGCTACTTGAAGGAAACAGAAATCTTTTAGAGATTTCTTTTAAGAATGTGAGGCTAATGAAATAATTGTCCATCTGTCCCTTTTATTTCTCTATCCAACAGTTCTTCACAAACTTTTGAGTTTATTGACCAGTTTCATATAGGATGACAGAGCCCTGGAACAGGCTGCCCAGAGAGGTTGTGGAGTCTCCTTCTTTGGAGATCTTGAAAACCTGCTTGGATGCAGCCCTGTGCCATGTGCTCTGGGTGACCCTGCGTGTGCAGGGGGTTGGACTAGATAACCCCTGAGGTCCCTTCCAACCTCCACCCAGCTTGGTGTTGTCCGCAAACTTGCTCAGGGTGCACTCAGTTCTGAGCTCTGCCATCCACCCAGTTCTCGATCCACCTCACTATCCACCTGTCCAGTCTACACTTCCAGAGGAAGTTATAAGGATGTTATGGGAGACTATGTTGAAAACTTTGATGAAGTCAAGGCACACAACATCCAAGGCTTTCTCATCATTCATCTAGCCCATCATCCCATCGTATAAGGCTATTGGGTTTGTCAAACAACTTCCCCTTGGTGAATCCATGCTGAGTGCTCTTGATCACCTTCTTTTCCTTTACATGCCTAGAGATGGTCACTAGGATGAGCTGCTCCATCACCTTTCCAGAGATGGAGGTGAGGCTGACTGGCTTGTASTTTTCCGGGTCTTCCCTGGAGCAAGTAGCATACTTTTCCCTCCTCCTGTGCTGTAATTCAGGTTGAGTGATTAAAATTTTGACAAATTTTTAAGCCACCACAAGCGAAATCTCCTAATARCACTTTGGGCAACTTAAATTGATCTTCTAAGAGCAGAAGTTCATAGATGTCAATCTCACTGTCTTCGAACCCACCATACAACCACATCTCAGGGAAGATTTTTTCATTTCCCCAAAGTAGTGGGAACTGCAAAACCACCCCCATACTCCCGGAGCAGCCTGACTCAGAGATGGCAGAGATGCTGACAAGATGATATTTTGTTTATGCTTTCAAATGTTCTCTTACTAGGCAGAGGGAGACAAAAAAAAGACAATTGCATTTTTGCAGCACTTCTGAAAGTGCAGTTCTGCATGAGCAATGATTGGCCTCATTGCTAAAATATGCTGCCATCATCTTACTCACTCTCCCACTTCTTTTGCCTGTGTGGGTTGCAAAGTGCTTATATTCATGACACTGTGCTTAGAGATACCAAAGCTGTAAGCCCCTCCAGTGAAAGCCAGTGCACTTAGCAGTTGACATATCAGTTTGTTTCTGTGGAGAGAATATTAAAATTAATGTAAAAGCGTAAACCCCAAAGATTAAATTAGAATAACAAAAGAGATGCTACTCACTAAAAGGAAATGAATTGACAAAATTATACTGTAGACCATGAATGAAATTTTCTGCGGAGCTCAGCTCCTATCAAGGAGCTATATAAAGAGCAGATGTATTAAAGGGCTCAGCGTCTCTCTGYACCTACGGCTTTGCTCTTTGCTGCCCAGCTGCAAAGGGGCTGTGACTTCAAAGAACCACAGCATTGTCCCTTCCTCCTGTGGGAGTTGGGGCAGGCCCCTTTTCTGCTCCTCACCCATCAGCATTGTGAAATATAAATCTATTTGGACATAACGTGGGAGAGGGAGGTGTCCTAACATCTTCGAAGTACACAGGAATTGGCAGAAAATCAACTATGAACTCACTATCCTATAATGCCCCTTTTCTAATTCTGTAATTCAGTCAGTGGTCATCTCCTGCAGCAGGTAAGTTCCTTGAAGAAGTGCCATCTGACAGCTGATGTTTTGCTTTAAGAGAGCAACATATTGAAGCACATGGATAATTAACTACCTTATGCTGTAGTATAGGCATTGGCAGTGGCTTGCTATCCAGGTTCTGCTTATCTTGTGACCCTGCGTGAGCCGGGGGGTTGGACTAGATGAACTTGAGGTCCCTTCCAACCTCAAGCATTCTGTGATTCTATGATCTTGGGGGCATTTTTTTGTTTGCTTGCTAAATTTTCCATCAGCGTTTGGGAAAGTTGATGTAAAAGATAGACAGTGGGGAACGCATTTGCTAGAAAGAGCACTTCCTTTGCACCAATGCTAAATGCCTGGTCCATATTGTTTGCATAGTTTGGCCAGCATCTTCTGTGTTTGGACGCTAATTACCAGCTCGGAAAATGACTCTAGCTCCCAAGTACTGCAAACAGTGACGTTTCCCAACAGGGACTTCACCCCAGTCCCATGATGAGTAGGGCATATGTTTCAGAGATGATATATTTSCCATTAATGGCTGTTGTGCAGCAAGGGGTTCGATTTTAGGTAGGCACATTATATCAAACTCACCGGATTGTGTAGTGCGGTGGGAAACACACTGCGTGTGCATGTGGTTTACAGGATGATCTATGTGAACTGGGAGGTGGGAAATTGGATGCATACTGCATCTCTGTCCGATGGTGAAAATAGCCAGTTTGTGGGCTGATGTATTTTGCTTAATAGTTAATCTATCTCATTTAGCAGGCAATGTATCTGAGCTTGTAGGTGATAGATCTGATTTGGTGAGGGACATGTCTGACTCAGCAGTTGAGTAACATTACTTGTTTTYGTATATATCTTCTTTCATGGAGAATAGGCGCACACACACTTTATATATATATGTATATATATTATATATATTTTAGCTGGTGATGGAACACATTCCAAAATGAATCACTCAAACTTCTTATGCAAGGGATTTTTTTCCCCCCATACCTCACACTTTGCCATCATTTTACAGAACAGCTGCTTTGCAGATGCATTCCAAGCTTTCTGGAAATCACTGATGTCCAAAGTGCTAGGGAGCAGGCCGTGAGAGCCAGTGCAGGCTGTGCTGCCCAGCAGGTAGGGCTGAACATAGGTAGAAGCTTGCAGTCCCATGGAGTTTGCAAAAGCTACATTTCTCTTTTCTTCTTTGCAAGAAATCTGTAGGATATTTATATTTGACTAAAATAAGTTGGGAGACATGGCCTTAGGGCTGATGCAGCCTACATTTTCACTTCTTCTGCAATCTGTTGTAAGTTTTCATAATGCATTATTACTTGATAAAAAAAAATTGTCATTGCATGTGTGCGTTTGAACAGCAAACACTATTTGTAGGCTGTCTCGGCTCTCTGTGCAAGAATAGTTGCCTGCTCCTTGAATAAATAGTTGGAGCTATTTTTGGATAAGATGTTTTTGGCTCTGTGGGATCAAGGGATTTCTCTGGAAAGGGCAAAGGTGGGCAGGGTGGCAGGGGGATGCTGCTGGCTGGTTGATGCTCAGTGCTGTGGGGGATGCAGCACCTCGGGCCTGCACTCAGAGCACTGAGAGTAGCAGAGAGGACAGCGGGGCCAAGGTACCTGGAGGAGAGCAGGCTGAGCAAATGCTCATCTGTTGAGTTAGCAGCATGCCTGGTGGGAAGGGGAAGGCTCATCTGATTAGCGTTGGCAAAGTATCCTTCAGCAGCAGGTTGCCTGAGGCAATGGGCACAGAGCTGATCATCCAGCATGGACTTGGCAGCATTCTGCTCAGTTTAGCTTCTATTTTGTTTTGCTTCACTTATTCCTCCTTTTGAGGAAGATATCATCAATAAATCTTGCCTACAAGTCGCTGCGCTGCTGCAAAACGCTGTTTTTGTTCTTTGTGGGCATGCACGGCTACACATCTGCACGCCTGTGCTATTAGCCTGCTCGCTCCTAATGTTGTGCCTCTTTTGACACTGAGGATCTTTGTCGCCACTGCTTTTTAAGAGCCGAGTTCCTGCCACGCTCACGCTTTGAGGGAAGCCACRCAATCAGCACTGTCAGCCCAGGGCCCCGGGGTCAAAATGCTGCAGGTTGCAGGGCCCCTGGCAGGGTGCAGAGGATGGCAAGTGCTGGTGCGTGCTATGTGGGGAGTGCGCTCCACTTTCTCATTCCTCACACACTGGATTTGATATGCTTTTTTTTCTGACTACCACATAAATTTTTCTCTTGAAAGGACAAGTGACATGTTGGTTGAAAAAGTATTTCACCTTCAGGAATAGCTGTAGCTTTTGCATGTAAGCAAGCCATCATTGCAGCTCATAAGAAATATCTCACTTCTCTGTAGCCCATGACCCCTTCCAAATAACAGATGCCAGTGCTTTAGTGATGGATGAAACTGAGAGTGAGGAAACTTGCCTCCACTAATCTTGAGCGTTGTGGTCTGGACTTTTGGACTTAAGGGACTTTATCAGCAATATCTCAGGTCACTTGCACCATTGTTTGACCACCCTTACCTCTATACAGCTCCTCTTCACTACATGAGTAGTGGTAGAGGAAGCAGAGATTTTTAGCAATCTTGGCACTTCTACTCAGTGCTGCTGTGGTGAAAACTTCTAAAGGACCTAGTAGCATGTGTTTTAATAAAACTGTGGCTAAGCAGTAGGGTTAAAAAGTTAAAAAGTGAACCAAAAGACTGGGAACTGTTGTCTGGAGAATTACTAGAAAATATCCGTGTGTCTCAAACCATCACCTGACTGAGAATTAAACTCATTTAATGACTTACGGTCCTTGTAGATGGCATTATACTTCAAGTCCTGTTGCTTTAGTGACTGTGTTCCACCACAGGGGTTTGGCTGGCGTGCTTGGCAAACTCACATTTTGTGAGCTTGTTTCCRTGCCCTTCAAGTTCTGCGAGGTTGTTTTATTTGCTGTGTGAAAGCAAGTTGAAGAGCAAGGAGTTGCACAGGTCTTGGGCAGAAGTCTAACTCCAGCTAGCTGTGCCTGAGAAACATTTGGGGAAAGGCGCTGTGAATTTTCTTCTGCAATTAAATGGAGTTTCTCTGCAGTGAGTCATTTAATAATATCCAGCGCAACCCAGCAAGCAAGAAGCATAAAGCTGGGAGTTAAGCGAAATGCAGAGATTTCATTTGAAATTAGAGCCAGGCTGTGAAATCACCACAATTAAAATTCAGAGAGCAGAGAAGGGAAAGCTTATTCAGTGACCCCTACTTGCTGCACAGGCTTAGGAAAGAAACTGGGCTACTTTAATATTCCAACATAATTTGAACATTATTGCAATTGCCAGGAATGTAAAGGGAAACTAGGGGACTGATCCTTAACTGATGAAAATCAGCATAACCTGGTGGATATCAAGGGAGCTGAAGTGATCTGAGCTAAATATCTGCCTCCAAAACAGCAGCTCTACGCTTGCTCTACCAATATATATGTAGAGAATGAAGCCGTTCTTACTTTCTGGTAAATCTCYGTGCAGATCCTGAACTATGTGTCTATTTAAAGGATAATAGTTGCTTATGAATAAAGATAACGCTTTTGAAATCAACCCCTGGGTAAGGAAGAGAGATACGCAATAAATGAGATGGATTGGTGTAAGGTGATTTTTTAGGAGTGGCTGTTTCTTCAGTCAGTTTATTTTACTAATGCAAAACTAAATTGTTCCCAGTTCAGAATCCTTATGAGCATTAAAAAGTTGAAATACCAAACTGACAAAGAATTAATGCCAGGATTCAAACGCAAGAACTCCCTAGAAATGAATTCAAAGGCAGCCAAATAAAACAAGAGATTAAAATATACAAAATACTGCAATTTAAAAGAAAATCACTGAATTATTGAAACTCTATAGAAGAGATGTCACTGCAGCGCCTCTMATCAGCCTGATTAAAAAAACACACTGTCTTTTCTTCCCTCCTTTGATGTCAAGAAGTGTATTGTAAACTTAAAATGATGTATGTAGTTCAATCAGATTGATCTGGAGAGTTCAAAGATATTGTAATTTCCCGAGCACTTATTCTTTATCCCGTGCAGGAGAGGGTACCTAGCGTGTACGCACGGCRTAATCCTTTTAATTCCTCACTGTTGGGCAGCAGAGTGGGGAAGTGAGAGGCCTCCACAGACAAGCTGTGTGCTGGTCCCCAATGCCATCCCTGCAGTTAGGGCCCTGCTCACAGCAGGGCTTCCTTCTTCCCGGTTCCTGCTTTTGTTCCACATTTCCATACAGGCTTTGTGAGCTGCCTGATAATTGCGGCGTGGAGTAGCCGAGCATAAGAGTTATTGTTCTGCTGGGGCAAGCGTCTTTTGATCCAGCTTGCCCATCATTAGGATTTGGAACCTTCCATGCTAAAAATTCATAGTTTAAGGGAATAAGATGGAGAAAATATTATTCCTCTTTTTTATAATAGCAAAATTCTATTGTGGACCAAAGGGCTTCTGTAAGACTGAGCAAAATGGATGGGAAAGCACCATTAAGTTTGGGACAGACTCCAAGCAATTTGCTTTGTGATTCTGTGCTTTGCAGCACTCTGCCTACACTCAAGGCAAAGCTGGTTTAAGAACTAGTTTTAAGTGCTTAATTCTTACATGTCTTCCTCTTCATTATTTGTGGGTTTTAGAAAGAATTTATTTAGACTTTTTTTTTTTTTTTAATGAGAAGACACTTGAATGCTGCATCTATTTATGGAAAGTAATTCTTCTTGACATTTCTTGGGAGCCATGGTTTATTTTGTATAATGAAGTCTATTATATTCTATATATGCCGACTGCAAAATAAGCCTTGCTGGGTGCAGCCAGGGAGTGAACCCGGCGGTCTTCCTTGGTTGAAGCTGCATCCGTTTGCACCCCTTGCTCTGTGATCACTCGGGCAAATCAGCATGCTGTAACAGGAGACTTTGCAGCGCTCCTTCGTCTGCTTCCATTGCCGGGCCGGCTGCGGGTTAGGGCGGCCGTAAACAAGGGGAAATTGGAATGGCAAATGCATCAATTATGGGATATTGAAAAGAGCACAGCGGTGGCAGCAGTGCCGCTAAAGCCAGTGCGGAAAAACCCTCTCCCGTCCAATAACCTTGTCCTTGTGAGAGAGCTGGTAACAAGATGGAAAGTGGCCCAACGTGAATGCGTTCTGGGGGCAGTGACTGCTGTGAGAATTGGGACTGGCTCTTAACCCGCCTGCCCATCTCCCCTTGATGCTGTATCCCCRGCAACTCTCTCGTGGAAGGTGTGATATTTATTATGTCCTTGTCACTTCTTATCTCTTCGAGTGAAACTGCATTAAACTCTCAGCCTCCACTCTTTTAAACAAGCGGGAACATGGGGCAGYGTTACCTTCCCTCCATCTCCTAATGAGGCCAGCAGAACATCATTTTCTTCCACCTCTGTTGGAGGAGAAACTTGCCCAAACTGTCAGAAACTAGTGGCAAGTATTTTGCTTTCCCATGAACATGGGACTACAGTGTGCTTTCAGAGGTGGGTTTGGGCAGATTTCTTCTCCACAAAGGTCTTAAGGCCTCCAAAGAGGGAAGGTTTGGCAGCTGTACCTGAGGCTGGAGATAGAGCACGATGCCCTGTGTGGAAGAGGTAACGCTTACCATCTCTGCACAGAGTCTGTAAAGTAGCTAAAGGTATTGARATTAAAAAGAAAATGAATAAAATAAACTTCAATACATATCAGGATTCCTAGGTCTCATAATTCAAYATTAAACTGAGAAGACTTCTTAGAAAACACCCTCAGCATCCTGGAGGTTGTTAGCAACAGGAGGGTGGAGTGAAAACCAACTTTGGCCATCATGGGATCAAACTTGTCCTGTCACCATTTTGAGATGCTGGTGCCCATTAAGGTCCCCCAAGTTAAAATAGGAGCTGATATCTGCTAGCTAAGAGTAGAGGCTTCTTGCCTTTGACCAGAGCTTGTTATGCAGCTGCTCTCTTACGGTGTGAAGCTCACATGTCATCATAAAGTGTTTGCTGTGGGCTAGAGCCATGGCAGCTTCCCAGCCTGTAACTGCAGCCTACTGTGGCCCAGCTTTGCTCATCCTCTCCAGGTCCTGGTTCTTGCTCAGTTCCACCAGGCTGGGGATGGGAAGCAGATGCGGTCGTGGCCTGTCTTCCTGGCCAGCGGGGTCTTGGCTGCTGCTGACTCAGGGGATCACATGCAATCAGATAAACTGAAAGAGGGTTTGCAAAGCCTGCAAAGTACTGCTCCATTAGCTTCTTCTCTATGAGCTCTTCTCAATGCAAAATTAGGTTTCCCTTTTACTCTGCRTTCAGTTCTCTTTAGTGCATTTCTTCATACCCCTTAGCAAAAAATGGGTCATCAGTGAGAGAGCAAAACCTGTCCTTTGGTCCTCACTGTTGGCCGGAGAACAGGGCAGAGAACTGCAGAGGACGCTGGCCCAAGGGCTGGGAAAGTCCTCACAATGCAGCAAGGGAAGGAAACAATTCCCAGCCCTGTYAATGAGGAAGAAATGACTAGTTCTGTGTGAAACACTGCATTTCTCACCTTTGCTGGGGTTGGATCAGTCCATCTCTGTTGCTTTGGGCAAGCCAGTCTTAGAACAGCTCCAAAATCAAGGCTGCACTTTGAGAGCCCTTTGAAAGCTTGTACTTTTGTTTCAGTCCTTCTGTAGCTGGGCCAAGACAACAGCTTGCCAGTATTTAAATAAGTCCATTCATATTTTTGCACGAAATTTCCAGTCATACCTTTGCCCAGCTGTGGTATCCAGTCATCCCTTTGTCCAGTCACGGCAATATTATGGTCTGATGTCTCATTGAAGGCTTTGCTTTTAAGCCAAAATACGGTGTAACGTTATTGTGGGGTTGTAGCCTTTCTGAAGAGAGGGAATTCTGGAGGTAATCAGGTGGGCTTTTTTGTTTGTTTGTTTTTCCTTTAAATTGGTAGCAGAGAGCTGTGCTGCCATGGTCCGGGAGGAATCAACACCACTTCAAGTGAAAAGAGAAAGATTATCAAATAGCAGAGTGTGCTGTATTTGTACTGCTTCCCCCGAAGAGGCTGAGGAACAGCTCGTCTGTCAGCACCTGTCCAGGTAGGAACAGGCATTGTCTGATCCAAAAGGGAATGTGCATTGGCCAACCTGCCTGAGCGCATAGGCTGCAAATTCACTAYAAGCACACGCGGTGCTGTCAGAACCTGGCTTAAGGATGTTAGACACATAGGCCATAAAAGTGCCAGCTCCTGTGCAAGCCAAGCTGCTGTAGCTACAACAGGGTTAGACCTTGGTTTTCTTTTTTGCAGCTGGCTTGCATCCAAGGTTTGCCCGGTTTAAATAAACCCACATTCCYGGAGGTCCGCGTGCAGGTGATTTCCTGCCACGCTGCCACTGGCTCTTCCCTCCACCCAGCAGCAACCCTTGCGGCCTAAAACTCAAACACAGCTTCAGGGCAGAAAGTCACGGCCCCAAATGGGACTCTAGACTCTCTCCCCTGCTCTCCGTTACTTAAAAAAATAAAATAAAAATAAACTTCTGTTTATTCTGAAAGGCTTCTGTTGCTCTCGAGCCGTATCTCCTAATAGATTTTTTAGAGAAGTACTTTTCTCTTTGCAAGTAATTTAAGCCTTGCATATCCTCAAGCCATTTTTTAATTAAAAGAAAAATAGCAAATTCTTGGCCCAAACAGGGGGCTTATACTGGTAACTGACTACAGTAAGGAATTTTGTGGAAAATTTGAATTCTGCACTGTCAGATATGAGATCAGCCCTCTAAGCACAACCCTGACCTGAGGCTAGGATTTTTAAAATGAGTTTTTTAATAAGAGAGGGAAGAAATAAATTCTGCTTTGAATAAGCATAATGCAATTTCCCTTCACACAAATGACTCCTTTATTATACCACAGATACTCACATTCATCAGCCTAAATGCTTCAGTCATTTGTAGCTTCATTTTGCTGGACTCGGCTCAGCCCTGCTTAAGTGGGAACCTATATTTGAGAGCTACTTCCTCAGAATGGCCGGATGCTGCACCAGGAGCTGGGGGAGAAAAGGCCTGACATTGTCTCGCTTTTTTATTTTGGTTAAGACTGAGTTTCTCAGTGGAGAACAGGGCATTTATGTCCAGTGCAACTTAGCWGCTGGTGAGTATAAAGGCAGAAACCACGAGAAAATGCTGAGCAGAGGTATTTTTGGAGGTTGGATGGGAGGGTTCATTTGGGTAGCAAATTGTCAAAAAAATGGCACGGAGTATTTTCCCACCTGTTGAGGATGGCAGGGGCTCTTGACCAAGGCTGGCAGCTGATGGACTGGCTAACGTTCAGTAGGTGCTCATCCATAGGCCTATGAAGTTAAAAAAATAAGAATAGAATAGAATATATTCCTGTCAAAACAGGAATTTATGGAAAACTACATAACCCCTTTCCTCTTCAGCAGTCCTGATATTTGAAATCCTTATTTCCACTGATCTCCATTCCAACCATTTTCAAGTGCCAGGAAATGGAGTGATTGGGGCAATGCTAGAATACATGAGCTGGTAAAACCTTGTGTATGTTTTGTATGTTTTTGATATCCTCAAATCCTGCATTTCTCTCTTTCTACACTGAAAACTCATCTGTGCTTTATTTGCAGTTAATAGTGACYACTAACGCAGTTAATAGTGATTACTGATGATTAATGAAGAGCAGAGATAGCAATTCTTTTCAGTCCCTCCCCACAGTGCGCAATGGGCAGGTTGGCTGAGAGGGGAGAGTGGGAAAACAGGAAAAGGAGCTTCACTTTCTTCTGAATCACTGCAGTAACAAAGTCTTAAAGGGATTTTGTGTGGGACTTTGTTTGTTTGTTTGTTTTTCAGTGAAAAATTGCGCTTTTTCTTATTTAATCAAAAGCCCAATTCGCCTCAGCACTTTTGATGGAAGAATTTCCCATAGGTCTTTGTTGTGAAATACTAACATGTCAGAATTACCCCTTTATCTCCTCAGATGTGTCTTCCAGAAGCGGGATGTCTCAGGTGATRAAAAACACCGCAGCTTTGCCACCTTGGCTCAGTCAGACATTCATCTGATAATAGAGAATTTTGTCTCAACAGTGCCTTTCATTAAAGCTGAAATGCTTTGTGGACAGCTTWTGGTTCTGTGAAGTTTCCATCGGAATTTTTTTCTCCCCATAGTCTTGGGCATCGGTTCCTTGGGTCTTGAATAGTGATTACATGAGCAGTGGTGTGGGATCAAATGTCTGTTTTGCCTCTTTCAAACTAGCCAGGACTGAAGTGATTGAGATGAAGCCAGGTCTTGACAGGGAAGCCAGCTGCTCCACTACTTGCATTTCCCATCTGGAATGAGGAAGTGGTGTTTGATCTAGAAAGAAATATTTTGGAATGATTCTGATTTTTCAGAATCATTAATGAGGTTCTTCTGYGGAAAAGAAAAAAAATGGGAAAGCTATACCCCCAAGGAGAACTGCCCATCCTGGATAGCTTTGCCACTGACTGTTGCTGATTCTGGAATTAAAAAAATAAAAAATAAAAAAATACAGAACTGTAAGTAGAGTCTGAAAATCACCAAGATATTTTCCATGTATTTGGCCGTGCAAAGGTCRGAGAAATGAAATCCCCTGCACATGTCCTCCTCACCTCCGCTTTATGCTGAAAACTACCTGGCAGAGCATTTGTGGCCAGAGTTCAAATTGTTCTGAATTGTAAAGGAGCTATTTTTTAAAGAAAACCTTCAAATCTACCTGCCCTGTGGCAGGATTCAAGTAGATTTAAAATCCATCTTTTATTTTCTAAACTGAGAGTTTGGGCTGGCTGAGTGTAGGTACTTTGCACCCTGCCAAATCATCAGCGACTGCAGATAGCACAAATTAGATGTTCAGCATAGATTTTTTTAAAGGAACTTTGGCCATTGCACACGATCTCTTAGCAGAGCGTGTAGAGCTTGGCATCCTTGTAATCCTCAATACTCAGTTTGCGTCGGGAGCTGTGCCACCTCTCTGATCAGCAGCAGATACAGCACCCTCACGCAGCGTATCTGGAGAACCCCGGGGAAGGTGCAAAGGCAAAATGGTTATGCAGACAATGGCTGTTCTTTGTGATTCCTGTATATTTAGTTCATAACCAGCACAAAAAAAAAAAAAAAAAAAATATATATATATATATATATATATATATATTAGGCAGCAGTGAGGCAGCCTCCAGGCTTCCCTGGGCTCTCTCCGGCCTGCTGGCAAGCAGGATATGTTGGCAGTGGTGTTGGCACTGTGCTGACGGTTGGCATATGCAGCAGGCTCCAGGTGAAGAGTTTCTCCACGTGTCCAAGCTGCCTCAAGTGTGAGCTGCATGGGAGATCTTTTTGCAGCAGGCAATGAAATACTGGTAAGGATGAAGTAACWTCTCGGGAACCACAGGAAACGCGTTCTCTCTTTTTTCACGGCGAAATCCTTCTAGCTCTGTTCTCTGCAAAAGCTCCCTATGCAAAGGAGATTGAAAAGGGGATTTACTTTGATTAGACCAAAGCCTTTCCTAGCATTTCCCGTTTTAGGTATGGTGGTTTTAATGAGCAGGAAAAGAAGATAAATATGAGTTACAGGCTGACAAGAATCTCAATAGGAACCGAGTGAAAAGTTCTGTAGGAAGTGCTGCTCAAAGTTGGGTCCCTTTCTAGCGGTGCCTGTGATAATCTTCGCAGCCAGAGGAAGGTAACACTTTGTGCTGCCAGACCTTTGCAAATCTCTGAAAAAAAAAAAAAAAAAAAAATGCAGACGGAAGGATTTCGAGGGGGTGATTTCAAAACTTTAATTGCTGGGAAAGAATTGAATCTATATTCTGCCCAGTTAGGGCTGGGAGAATTGCCCATCAGATTTTCTCTTTCTGTAACCTCACGATTCGCAGCCTTCAATGATCTCCTGCCAGTCCCCAAGCAAAAGGAATAGAAGTCATGACATGATTTTCTCTTCTGAATGAGCAGTAATCCAACCAATTCTGTAGGTCATAAAGAAGTGGGGAAAGAGCAGAGCACAAATTGTTTTGCAATCTACCCAGTGGAAGCTCTTGATTTATCACTTATTTAAGTTAATCACCAATGTCCACCACCTATTGTGCAGAATTCAAAATAAAAATGGAAAATGTGTCATAACAGACACTGGCTCTAACCTTCTCGTTGTCATCTCAATGAATGGGGTCATAAACCCCAGGCAAAGTTATCTACGTTATATAGTCAGTAAAAAGGCCTAATTGCTAGAAACTAGGTAGAGAAGCTCAGTACCAAAAAAGCATTTTGGTGCCTTTGGTTAAATCTGAATCCAAAGATTTAACCAAAAATAGTTGTATCAGCCTTCTYGGAAATGTGATGTGGAGACAGGTGCTGAGGAACATGAGTTACAGGGTTCTTGGGATCTGTGAAAACCTCCAGAAGATGCATCCCATCTTCACAGAGGTGCTTTCCACTTGGAGGTGCTTCTGAGGATAGGAGCATGGCCAACGCGGCAGTGCTATATCCTGGATCAGAAAAACTTGTGGTCAAGGTTGTGGGAGATGGGAGTACAGGAAACACTGCTGGGTTTCTTAAAGGATTTTGTAGGATTTATGAAAATAATTCCAAGTCCCTGTGCGATTGCCTGTGTTTCTGATTCATTGCAGTAAGGTTAGGATTGTGTTCCCACAAAGAGTTTTACTCCCAGGTTGAAACCTCAAAGCCCTTAGCTTGAGATAAAGCATGAGCTTGGTTTTGCTAAGGCTCAGTGTTGTGGAATGATATTTTCTTACCCACAATAACAGCRGCGAAGAGAAACCATTCTGGGGACTATATTTTGGAGCTGACCAAAGCACAACAAAGTTTACTTTATAAAATTTAATAGTGAAAAGAGAGCCACTTGTGACTTTTCTCTCCAAGGGAARCAAGAGATGCTGTGGTAGCACACGCACCTGAGGAGGTTCCATCCATCCCCTTGGAAGAGGGCTGGGATGCACCCTGCCCGTTTGATACAGCAGTGAAAGGCTGTTTCTCCAACTATTTCACACTTTCTGGACTCCTGGAGGAGAGATGCCATTTTACGATCTCAGGACTGCGGTTGTACAATAGCTTTGGGCTCTGCGAGAGAAGAAAATTATAGTGGTGATTAATCCTGCAGCTGTGGAAAAAACTCCTGTATCCTCCTTTAAGCTAAAGGAGAAGATACTTATTCTGAATCAGCAAGCTTGGGTATTTAGTCAAGTTGTAAGAGACAGACACTGCTCATCTTTTAGCAGTGTTTAAAGACAGATCTTTTGTAAATTGCCGGTCCTCTCCCACTAAGATGGATAGATAGATGGAAAGGAAATCATTTTGAAAATATGTTCTGCCACAATAGCGTATAATTATGTGACAGAAAATATATCAGGGTGTGCTGCAGGCAAGACATCGTGTCTCATTACTGTTGGGTGGACTCGATCGCAAATAACATGTTTCAAAACTGTCAGCTCCCTCTGGTTCCTCTTCTCTACTTATCTGAATGCACAGAATCATGCCAGCTCCTGGAAGGAGACTTTGTCAGACCTGTTGTGTTCCTGATGACTTGCTCGTGGGACTCAAGGGCCACGTCCTTGAGCATCCATGCTCCAAAGGGTGGAGAACAGAAAGGCTGCTTGCAGTAAATAAGTAATCCTTTTTCACAAAGTTAGGGACATTTTCACAAAGTTATGAACATTGCACTTTTCTCCATCCCAGTATCAGGAATTGTGCTTGAGGGCAAAGGGACAGGGATGAAATCCTTGCTGCTTCAAGACGGGAGCGAGAAAGTGTGGATGTTATTTCTTGGTAGCCACAGTTCTTTCTTGCTGCAGCTGTTCCAGTCCTTTTTAGTAGAGTCGATCTGTGTTGATTGATTTCTCATACACTTTAGAGATTGTTTCTATTTTCTTGAAAGACCAATATCTGAATTTTAGCGTGCCGTATATTTGGTGACAGACAATAATAAAGCATGCGGCTTTGACCTTTTCAGTTGCCTGCACTTTACTTTAATGGCCTTTCTCATTTCTCTTTGTTTACAGCCCCTCAGTACAACTGGCAAGGAGAAAGTCAAATGGACAGCTAGTCAAGATGCAGATTATTTAAAAGGCTAAAGCCAGGCTTTGTCATCAGGCTAAACGTTTATGGTCCTTTGTGGGTGATATTGGACATTAAAGTGATGATAGCTCCTTCTTCAATGCAGAAAAGACGGTCACCGGACCACCACCAAGAGGCCCAGGTTCAAATTCACTGATAGTGACTTATGGGTCAGCATCCAGGTTCAGCAGTGCTGCGGTAAATCTGSTTTCAGTCTTGCTGGGAGTTAACGGCTTTGCTCTGGACTTTGTGAATCATGAAGTCATCCACTTTCCTGACTGAAAGGGAGAGGCAACAGTTGCTTGTGGACCCTCTGCGTGGGAGTACGTGCTGCACTTGAACCACAGGCCCCGAGGACGGCTGTGTTCAGTTGCTGCCCGTGTACCACAAATACTTCTCMTCCCCCTGGAGACTCGTGAAAGCTTGGCAGATTTTGCCATGGTGCGAATGATCAGARGAAGACAAAAACGCGCCGCTAAAAGGCTTGCTCTTGCAGGGACGTGTGAGAGTTGAGTGATGCCGCAAGTGAGAAATGAAGGGCGCCAGCCAAGCCGAGCCATCCGCAGAAGAGCGGGGTGCTCAACCTCCTGTTTCACTTTGCTGGCAGCTCTCAGAAGCTGCAAGCAAAACACTGAAAGGGATAGAGGCAATAAAAAAGGGAAGAGGAAAAAAAAATAGTGCTTTGTTTCATTTGCCCTAAGTCAAATTGCTTTGATTTCGGACTCAAGGATATGTTTTTAATTTTTATCTCTGTATAGGTTTACAGTAAAAGAAAAAAAAAAGCTAGGAGGCAGAGGAAAGGCAGCCAGAGGTTGATTGCAGTCTGTTGCTCGTTGCGTAGATGTGTCATTTTTTAGGCAGCTGTGACGATCCTCTGAAGTGACCTGCAGGTTATAAATGTTAGCCRCCGAGTCCAGCACCAAGCTCAACAAATTGCGGCTGAAGTGACTCATGGTCTTTAAATTGTGTATTTGGTCTTTATTCAAGGACTCTTAAAGATGGAGAACATTCTGATGAGATCTCTGGATAATATCTTTTGCCAGCTACAAAACTCAGCTTAAAAAAATAAAAAAAAACCCGTAAACTGAAGAATCCTTTTTATTTTTTTTTTCTTCTTCAATATCTGAGTTCAATTTACAGCCTGTAGAGATAGAAATTATGTGTCTAGAAGACACATATGAAGAGGTTTAGAAGCATTAGAAGTGTTCTTTCTGCTTGGATATATTCAGGTGGTGGGGAATTACTTACCTTTCCCCTTCCATCTTGGAAAGCAGAGGTACAGTTCAGCCCTGGGAAATCAGTGGGTCTCACTGTGTTATCAGCAAGGTAAAAGCACCAGAATGAAGGAATACAGGTGTTTGGTAGAGCTGTCTGATGATTTTCCTTCCTAATGCTTTCCTAACAAAAATGGGGCGTTTGATCAGGGGATTTGCTTTCCTCCACAAAATTTACCTTGTATCATGTGAGTGTATTGTTTTTGTCTGGGCTTTGAAATGAGGGGGTTTGAGGGGAGATACAATGAAGCTCCTTGCATTAAAAGACAAAGCTCAGTGACAAATTTTAATAAATTTAAACACAAGTCGTATTTCTCCAGGAAGATAAGAATCTAATTTCAAATAATTTAAATTCTACATGACCCAGTCCCAGTTTTCTTCAAATATAAGAGCGTTTTGTAGATACTCACTGAAGAACTAGACCAAAAAAAAAAAAAAAAAAAGAGGAAGAAAATTCAGATCCATAATTGTTTTTGAAATATCTGATATTATATTAAAGTAAAAGGGATCCCAGAATATGCTTTTACAAATATAGTCACTTGTCCCAGATTTCTCCAGCAATATAAATAAGCTCAGCTCTTTGCAGCTGTGGGTTCACTTGCCTTATATAAATAAGTGAAACTGGATTGCTATAAATCAAATCCACATCTGGCATAAAACAATGTTACTCACCAAGTGATCCAATGCGGTCCCCATTTTTTGGTAGACCAAAACTACAGTGCCATAAGCCTAAATTTATTATCTGATGCGGATCAGTGACACATTTGACCTATTATTTGACTTTTCACTGAAAYAGCTGAGCCGTCACTGAGGACTTAGTGCCATAGAGTTAATAGCAGAATACATGTGGGTAGGATGGTCTAGTCATATTTTTCTAAAATCAATCTTCGTTGATTTTAACAAGAGATATTATGTGTGTCAATGCTGTTTTCCAGGAAATAGCTTAAAATGTAAGAGAAAGGAAGAGTATTCATCATGCAAAGTATGCTCTAAATAGCTTAAAGTTATRAGAGATCTGCGTATCCTGTCCTGGCAATTCTGTTTTTTTTTTTCTTTCTCTTGGATGGCTTTTGCTGTTACCGATCTAATCTAATGCACTAATGTGTGTATTAGGAGGGCTGGAAGTTCAAACTGTGACATAAGAGTTCGTTGTGATAACAGGAAACTCTCCCATTTTTATTGGTGGGGCTCAGAAGAGGTAAGCTTCCTGGGAAGGACCCGTTCCTAGTGTAAGATTTTTTCAGTTGACACAAATCTCAGCCACAAGGTGCAGTTTATTTTCCTAAAACGGATGCTACCAAAATGAGATTAGGTTATTTATTCCAGATCTTTCTCATTATCCCATTTGATCATATGGCAATTACTTCAGTACCCTCAGTGAAGATTTAAGGAGTCTCTTCCAAATTTTTTCTCAAATAGCAGCTCAATATATAAATCCAAAGGCTCTTGCTCCTTTTGAAGAATACCAACCACCATAAGTGGYGAAGTGTTGGTTAAACGTAATCCACATTGCTTTTCAGTAACCTCTCACTATCAAGTCACTGATGCGGTTTAGCAGTGTGATAAGATGAGGTATAGAATCACAGAATCATAGTACAGCTTGAGGTTCATCTTTTCTGATGCAAGAGGAGGTTATTTTTTAGTGTAAATTCAAAAGAAAATCATTTTACCTGGGAGGTTTCTTTTTTCAAGTACTTCTTTGCACTCAGCTCACATTAGTAGAAGCGTTTGCCTCACCCAGAATGGTATATGATATTCCAAATTTATTGTGACTGTAAACAACAACTCTACTTGCTTTATAGCTTTTCTGGATCCCAACAATAAAACACAATGTCTCTATCTGGTTGGAATTATGTGTTATAACRGTTTTATGGTGGGGGGAGTAAAGCTCTGATAAAGATAAAATAGAGTTTTGCTTTTTTGTGTGACCTTGTCATTTGAAAAAGCATTGCACTCTAACGAGATATAATTTAAAAGACCTATGGGAGCAAATTGAGTTTACTGAGATATTTCTAAGAGTAATTACTTACTGTGAGTTGTCAGTGTGCTCTGCTACAGTTCCATTCCTAGCAAATGTAGATATCTGGGACTGTGTAGAATGGATTAGCACTCCTTCCATTAATGTTTGATGGGAGACAGTAGTGAAAAAAGATGGATGCTTATATAACTGACATTTCCAGCATTTATGGCCCCAGACTAAAATGCCAGGCACATAATTTCAAGTAAAATGGCAGGCCCAACTCAATAATATTTAATGATGTAGTAGACCTTGGCTAGGAGAATAGCTAACGGAAGTAATTCCGCGGCGTTTATTGAATTGTTAAAACGAGTTAAATAATAATTGTGTTTTGCAGGAGTTTTGTTTTATAAATTTACTTCTGAGATCTGGTACTCTAAAAATAAACAATTTATCATCCCAGTCAACACAAAATATAGGAAAGACTTCAAGCTAGTTAACTGATAGCAAGATTTTTACGCTGACTTTGTCTGAGTGTTTACAGCGAAGAAATATATTCAATAGCTCAGGATACAGTTTGGAAGATTGGGTGAGATTGATTTGGAAAGGTAATGAAAGATCAAATTATCTTCCAGAAGAGTCTTTTAGTGGTTTGACTCTTTACAATGTCAGACCCTTAGGTTTATCATCCTACCTCTATGAACGTCAGGCTGTAGTTGCTGAAGAACTTGTTAAATAAGAGAGATATTTGCATGCCRGGATTGGGATAACAGTGACAGTGGCAACAAACAGAATATTGACTGCCTCAGTGTCCTTCTGCCGCTATTTTAGAAGGATATTTAACCTTGAAGTATCTTCAAGGATTTGAATGAGTGAAGAACCCCAATCTCCTTTTGTAATCAGGGAGGCCTTGTCATACTGCTCTTGCAGGTGATGCTGGAGTGTATCACCAAAGGCCGCTTCTGTGTCTGAGGAAGGTGCTCTTAATGGTAAGCTACAGAGTTGTTTTAATCTAGCTTTTCCCTCTTGTTGTCTTGGGACCAGCATTATTTCAGTGGCAGGTTGCCTGAAAATGGGCAGGAGCATGCCATGCAGGAGGCCTGGGGTGCCTGGCCTGCACCAGTCCTTCTGTGGGTGACAGGAGGGCACTGGCCTGTGGGCCCACTGTGCCACTGGACATCAACGTTCACTGGAGCTGCTGCTTTTCTTTCAAGGCATCGCAGCATTTCCAGGTGTTCATCAACAGCATTTTCACTCAGGTTCAACATAAAAAACACGTCTGTATTTTCAAGGAGATATTYGGAAATATTTTTACCAAAATCGGAACCTCTTGTTTTGATTCAGAGTATTTCCATAAGTAAAGAAATAAGGGAGTCTTTTGATGCAAGGAATTCTGGACTAATAAGAAGTCAAGAGCTGCTTTTCTAAATGCCAGCATAAACRGTCTTCAATTTCTCAGATGAAAATGAAACTACATATTCTAGATGAATGAAGAGAACATCAAAACTCTATTTGCTGGTCACAAATATGAAAAGTGCAGTTCTTTAGCTATATATGGAGGAATCATGTGGTTGCACTTCTTTGGGCTTAAGAAGTCAGGAGGTTTTGCCATGGAAAACAGTGGTCCTCTAAACAGCATTTTGCCTCAGCTGTGTCCTTAATGTGTCTTGTGCAGTCTCTCTGCAGCCACAGTGTCTCCAGCCCCCGAGGAAGCCTATTCAATGGATATAATTTCTGTAGCACCCAACGGGACTCGGTGGGAGACAGCATACTACACCTTGAGAATGGGTTTTAGTTTTGTCTTTGTTGGCTATAACCTCAAGGAATCGTTTTCACTCTGGCTCCCCATTGACCAGGCTGAAGTAAACGTTGGAAATTTTTACTTGTATCCCCAGTAGACCTCATTACTTGCCGTCCTAAGCAGATCAGGTTCTGAATATCTGAGCCGATTTCTTCCAGGGAAAGTAATGCTTAATTTCGTTTTTCATTTAAAAAGCYACCAAGCCTGCTTGTCGTGGCCTTGCATATAAATTTGTTGAAGATGCATTATGGTCARTGGGCCATGCTGTGGATTTTAACAGTATTTAGTATGTCTTTCTGCTCAGGACAGAAGGAAAATTGAGTAGGGGAATAGCTACACTTCGCATATGAGAAGCACACCAGCAATATTGCTGGGGCTTCCCCTTTATTGTTGCACATTCTAAGGCAATTTAGATGTAGAAAGAGTGAAAAGGCTGATTTTGATAGATCGTACAGGTAGGGCTGCTGCAAGCCCAAAAAATGGAAGAACGGAAAGTTTCCAGATACAATGGAGCTGTAGAGGGCATTTCAAGAGCAATGCTTAGGTGCTTGTTTTTGGCATTTTCATTTTTGTGCTGCAAGAATGAGATTGCCAAAACTTCCTGGGTAGTGGAAATAGTGGGCATAAAATGCAATTCTCATTAAAGGCAAAATTCCCTCTCACTTCAACATAGCCCAGATTTTCCTGTAGTGCTAAGCTAAGAAGTTCTAGAAACTTAAACTAATCCTTTCTGTTTCAGAACTGTCTTTAAAAAAAAGAAAAGAAAAAAAAAACCACATGGAAAGGAAATGGAAAGTTTCCCTGGAGAGTCTCAGCAGATGCCCCAAACACTTCTCCAGGGTCACTTAATTCCCTGGATCCTACCCAAGTTCTGCTGAAGTTAATTGAAAAAACTCCCATTGACTTGAAGAGGTTTTGGATCTGGCTCAAAGTGCTCTTTGTCACAGCAGACTGCAAGAAGGAACCCCACTGTGCAATTCCAGCCATCTGCCTATGGGTAAGGCTTGATGATACAAAYACGTTTGCTTGAAACATGCAGTAAGACACCTGGCTTCCAGTTAGGCAGTGGCTCAGGCCAACAGAGATCTCTGCCTGGAAGATCTCTGCCTCTCACCTATGACCTTTGTTATCTAAGATCTACTCTGAGCTGATCATCTTCAAATTAGCTTTTATGCCAATGTACAGCAATATCTCAAGTTGCTTGTCTCTACTCTGCTTATGTAAAAACACAACCTAGTGCTAGGTTAAATTTACATTGAGATTCCTGCCACACAGCTGCCTGGGTGCAGTGCTGCTTGCATCAGACAAGCCAAAATGTCCCCGTTTAAAACCCAGAGCTGAGCTTAGTTATGCCATTGTCATTATCAATCTTACACTGTATCAACCATGGGATTAGAAAAGCGGACTGTTTCAGAAACAAAGCAGAGGATGACTCCGAGTGCAGTATAGAAGCATGCTCATAATTAGCACACACAGCTGTATGTTGCCCTTTTCATCTAAAATGGTAAAGAAGAGGAATGATGTGTGCAGAAAGCATATTTGAAGGATGCTTGTCTTTAGCAGTACTGCAGCATAGCTGCGAATCAAATGAGGTTTGATGTAAAGCACAGCCAGAGACGATGCAAATTGCCCCAGCTGATTAGGAAACAGCAAAGCAGCTACCATCCCAGAACACATGATGCGTTTAACGAAATTGCTTGATGGTGGGAATTTGGAGGAGAGGAACCAAACAGCCTTATTGCGTGCCAGGCCTCAGCAGCGTCCTGTGGCAGCTTTAATCATCAATTACTGTAATGCGGGGGCAAACCAGCAACAAGTTAATTATTGTTTGGAGCACGCAGCCGTAGGCAGCTCCTCTGGGCTTTGCTGCACAGCCGGGCGCATCAGCCAGTGTGCAGGGTACTGTGCCTTAGGCTCTTTCCTAGGGTGCCAAGCAATCCTTGTGCCTGTGCTGGAGGCATCTCGAGGGCTTCCTCTGTCAGATTCCATGCAGAGGAGGGAGAGACATTCCCTAATCAGGGAGTCCACAGTGCACAGTTAAAATGACAGGCAGCGAGGTACTCCACAACACACTGATAAAATGAYAGACTCAATACGATAAGCCTGAGGTGGAACTCTGCTGCAACCTCACGTATTTTGCATTTTTTAGAACAATTTAATAATTTCTTTCCTAAAATCTATATGCACAGCCCWTGATTTCCGTGAACAGCCCCGTCTCCCAAATTACTTGGTGCTTTATGAATTTTTCCCTTTTCTACCTACCGCGTTCCTCAGCTATCACCACACTGCTTAGCTTTGTGGCCTGCAAAGAYTGAGCGGACAGCAACGCTTTTGGTGAACAAATGGTACTCTTACCATAAATGGGCTCAACATTGACTATATGGTGATATGTGGAGTAACTGAAAGATCCTCCCCCCCGCCCCYGCTTGAAGTTAAGTTTAAAAACTTAAAAGAAATGCAGATTAATACTGGTCTTTTTTTTTTCATACTTTAGCAACCTTTTTAAAAGTACTATGAGTGTACACCTGACATACTTGCTCCAAAGGTGCACCAGGCCAACAGCTTTTGCCCCTCTCTTTTGCCCCACGTTCTGGTGTTAACACAGAGCAAAGGTAAGAGCTCTAGAACAAACATTGCCGGCTCTAACCAAATAAACAGGCCTCTTGCAGCTAAGCAAGGCAGATTTTTGTGCTCCCCTGATGTTACCCTAACCCAGGAGAAAATGCTCTCATATGGAAAATCTTGCTGCCAAGAACTGAATGTCCAAAAAGGAGACAGAGGAGACCTGAAACTTTATTCGAATAAAGGAGAGYCCACCAGGCATATCCCTCTGGGGTCTCTGCAGTTGACAGAGGACGCAGCCACCTTTTTATTCTAATTTCCCAAAGTTGCCCTCTCTTTTTCCCCAYTGGCCAAGGTACTCGGGAGTCACAGCCTTCCTGGTCGCCTACACCCCGCTCCCTGCCTCCCTCCATCTGTTCTCACCTAATGTCACTCGACTCCTTTCTCCCCCTCACTCCAGGCTCCTCTCTCCACCCCCACTCCTGGCTCCGCTCAGTCTCCCACCTATGTTCCTTTGCCCTGCTCATTAGCCAAAGGGGAAGCAATTTCCTCCCTCCTTTGTAAAGATACAAACTTACAAACTTGTTTGTGTCTTCTGCTCAAGCCCAAACTTRTGTGTTTTCTGCTCACTCTTTTCCCTCCTTCTTAAAACTTTTCCTTAGTTGCATCCTTCTCCAGTCCTGTTATTGAGAAAAGGCTCCCATCCTGTCCCCTCAAAGCAGCATCCCTCTCACTAAGAAATAACAAATCCTTCAATCCCTTAGCACCATTCCTCACCAGGAAAAACAGCCACCCTCACCCTCTAGCACAAAAGGAATGCAGAGCTCCCGACTGATAGGCAGCAACATTTTGGGCACGTTTAGCTTCAATATAGCCGCCAGGAAGAGCGAGAGAAAGCAGAGAACCGCATACAGCAAAGCCCGCCTCATTCTGTCCGAATGAAGATAAAATGGCGGCGACGGCAGGTCTCCTTTCCCGCCTTCCGGTATGGCGCATGCGCAAAGGGAGMGCCTGGCAGGCGCCGCGCATGCGCGCTCCGCCCACCCCCGAGAGCGGCGGGAAAATCCCGCCTCGCCTGCGCGGCGCTGAGGTAAAACCGGGAGGATCCGTTGCTYGCACTGCGGAGAAGGAGACCACGCGGAAAGCATCGGAGACGGACACCGCTGGCGAGGGACGTAGTTCTATTTCAAAAGAGAGTAAGGCTTTGTGGTAAGTATTTTTCCTTTTTTTTTGTTTTGTTTTTGTTTTTCTCAATTTTAGTATCAAAGCACTTGATTCTGTGATACTGCTGTGTTTAATAGGTTGGAGGCAGCTACGAAACTGGCTTTGTAGGTGCTTCTGATTAGGGAAGTCACATATTTGCCCAGAAGAATGTGTCTTAGAGCCATCTAAGTTGAGTGCCACTTGGAAAATCAGAGGAGGTACCAGCAGTGGGATTTCCACTCCGGAAAATCCTGGTTTTTGGTGTTAGATCAAGCCTTGGTGTGTTCCGCAGGAGAGCGTCCTGCTAATCTCCTGTCTGTGCAGGGCTGGACTGTGCACTTGATGAATTCCCAACATGGGCAATATAGGCTTGTCATTGCTGCTGTTTTGTTTCCTTATGTTCACGGGAAAAWTATTCAAATCTATAACTAAAAAAAAAAAGAACTTCATAAAACATGTGCGTAAGAAGCTTCTTTGCAGGGGAGAGCCTGCTCAGCTCTGGAAATTGGTTGTGATCATGAAGCCAGCATGACTGTATTTGTAGTTTTGTTGCCCCAAAGTTCAGTGCCATTGGGTCATAGTGGGGTGTCGCTTCAGGAAACTGCTTTCAGAAAAGGAATAAAGTGCAATATGCTGACATGGAGTAAGACACTAGGTTTAACCCTGTCAGAGGGCTGTGCTCTAGATGGGATTTACCTACTGCCAGCAAGTCCTCTGTCCACCCTTGCTGGGGGCCCTTAGCTTTTTACCTTAATATTCTTATCAAACACGATCTGTTTGGGCTCAGGGTATTGACATGCCCTAGTGAGGTGGGCCGCTCCGGCAGCATGGTGTCGACACTGCCCTGTGGAAAAGGAGTGGTGCCAAGTGAGGTGTGGTGGCTGCTGGAAAGAGCTGGGTTCAATACCCAGSTTGGGTCAAGCAGGACTGGCCAAGAGAGCTTGTGCGTGCATCAAGGTGGTGCTAGCCGGCAAGAAAAAAGCCTATTTTAGGGCAGGCAAGACTGTGCTTCACCCCTAGGGTGCTGKTTTTTGATCCATGTAGTAGAGGGAGGCATGCACATTCCAAAAACTCATAGTATTCCCCACATGTGATATATAGGGAATTGTTTTGTAGAGGTCTTTCATGGACTACGGAAGTCTAAGAGTTAAAAACAGCCCAGCAAATGTAATTTATTAAAATTCCCTTAACCATAATGTGTTGGAGGAGCTTGCCCATTGTAGTAAAATGCCTATTTGAGAGCCAAACAGGTGGGAAGTTTTGAGAAGGTAGGAGAGAAAAGGAGATGACAGAAGATGCGGATATCTACACAAGATCTGCTCTAAATTAACAGCTATGTATGGAAATGGTTTGCAGGATATTGCCCATATGCTTTTCAAACCTGAGTCCTCACTGCAGCGCTGTTGATTACATCAACRAATACTGTCACATCTTTTGCAGAGCTGTAGCTGGGAGAGGTTTTGGTGCAAACCGTGATGCGAGGCAGACAATTGTATTACTTACGTTGTTGATAGCCTTTTGCAAAGCTGTGCACATGCAATTGGCCCCCAACATCTCATTTATCTGCTCATCTGCATGAGCAGGCTGCAGTAACAGGGTCCTTGTGTGTTTGCAGCTGGATGGCTCAGCAGCTGACAACTGGCTGAGGTTTCCTGAGAGCAGTGCAGCAAGTACTCCCACTCCTGTTAGTGGCAGAAGAAAGAGCAAGCCTAAATCTTCAGGACCCTGCCCGTTTGCGTCAGTCTAAAGAGTTGTTGGGCTATTCTGACCTCCCTAAAACGGAGGTAAGATGTCTTCTTCCTTCCCCTTCCTCCTCCTTTAGAAAAACACATTAAAATAGCTTTGGAAGAAACATTTTCTCACGTGGGGTGGGAAAAATGAGGATGCAACAGACCTATTTTCCACCCCCTGCTTGTAGTAGGGGTTTACGGATTCCCAGTGGCAAGGGACCACACACTTGGTCTTGGGTACGGTATCRCAAGGTTTGCTTGTATTGCTCAAAGAGTCGAAGACTTCCAGGGGTTAGTTAGAGAAAAATGAGGAAATAAGTCAACTAAGATACACATCAGCCTCCCAGCTAACCCAAGCATGGTAACATACCTCAATCATAGCAGAGGAGAGAGCATGAGCATTGGTGACAGGAGGCAGCCACCTGGGTYTCCACTCAGTGAGTGTCTCAGTCAGGCAGCCCCAATATCCAGGCGGCTCCTTCTCCCCAATCACCGCAGCCCGTGCCTCATTATTATAGGCTGTGATATAAGTAATCCTACACTGCAGCAATTGCACTTACTGTTTTTTCCAGTTGAAAAGAGGAAGCCCACTTAGCCAGAGTGGCTTCCACATTTCAAATGTCAAGTTCCCTAATCTATTCTTTTTACATCCATCCACTCCATACATCATGACTTCATGTCATTTGGTAATTGGTTTGGCTGAATTGGTTTGTGCCCCACCAAGCAGGCATGAGATGAGGACACCTGATCAATCAGCCACTCCTGTCTGGTACACTGCTCTTTTGAAAAATGTGGACATGTCTTCATTCCTCCCTGTCTCATCTGTAAAATGGAGTATGGGTAATGTTATTGAATTCACTACTCTGTGCAACTAGATGATAAACTAGCAAATGAAATCCACTCCATGGAAAAAAGAATTGGTGCACAAGGGAGAAAGAGCAGTCCTAACTCTGCGCACCTAGCAGTGGGTTGCAGCCTACCCGTTACCCTTTCAAGAGGAAGATGCCAGGATTAAAACACATAGTTCTGCAACAACATTGGCTCGGTGATAAGCAACAGTCATAACAGCAGGTCTTAATACTAGGAATGATTACAAAGGTATAGACAAGAGGATAGAGGTCATTATTATTCTAGTGTATAAATCCATGACTCCTGCATCTTGAACCCTGTGCATTTCCTTACCTTTTAAAAATATTATTATGAAACTGGAGGAGATCCAAAGGAGTTACCAAGGACAATCAAAATACAGAACGGATTTAGCCAAAGAATGATCAAGTAGCTTAGGATTTGGCAGACTGGAAAATCAATGGCTCTGGGGCTGCAAAAGGGGCAGGAGGGCAGTGAAACGAGGAGCTCAAGGTAGAGAAGCTGGTAGAAAACAACTCCTCAGCGTGTCTTCCAGTACTATAATTATTGGTGAACAGCAAAGAAACTAACATGTGTAAGAAGTAGTTCTTCATGTACTGTACCGATGTGGAAAAGCTTAATGTAGAATATTCTAGCTGATGAAAGTTCACAGAAATGACAGGACACTATTAAAACAGTAATATCTCTGCATCTGAGGTCTTCTGAGCTTCATGTGCTTGTGCAGTTTTTAGCGTAATTTCTTTTGAACTGTTACTCCTGACTCTTTTTCCCTGTCTATGTTGAGAGACACCAAAGTGGTCTCTTTGAGCATATTTGTGTGAAGGCTATCCTATGGATAGTGACTGTGCTTGTAGAGCACACACCAACTTCATTATATCAGGCTCTTGATACCTTGTACGTACCACTTACATGAGAGATTGATCTTTTTTAAAGGAGTGTTTTTTTCCAGTGGTTCTGATGTCTTCGAAAGGAGGGAAAGGAAGAAAAATGCAAGAAATAACAAACACTTATTACATGCAGTGTGAGTCAGTAGGAAGGAGAAAAGCAGGAAAGGAAGATAAAATAGAGATCCTTCAAAAAAAGGGGGGCAGGGGAAGAGATGGTGGAGGTCTTCTAGTGAGGCCAGATTAGCTTGATTTTACTAATATCTGAAAAGCCAGACAAAGCACCAGAGGACCAAACACCTCTTACAGGCAAGGCTCTCCACTTGCAGCTGCCTYGTGATACAGCACTGAGTGGAGCCTCTTTTTGAACAAGCCAAGTTGTAGGTTTTGCATGTTTCTCCCCCATGTTTAAAGTCAGAGGTTTATCTAGAGTAAGAACCAAATGGATTGTGACTTTATTCCTTTTTTTTCTCTCAGATGAGTTCCATCAGGTACTTCATAGTCGCAGCATGATACTTTTTTATTTTTTTGGTATAGTCTGATTAAGAAAGCCTTGTGCTCGGACTCAGGAGAATTGATTTATGTGCTGGTTCTGCTGCCGCGAGCCAGGAGGACAATCGGTTCTTCCTGAGTGTCTCAGTTTCTCCAACCTTAAACAGAAAATAGAATGCAGATGCTTGTAGCATGTATTTGAGGTCTGTGGGAGAAGTACAAGATAACCATTGAGCTAGTGTCCTTCATGACTGAATGATGCTGTTGTTGCAGGTCTTAGCTGGAGTGCTTCTGTGTGTCTGCCAGGAGCTGCTGAAGGTATCTCGTACCACTGTCTGCTCCTTATTTTTCCCTTTTCTTCAAGCATTCAAAAGCCTGTATTGTATAATTGATATAGGAGAACTAACTCATTCCATGCCTGAAGTGTAGGCTCAGGGTGATTATGACAGGCAGATGGAATCCTTTCTGTAGCTCCCCTCTTGGTGTTTTCTCAATAAAAAAAATTTGGAAGAATGTCTCATTCCTGATCAACCATCTGAAACCAGATGTTAAAGGAMAGTTGAAGTTCAGAGATGAGTGTAAAAGACTGAATTCAAACTGTTCTCCTATAGATATCAGGTCCAGTTAATGTTCAGTCCCAGGAGAAGAAGGATGAGCTGTCCCTGTTGATGGGGATACATGCTACTTATTAAGTCAAACATGCTGAGGGAATTATTATTTGTGGTATAAATTTTCTTTCCAGGCTCCTTAAACTGGTGTATCTGTGTTCTTAACATTTTTGTCATACAATTATTCTTGTACCTCCCTGTGCTATAGCTCCTATTATTTAGAGGGGAGCCACGATAGAGAAGCTAAGCAGCTTAGTATTATTCTATGCAACATGCAGCTTTCAAATGTATCCTTCTGAAGCCACATACATGCAAACACCCACCAAGCTGGCTCCCTGTGAGAGAAAGAAATCCCTGCTGTGAAGCAATGAGAAGGAATGCTCTTAAAAAGACAGGCTGAGTAAAATGCAGGGGGATATCGGAACCCGTTCATTGCTCCTCATTAGCGCAGCAACRTGCGCAGCACATCACAGAGCACAGAAGCGCCCGTGACAGCTAGTGCCCTTCCACACTCCCATACAGGCAAGCTGGGAGCACACAAAAGTGAGGTATTTGCTTTTATTCTCCTAATATTGTTTTCAGCAGGTTTTTAACTTACTCACTCCAAATCTACTGACAGCTGCTTTCAAAGACAGTATTTTAAAAGCGAGCCYAAATTGCTTTGTGCAGGAAGATTTTGGGCCTGTGTTTTCAAGTCTAACTTCTGAAATTCCACAGCTAAAAAGCATTTGTTTTCAGGTTAGCTGCTTTGTTATTAAAACAAAAACAAAACAAAAAAATCCGAACAAAACCCTAGTCTATCTCTCTTCTTTCAAAAGAAATAAATATTTAGAATGAGCTAGTGTGTTTATTTTTTTTGAGATTCAGCAGCAGTTTATTCAGTTATGGAAACTATAAAGCTACTTTTATTTACAGAAAAGGAAAATAAATGTTTGTAGTACAGTAGTGGATTTGTGTGCTCTGAAATGTGTCCAGTAAATGCTGTTAAAGCATTGATGCACCAGTGAGAAGTGATACAGGCATACAGATGGTATGGCATAGCTGTTAGAAAGCTTCTAAAGGATATTGCACAATATACATTTGATCTTAATAAATTCACAAATAAAAATGCAGTAAGAGAATACAGGATGAAAAAGAAAATTACATTTTTTTTTCTCCTATATTATTATGGACTTTTATCAGAAAAACATCAGCCCATATGCATTTATCACAGATTGCAACTTCTAATGACCGTCTTAATACAAAGCACTGAGCAACACCATTCTTTAAAACAGTTGCCATCTTTCCAGTGAAATCCSTAGGGACCGTCCCTTTGCAAGATAGATAAGCCAATAATTAGTTTACTAGAGCTTAAGTAAGCAGTGTATCATGAGTTAGTGAAGTGGGAGAAGCGTAGGCTGAAGTGAACTGCACTCTGGTTTTCTTAAAATCAATAGGATTGACCCCCAGCATTAGATTTGCCCTTGCATTGTATGCTTCTAAAAATGGATTTCTTGACCTAAACTTGTTTCTTTGTTCAGAAAGAGAAACACAGGTTTTTCAACAATTCTATTTGAAAGGAGTATTGTATTTGTAAGAAAGCATTGMTGCCGTACCTTTATCCTTTTACCAGTGGAAGACCCTGCAAAATGACTCGTGTCCTGTTTCAAGGTGTGCATTAAGGCTTCTGCAATACCCTCACATGTAAATGCAAGGCATTTAAGCTGGCATTGAAGGTTAGTCGAGAATAGTGAAAGGTAACTTAGGTGGAAGTGTGTGAATGCTGAAAAGAGGAATCCCAGCATCAGACCCTGTGAAGAGGCAGACAGAGAGCTTTGTGAGTGCTGRTGCAGCAAGGCTCAAGGACCTTATATGAGAATCAAAGCTAATAGAACAACATTAAATTAAAATGAAACTGTCATGATATTTTCCTGCCATAACTCAATTATTTTCTCCTCCACTGTGTTTTATTTTCATGTTGTCTTTGAAGGGGGGAAACTGAAATCTGTATTCTTGCACATCCCCACTTCTCATAAAAATGCACTGCACTTTTATGTTTCTGCATTTTGTTTCAATTTGCGGCTAATGTCTAGGTAGAACTCGATCCAGTGCCCACTTGAACTGCAGGATGCCTTTCCCCTCATCCTGATCTATTTTGAATTAGGCTTATAGATAGAGTTTCAATTTTTTTTTTTTTTTTATTTTTTTTTATTTTTTTTTTGCTGCTGGGGGCCAACCGTTATACATTGAACGACTCTGCAATGCTGTTAGCTGTGGGACTGGGATCACTGAGCTATGGCTGCAAGATTATGTTGATAAATTATCCAGAAAAGACCAGTGCTTGAGGAAGAAAGGGAAACTGGGTATTTGGAGGGTCATCTGCCTGTTCCAGAAAAGGGAACAGTAAAAAGAGAAAGAATCAAGCAATATAAATAAATATTCAAATGTTTTCCAACTTGGTTTGGATGGAAAGGGGTTTTGTTTGTTTGTTTTTTTCCGGATGTTGAAATGCAGTTTTTTGAACTAGACTTCTCTATTGTTTAAAAAGAAAAATTCAATGATATTTCCAAATGAATAGGTCTTTCAAAAGGCAAAACTGAAATGCTTTGTAACATTCTTAGATTCAGAACAACTAGTCTGCTTCAAAATAAGATCAAGACCTTCTTGATGATTTATTGAAATCGCACTATTTTGGTTAAAAATGTTGCTTGGCAAGACTGAAGGCAGAAACACCCCAAATACTGTCAATTAAAGCATTTTATCAATGTATACAAGACACAAGAGAAAAAGAGGGAGCAAAGAGAGTGCAATGGTGGCAGAGGAGGCCAAAGTTAAGGAATTAATCTTTATTGTGCTCATCAGATATGGGAGCATTCCCTGAAGATGAGGCTTATTGGTAGCTGAGATGCTTATTATTAAGAAGGTGTAATGACTTTAGGCCTAACCTCTGCCTTAACAGTCAACATTTACTTCCCTCCAACTCTGCTTTACCCTCATCAGCACTGGCTTTTGGTGAGAAGTCCCTTGATCATTGGAGGCCAACGCGGTGGTAGTGCTGGGATTAGTTCTAATGGGCCTGTTTCCATACTGGCACTCAACTAGTCCACATTAAACTGATTAGGCTTTAACAAATTACCTGGCATGCTGGAAGGTTACCAGCCGTAGCTGCTTATTAGTTCCTTCTCAAATCATTAACAGGCTATTTATGACACCTCCGTGAGCAGGTACAAAGCCTTACAGAGGATTCCTCCAATWTAATTTCTCTAGCTTAAATCTGAACAGTGAGAACAAAGGCAGAACATGCAGTGACTAATTAAGAGGATGAAGGAAGGCAGAGGGGATGCTGACAGGAGGTGATGGGATCCTTGGAAAGAAAAATCCGCAGCCTGAGTGGCGGGAGATATTAAAGGCAGCTTTTTGAGACTAGGGCTTGCTGAAGTACGAAACTCTAATCCATGAGTATCTTGCTACCTCTTTTTATTAAAAAGTGCCTTGTCTGTAACTATTTACTTATACTGCACAAAAGCAGCTTACRGTTTCACATCTGAAATAATACAGAGTACAAATTCTGACTTTCTTTGCCAAAGGACTTTGGTAGRACATATGGTCCCTTGATTACCAAGTGCTTCATGGACTGGGAAAGAATATTTCCCCTGGTCCCSTGGAGTGAGCAGGCTATACAAAGCAGAAAGACCATGCCCAATAATCAGATGGGTTCAGTGTCATATCCAAATCCTGTAGTGGGGAGAGGTTGCATCAGAACAGAGCTAACAACTGGAGAGCTTTCCTTTACAGGGGCAGTAACGGCTTTTGCTTTCAGTACCCAACCTCTCTCTAGTCTTGGAGAAGCAAAACAGGAAGAATTTTATTGGGGTGCAAAAAGTTGTGACTGTGTGGTGTCACCTTCTGACATGAAAAAGCACAAACAAAAAGAAATAAAATGGGCTCAAAGCAAGGCTCATTAATTGTTCACTTTGGCGTAAGTTCATTGCTGGATTTCCCAGACATTCCACGTTGGTTGTTTTCCTTATGGCTACTTGGCCTCTTAATTACGCATTTTTATCATTTTCACTCCTTCTAAACCTGAAGTCACTGGAATTTTTGCAGCCTCGGTAACTCAACCATATCATTTTCTCAGCTCTTGTCAAGGCAATGATTTCCCCAATGCACTTGCCTTCTCCGAGTAGTCATTGAATACTTGTCTGCACGGCACAAAAGCCTCTTGCTGTATTTAACCTACCCCGTGTTGTCGCTGTTGCCATTGACCCATGAGCCAGCACACTTGAGTGAAAACCATAAACCCATGGACTGCCATCTTCAGAAGTGGGGATCCATACTGTGTGTTTATGCAGTCTGTGACATGGCAGGTTCCYTTCTCAGATGAGCCTTCTTCAGGCGTGACTTTGCTGCAGTAATAGCCGTAAGAGTGACTTAGTTGTTCTTCATAAATTCTTACAATGCTTCTGATTGGTTTATGACTCTGGGGAGAAAGAAATCAACAGTACTAAAGCCTGGTCTCTGCGCAAGTGCTGTTTGTGGCACTCAAGTTCAAGGGGAGCCCTAGCTGAAGAGGAGGGCTCATTTGCAAAACTTTTTTTCCTTTGGCTGTGTTTTAAATTTTTATTAGCAGAACAACTGTTTCATTAGTGTCCTGATTAGTCTAGAATTTCTCTTCTGTCAAACATATGTGGAGGGCAAGCTCTTAACACAGAAGGAGCAATCGAGGAAGCAACTGGTTGCAGTGTGCATAACTGATAGCTAAATAGCCGTGTGCTGTCCTATTTTATTTACTTGTATAGACCATCTAGTCCTTGCCATGCAAGGGATGAGAGACAAGATGAATTATACAAATGTGAATGTGATACGTGAATCACACTTGCTTCCAAGTATCTCAAGACTAAATAAGTAAATGTGTCGTGAAGAGAAGGGTATGTCTTGTGGTGGAAGGTCCTCATTAAGTGCCCCACAGAGGTGTCTGGGAGTGGAATGCAAATTCTGGCTGTACTCAGTCTTGTGGAGGCAAACCATACCAGAGCATGGCAGACCATCTCATCTGCCTTTCCAGGAAAAGCATTCAGCCTGTCAGGATGGAAGCCTGGAGTTCATGCTGCCTGTGAGATCCAACTCTTGATGCTGTTGGTTCCAACTGTCTACACTGTAACCTTGTATAATGAACGCAAAAGTAAACCTAAGTAACCGGAGCGCATTTTTAGCTTGCACATCCAAGGGGCAAGAGCCTGGCAGCAGCTTGTGGAGCGGCAGAGCAACCTGTGCATACCCTGGAAAACAGCAGTACCGGCCTACGCTGGTGTGTCCCAGGATGTTCAGGGTAAAGACAGTAGAGATGAACCAAGCTCCATTGTAGGTGCCGGCCGTTCTAGTTTACATAGATGACAAATTAAAGGGCTGTACTGCCATGATGTTCCTGTGGGAAAGATGGTCCTATGAGAAAGAGAATATAAGTATCTATACCTATGATATCCATCAGACATCCCGAAAGATCTGCTCTAATGCTCATGGAATTCAGTGGGATTTCTTTTTGTTCAGTATGAAGGTTGTTTCCAGTTTTGAGGTAATCAAACTAAACACTTTCATTTTTTTTTTTTACAAAAGCAGCTAATGACTCATTTTTCACATTTTGTGGATGCTTCTGTTTTGTTAGCTCTTTGAATTTTACTCAACAAAATGAACTTTGAAAAGTTGCTCATTTCTAATTAGTTTAACCTTTATTTTCCAAAATTGAAATTACACAAAAAATTTGCCCAGGGGCTGTGTTACTCATTACATTTTTTCATAGTAAAATAATGATCTCCAAAACGATTTTGCTTTTTTTTTTTTTTTTTTTCCCCTTCTGCAGAATGAAAATCAGGTTCTCTATCTACCTCTATCTAAGTCTTCTTGACACCAGAGCTAAGGTTGATGCTACTTGGCACATTTTGCTTTCATTACCTATCCAATCTTGTTTTCAACAAAAAACCTGACTTCTCTAGTGTGTGATTAATGTCTTCAAAAAGGTACTGCTATCAACTGACATGTATAGGCTAGAAGTATTAAATGAATTATGYAGACTGCTGGATGAAGTTGGCATTTGAATAGAATTCCCTTTATAAAAATTGATCTCTCGTTTTCTCCACTAATCAGTCATTCTTTTCTACTTATTTTTTAACTCTGTAGCTTCTTTTCTGATTAACTCTTTCATCCTCTTCTGAGAGCTTTTATGGCTTGAGTAAGAGTAGATCTAGTAAGAAGGCCTGTAATTTTATCATTAATAATTCACAAACAGAACTCTGTTATGAATATATGATAAAATTAGGCCTTGTTTTCAGTCAGTACTTACAAGGAATTGTATATTTTTTAAGCTTTACCTCCTTTTCTTTGCTGCTTTTTTTTTTTTTTTTTTTTTTTTTAATCATGAATGCAGGAAACTACCATACTAGGAAATTATCATTACAGCTGTTCATGCAGCCCTCAGCTTTTCAGCTATGCAAAATGAGTTTTATAGATATATATTACAAGGTATATTTTTTCCCAAAGAGCTTGAAGGCTTAGATGAGCAAAGGAATGGAAGGTTATATAATTTTAGCTTGGAGTAGAAATATCCAGAGGCCAACTAGAAGMAGGACTTTTAGCAGCTGGTGCCAGTGCCCCAAAGCAAAGTAACCTGTTCCCTGGGAATCATAGAATTAGCGAATCATTGTAGCTGGAAAAAATCTTTGAGTCCAGCTGTAAACTTTTCAAAACTATATCTGCTAAACCATGTCCCTAAGTGCCTCATCTACACATTTCTAGAGCGATGTCAGTGACTCCCCCACCTYCCTGGGCAGCCTATTCCAATACTTGACTGCTCTTTCCATGYAGAAATTCTTCATAATGTCTAAACTGAACTGCCCCTGTCGTAACTTGAGGCCATTTTCTCCTGTCTTGTCGATAGTTACTCTAGAGAACGCTCCTTTCAGGTAGCTGTACAGAGGGATACAGTCTCCCCTGAGCCTCCTCTTCTCCAGACTAAATAATCCCGGCTCTCTCAGCTGCTCCTCGTAAGATCTGTGCTCCAAACCTTTTAGCAGCTCTGTTGCCCTTCACTGGGCACACTCCAGCACCTCAGTGTCTTTCACAGAATTCACAGAATATTTAAGGTTGGAAGGGACCTCTACAGATCATCTAGTCCAACCTTCCTGMTCAAGCAGGCACACCTAGAGCATGTGGCACAGGGCGGCATCCAGGCGGCTTTTGAAGACCTCCAGAGTAGGAGACTCCACARCCTCCCTGGGCAGCCTGTTCCACTGCTCTGTCACCCTAACAGTAAAGAAGTTGCTCCTCACCTGGAGGTGCAACTTCTTGTAGTGAAAGTGCAACTTGTAGTGAAGGGCCCAACACTGAATGCAGAATGGATGCAGTCATGCCAGAACATTAACACTTCTTGCCCATTTTGCCTTGGCAAGATAACACAAGAATTACTGATTCAGTATAATAATGAAGGAATTTGCAATAAAAGAAGTATTTGCCAGCATTTACTCAATTCTAGTGAAAACCTTGATCTTTCAGTGTCTGCTGTATTCTCAATGCCAAGGAATTGACGGGAAATTTTTCTGTCAAGTGCTGTTGTATGTATGCCAGGTATGGTTTGTTTGAAGGGAGTCCAAGACAAATTAAATTACATATATCTGTGCTTGTATTTAAAACTAATGTGACTATTGTGCATGGAATGTAATTACATTTTAATTACTAAATAATTACCTAATTGCACTTTTCTACATGTGTACTATACTGTTCATAATATAATCAAATGTTTCCGTATGTGACTGATGGTAATTGCAGAGTAAATACAATAGTAATACATTTCTATGTTTGTCAGAAGGGTAGTATTCCCAGCATTGTGGTATCCTTCACTTTCTTGTGGATTGCTCCTTACCAAAGGATGGAAAGCAAAACTTTKCAATGAAACCTGTCTGCAATTACAGAATTCTTACTGGAAAGTGTGATCTCGTTTCTATTAATATCCATAGTTAATCATTACCTTCAGCTAATATATACTCGGGTATCTCTCTGGTGACTGCTTTGGAGCGTGGGTGTAAGGTAATAAGCTCTTTTGCACTAACTGCTAATAACTGTGAGGTCCTGCCTGAAGTTGGCTCAGAGCACCAGCAGATTATGAAATGTTAAATTAATACATATAGCAAGAGGAGAACTAGACCCCAGGGTTTAAAGGAGATATGATTGTAGCAAATCCATAGGTATGTTTTGTTTAAAGCAGGTTGAAAGAAATTTTATAGCCTTCTCTGCATAATGTTATATTCAGCTATAAGTGAAGTATGCACTGCGAGACCCATGGGGCTTATAGAAATTATGCCGTGTCTCATCTCTGCTGGTGGCAATATTCTATTTTGSCTGAGTCTGTTGTATTTCCATGTGCTGTGTTTTTGCAGACACAGAAATAGGTGAGTACCTACTCTAGCATTTCCTCTCTCCTTAGCTCCTTGCCTCTCATCAGAGGGAATGCTAACATTGCACTGATTTTTTTTAACTAGAGATTAATTTAACTTGTGGGTTTTGTGAGGTTCTCATATATGACGGTAGTGATGATTGTAGTAAAGAGTAGGTGGCAGATGAGGAGACACCTTTTTAGGGAAGTGTATTGCATCACAGGAAAACTCTGGTCTGGTGTGAGCAAATGCGTTTCCTCATAATGGCTTTCTTACAATGCTMACAGTAGTGATGTTTGTTATTTAATTCCCTAAACAAGATACTTAGAAATAATTAAAAAGGATAGGCTTCTCAGGTAAGCTGAGATTCTCTTTTCAAAGATCTGATTGAACAATCACTGTTTTTTCTGTGCTGTTGGAAATGAAGTAGAAATGTGCTCCAATCTGTATGCTTCTGTTTTTCAATCTAAACTCAGGGCGGAAGAAGAAACAGACTGGGTCAGATTGGACTGTGCGACATCAGTGAGCTCTAAGTCTCTTTATTCATGGTTGARGACCACATTCTGAAAAACATTCGCTTCCTAGGGGCTGGAGACACCAGCAGTGATGCTCCTCTGCATGGATTTTTCCCAAACTTTGCCTCCCAGAACCACCTCTGTTCTTGGGTCAGCTTTATCAGGTTTGYGTCCTTGTCCTAGAGGCATGCTGCTTTATTTCCTTACTACGAATGACAGCACTTCAGCAAGCTCTGATAGGGAAGTCAGGGTGCCTGTGAGTGCCTTTGAGTTGATGTGCTTGCATAGGGGTGTTTTGCATGCATATGTAAAGGGACAGAAAAAGGACAACTCATAAAGCAGTAATTCTGGTCTGCTGTAACCCTTAAATTCCAGATTTTCAAACATGCTGGAGAATTYAGGTGGATGTAGTTTTAGAAGCCTAACTTGCAGGGACTGTGTCCTTACTGTGTACTTTGAAACCAGGCTCCTTTATGATAACTTCATTGGGAGAGTGAAAAAGGAAACAGCTGAAATCCCAAATCTGTGCTGAACCACTGTTCCATTGATTATGGTTACATTCAACAAYGACACACACAATGCCATTTGGAGAGACAGGATATGCTTGGTTTTCATGAAAACAGTAGTGTTTTATTTTTGTTTCCCTGAGAATAATTTTAACTTCTTGGGACTTATGTTTCCATGCATGCCTGCACAGTGCTTGATGATAGTCAAATGCCAGTATCTGTCAGGATATTTGAAATCCATAAAAAAATGTTATTTGGAAACCTTACAGATAATTTCCAAATAGTGCCATCATTTGCATCATATAAATATGATTAAATATACTGTATCTAGGGTGCAGAATCCCTGAGCTTTTAATCTCAGTAAACCTGAAAAGTTAAAACACCTCACATTGCTCTCAGGGCTTTAGYCCATCCAGAAGAAACCATCTGCTTTCCAGCAAAAGTCCCTGTGTTTCCTTGATCTCTGTAGATTAATCCTACTGTGATTAACTTCAATCCAATTAAAAAGAACATGTAGGCAGCTGAACTTGTGGGTATGATAGTGAGGCTTTTTGTAGGGGAACCAGGTTCACTGCCAGTGTGATATGCTAGGAGGCTGGTAGCAATACTCCAAATTTTAATATCCCTGGCAAGATCTGTAGCAAATAGTACTATAATGACTGTTTATGGAACACTTTGCAGTGGAGGAATTGGGCATTTTTCCTATAAATACTACTACGTATCTCTGTGAAGATAGTAGGGATTGAAGATGAGCCTAAACATTTGTGTTCATATCAAGATCATTAAATATAATGACATCTTTTTGAGGAAAGACAAAAGGATGCCCTGGGTGTCTGGAAACTGGTATTGCCCCTCTGTTCTCCCACCACACGGCAGCAAATCARTTTGCACCCTTCTCCATGTTTATTCTCATATTCTCCAAAACACGTATCTTCAGGTGCATCTGGGAGGCTAGTAGGCACTGGAGATTTTTAATTCTCATACAAAACTTGAAGRGTCTTTGGGAAAGGAACAGAGGAACAGGTGTTTTTTGGAGCAAAATCAGAGAAATCATCCTCTGCTGCATTCTCCATGCTTGTGCTCCTTTTGCATTTGGGCCTCCAGCTTCACCTTGCCAGCAGGAAACACAAGGCACAAAGTTTGCTGTGGAAATTCAGATGGGTTTGTGTGTTCTTCTGTTTGTACAACACTTGAAAAGCTTTCTCTGTGACCCCTAGGAAGAGCTGTAAGCCAGCATTGGTAATTTAATGAGTAGCACTTGAGGAACATTTATTGTTATGATTCATGAATTCCCAAGCATAATAGCCTGGCAGTTGGTGCTGGGGCAGCCAGGAGCCTGGTTCATTGCCTGGCAGGGCTGTGTGCAGGTACCTGAGCAGAGACATTGGTGGCCAGATTTTGCTTATTCACAGATGGAACTAGTGTACACTGAGTCTATCTACAAATCTGGCCAGCAAGAAGAAGTGAGAGCTATTTGAAAAGTGTTCATAGCGTACATAAAAGGAGTATGCCACTCTCAATTTGATCTTCACACATCTTCAGAGAAGCTGACTGTGCTGTGACTGAAAGTGGAAAATTGAAAGCAGCCCAAGAAACACAATTCTGAGACAACAGCAGAAGAGCACTACTGAGTGATGAGTCCCACTCTGCAAATTAAGGCTGAAAGCTTTTGTGATTGAATGGTAGCATTGCAACCTGGGCATTTGCCACTTTTCTGTGATTGGAATGGGGCTTTTTTATTAAGGCTGTTTATATATATCCGTGGCTTGTCATTAGTAGTTGTACACTGATTTGTAGCAGGGCTAAACGATTCCTTGGAGTGTTGGTTCAGCTCGTGGGTTTTTTTTTTTTTGTTTTTTTTTT
>NW_020454960.1:290285-339232 GCF_003342845.1 Nothoprocta perdicaria | reverse complement strand
AAAAAAAAAAAAAAAGAAGAAGAAAAAGGCAGCAAAGACTATTACCACACTGATTTACATAAATGCAGCCCTAATTCAAACTACTATTTCACCAGTCGCATAAAAGTGATTCAGTGGCAAGCTGTTTGTATGTTTAATAGTTTCTGGAATGTAAGGAGTTGTCTTCCCATTGAGGCYGCCTCTGAAGGACTGGAAATGTCGCAGGATTTTAGTAGCTCTGAACTGAATCCTAGGAAGATGATTTGCTGATTGCAGGATTATCTAATTGAATTAAGGCTCTGTGTCAAAGAAACATGGTTGTTGGCATCAGCCATCAATTAAGGGTCTCGTGTCAGATCCGGTCTTCAAAGATTTTGAGAACAGGTGGCTGGTATCCTGCTAATGTTGATCCAGTGTCATGAATCAACAGGGAGAAATGCTAGAGTACACTGATTGTTGAATGATTAAATCTGGTGACTCGTAGGAATGTTGCAATGTSCTATTTATTAGTCTAGCACATTTTTATCTCTTTCACATTATACTCTCATGTGACCYATCAAGTTCTCATCCATGTATAAGCTTTGTTCTCTAGTCACTTTGGAGGAATTTGTCTGTTTGCATAGAGGCTGTGAACAGGATAGGCACAACTGAAAAATACAAAGCTTATTTATATATATTATTTATGATATTATTTATGGGTGACATGCACAGTAGCCTGGTAAAACCTATAACCTAGTAGTCTGAGCATTAGCACACTATCTCCCAAGACTGTGCTCCACCTTCACATACTTTTCCATGACACATTTTTTTTTTTTTTACTTACCTTACACGGCTTCAGACTTTCTCGTGCTGTAACAGTAGTTTTCACAGTAAAGCTGGCTTCAGGTGAAACGATTGCAAGTACTCAAATGCCAGCTCTCCATTAATGCTCCCTCCTCCTCCCTCAGCTTTTCTCAACGCATTGAGCATTGAATTACCTGACTTCTGGGCACACAGTGGGTTATTGCACCTCAGTCTCTGCTGTCTCGTGATTTATTGGAAGTGTTTCCCCAGAACACTTGGTTGCCAGAGCAAAGGGAGCTCTGTCTTGCTCAGTGTGGCTGTACAGCTGCGTACTATCCTGCTTGGTCCTGCTATGTGGTACGTCCAGTTAGTGTTACAAGCATCTCTGTTATCTCAGAATAAGAGAAAATAGTGTTCCTCTGTGGAAATCAGCCTTTCCACCCACCATCAATGTCTTTATAAGGATATATTTAGTRTGGAGCCATTCGTATAGAATGACTTTAAAAGTCAGATTTCCTGAAATGCTGAGCAATAATGCCAATTGATAAGTAAAAATGATGAAGAGGCAGGAGAGATTGTGTGTATGTGRCTGAGTTTTTTTGTCTCGGCTACCATCTGATTTAACAGTTTTGATAGAAATGTACCTCACTTCCGAGACCCTCATTTGGGTGGTTTAGAAGAGCCTAATTTCAGACCCCCGTTCTTGGAACTTCTTGTTCCACACATATTTCAGATAAGGTGCTTGGGTTTTGGACAATATTCAGCCAGTGCCACAAAATTCTAAAGCTGGGATTATTTAATACGCATTTGGAGATGCCTGAGAAGGGCATATAATATACAGCATTTTTTAAACTGAACTTCTTTCTGAGGAGGTTGTGCAGCTCACAGTAAGGCAGGTAAGTATCATTGGGAACCACCAGAAGAGATTGCTTGGAAGTCTTCAGGACTGACTGACATTAACACTTTTTAAGAACAGTCTAGGTAAGTGTCTATACTTTGTGATTGGAGTCTACTTGGAACCCTGTAGGCAGGCAGACTTCAGTAGACACCTCTTAAGATCTCTTCCAGTTTTATTGTCTATGCTTTTGAGTTTTCTGAAAGGTAATAGGACTAGCAATGGAGAAAATAGATGTACTGATCAGTTATTTCCATGCAAAATTAATAATGTGGTACTTTAAATAACTGTCTTAGTTTTTAGGATGTTATCAACAAGACAGTCATTGCCAGTGGTATTGCTTTCATTGCCTGTAAGAGCTCTGACAATAACAAATGAAATTAAGTGAAAGTGAGTGCTAGGAAGCCTAGCCTAGCCTAGCCTAGGAAGCCTAACCTAACCTGGCCTAGGAAGACATTTGCTTCTGATGCTGTCAATCAGGCGCACAGAGAGAGAGAGAGAGAGAGAGAGAGAGAGGGGGAGAGAGAGTCAGTCATAGTGGAGGCATTGGACATTCAGCTCAACTTGATTTCCAATTTTATAAACAGTAGGAGGCTCAGGAAGAAACAATGGGGAGAAACAGGGACATAGAATCAGTAAATAGAGCTAAGTTAGATTCATATGCCATTTAAACCCAAATTATAGTCATTTACTCAGGGCAGAGAGCCTGAATTTTCACTGTTTTTCCAGTTTAGGCAATTGTGATGGCAGAATCCATTAAAAAATGCTGCTTAAAATTTACCTCCTTTTTCTTATTCCATTAGGGAAAACTTGATCCCAAGCAGTAATTTGTATTAGTAACAGCAGAGGCTGTGTAATGACCCTTATGTTTTGTAGGATAAAGGACAAATATAGAAATAATTAGTAAACTCACTGGCCCAGATSCCTATCCTGCTGGACCTTGTATCAATATTAAGCTCCCTTTTCTTAGAGTCTTTTTCCCAACAAGAGCTGTGTGAATAGCTCAATTCCTGCCTTCCTAGCTAACTAATAGGTTTCTTAAAAAAAAAAAAAAAAAAAGGCATTTTATAATTAGATATCTTAGTAAATCTAAAATATTTTAAAATTTTCTCCGCTCTAAATTTTCCTTGCAAAAATGAGACATTTCCAATACTTAAACCCATTTGTTCCAGATTTATTTCCAATTAACATCCAGCTAAAATAATGTTTTCAAAATAGGGAAAAAAGTACTGTAAAGCTCTACTTTGCCAAAGTCCTTCATCAGTACAGTGCCTTTGGAATTTAGGGCATAGTATTTTGTCTAAGTAGATTAATCGAACTATTTTGGTTTCCTCAGGATCCCCATGGCTTGTGGGAGGCCTTCACTGTCTTTGCAGGCAGGGAGAGTGGACACAGGGTTTGGGGGCAAACATTGGCTCTTTATCTCATGGGCAGATCTGTGTCTGCTGGGCAGATTCCCATTTATTTTTTAATCTTCCTCTGTGGCTGTAAAGAGAGGTACTCTGGGATGAATCAGCAGTGCTCATTGCAGTTCACAAGGATGCATTCTCAGGTGGTGGCTGTGTGTTGCTGCTCTCCCTTCAGCTAACCCAGTTTTATTGCAGTTGAGCTGGTTTATAGCACAGAAATCCAACTTCTAGTGGAGGAATGCTTCAGTAAGGCTTTTTTCTTTTTCTTTTCTTTTTTTTTTTTTCATTTGGTCTAATGCTGTTTCAGAAAAAGCATCTCCAGACCAAGAAAATACAATGTGCCAGGAATAATCAGATAAAGAGATTATGTCCGGTTGGTTAAAGGTTCCTTATTGGGTGACTGAGTCTACATTCACATTTGCTGGGGATCTTATCTTTCTGTTTATACTTCAGGAGCCCAAGACTGGGTCTGTGGATGAATCAGTGTATCGTAAAAGCAATCTTATTTGTGGGGATTATGGCGACCAACAGCAGCTACAATGAAAATAGGAGGTAAAGTTGAGGGATTACCACTCAGTTAAGAGTTACAATGTGAGAAATGGTCATCTGATTTTTTTGATCTCACAGCTGAGTTTGGGCACTTGCAACTCTTCTTATGCTTGTGTGACCATCTGTTTCCATGCTGTGACTAATGCAGTACAAAGTTGTCCACGCGATAGCAAGTGAGGCCTAACACAAAAGGCAAAACTCCTTCCCTTTTTATTGCTTGCTTGGTATTCCACAGCCATGCAGCCAGGCAACATGWTTGCTAAGAGATTGCTTCTCTTAGCTAATCCCAACCTGCAAAGTCAGGTACTCGTAGCAAATATAGTTGTGTTTATTACACGTGCGCAACCATTTCTGTGCAGTTCCCACAGACCTACTCTTTTAACAATTCACTGGCACCTCGTTTGGATCCACACARTAATCAGAGATAGCTACTGAAGGGACCTATATTAAGTCTTGGCCCATCAACATCTTTATCTGTAGTTCATGAAAGGAGATGGAGATCCCTATGGGACGTTCAGATACTATGTGAGCAGGTTTATGCAGGTTCACTGAGTATAGCAGGAACCCAGGGAAGCAATCCTATTAATTTTGACTCCCTGGTTCATTAATGCAAGACTGTGTGCTTATCAGGCCATGGGCCTCATGGCTTCAGAAGTTTTTTTGCTTTTGGTACTTACTGTATCTTTAAGAGAACACCACTGCACAGCCTATGGAGTCTRAAAACGAAGGCTCCTCTTGAAAGTGCTAGTAGAAGCTGCTCATTATCAGCCCCTTCAACCCTGAAAATCTTTAAAAACACAGTTTAAAGGCTGTTTTTAAGTGCTTCCATGCTGTCCTAAAATAGTAGCATTGCCCWAAGTCTCTGAGATACTTGTTCTAATTATTGTGTTAAATAAAACTTTGATTTAGCAAGCAGTTTCCAACATCATGCCTCTCATCTGAATCTCAGGCACTGCCCTTGCTCAACACTAAGCATTCTTGAGGGAAAAGGACTTTTTTGAGCAYTGGTAACATCGTCACGGAGTGTGCTCTGAACAGTAGGAAGCTAATTTACAATAGCTGAGGATTAGACTAACATCACCTATTTATTGCATTGTGCTCAGTGGTCTTGTACTCCCACAATGAGTGTCAGACTCTGGCCTTTATGGAGGAAAGCCATCCTTGGTGCCTAGATACTATCAGAGAGTGGCTTGGTATTGCTAAAGATATCCTATTCAGCACTTTGATTTCAGTCTTCTAATCAGCTTTCATTTGAGATTACCCTCAATTAAAAGGTACTTTGATTTTTTTCTACTGTTTAATTGCCGAACAGGAATAAAGAAGCAGGTAGAAACAAAGAGAATAAAAGAGTATTTTGGGGTCACTGCTGAATCAGAGCAGCAGTGTTACAGAATTTAAGTGGATGTGAGCAGGGACTGTTGCAATTTGTGAGTGACTTTGATACAAACAAAGAGACCAGAGTTTTGGTATTTTTCAAGTCAGGAGGCTCAAAGAATAAATGGACTGCAGCTGAGATCTGAAGTAAAATCTGTGTTTATTTCCTTTGTGTGCYCAAGAGTCCACCCTTAAACTGCTGGAGAACCTCCCTAATTTGCAATAATGAGATTAGCTAGAGGAGAAAGACCAGCTCAATTAAGGAGTGAAGATGTTGCATCACAAAACAGTCGGATTTATTCACTCTGGAAGCAACAATCTTGTCTTTCCTTTGGCAGAGTGGGGTAGACCTGCATCAGGAGTGTGGTCCCACCACAGTATGTGGTCCCACTGACTTCAAAGGGACACRTGTGTGAAACTACTGCTGTTTTATGCTGGCAAAACTAAACAAAGAATTTGTAATATCCTGCTGTAGATGTGCTGGCTTGCCTGGGATGCATTGTACCTGCAGACCATTGCTAGCACCACGTCAGTGCTGGCACACAGCTTTACCTTCACACTTTAATTCAAAGCAAGCAGAAAGGCCAACAACACTGCCATAGTCTAGAGCTGGGCTCCCTGAGGACCTGAATTTGTTGGGCTGATTGTGCACAAGTGCTCCCTCCAAGTACCCGCAGACTGCTACGTTTATCAGGGTGGCAGCTCTTCCCTCTACCTGGGTTGCCGGTGCCTCATGAGCAGGCAGGAAGTAAGAGCAGCACCTTGCAGCACAATTACCTTTTTCTCCATTTTCCCTTCATTTCGTTGTCATATTTTTCTCTCTTTAAGCGTGCTTATGAGCATTTGTTGCTTCTTTTAACACCAGTGGGACCTGTTGTGAAGTGCACTTTTTTTTGCGCTTAAGGTTTCAAGGCCTAAAATCTAACCTGGGGAGGTTTTGAGAGTGGCTTAGTTATCTAAGCTACTTAGTGGCCTGCTGTCATGCAGACACCTGAAAAACATTGAGCTGACTTAAGGGGGGCTAGTGCAGAACAACCGGTGCCTGAACTAATGTGACATTGTGCTGCAGTGTCTGGGCTCTCCTGGAGAAGTTGGAGGTGGCTTCAGAGTGTTCAAATATTTGTTTGGATCTGGCCTTTGCTTTTAAGAACTAGCTTCTTACAGTGAAATGATGGGTTGTGTTTTACAAGCTAGAGTGTAAGGGACAAAGAGCTGCTAGAGATAAACGAGAGATAAACAAGACCCCCAAGTTGGAGGGAAAGTCAAGAGGTGAAGCACGGCTTACCTCATGCTTCACTCTGCCTGCCTTCGGTGCCTTCATGGACACAGAAATTAGTCTAGGCATCCTATGGAGGYAGTGGCAACTCCAGCCCTGTGGTTTACCTGCCTAGAGATAAACCTTGCTTGCCTTTATTCTTGTTCCTGCTGAATGACCGAGGACTTTTCTTTAGTCCTAACCCCGTGGTTGGTAGAGAAAAGGTAGAAGAGTATTTTGTAAAACCTTTCAAAGTTGTTTTTTTCACTCACACTTGGAGTGATGCTCCACTGGGAGCCTCTCTAGCCCAGGGGCTGTTTGAAATCATTAACAGCCAGCTCATTTTCTCCTAGAGGATTGGTTGATCCAGTATTTTCCTATTAATTTGACTCACCTCGGAGATAGAGAGGAAATGTAAAAACCTCCTTGAATTCCTGGGACGTTTTGGAACCTCTGGCATACAGAGGTCCTAAGACATCTTAATTAATTCAGACTTGGGGGTATATTTTCAAAGTGGTGCATAGGGGCTTGGCTGCATGTTAATAGATAGCATTCAGATAAAATGTTGCAGAATGGTTTCAGCAGGAACCTAGTAGTGTCGGCTACTTTTTTTTTTTTTTTTTTTTTTTTTTTTTTTTTTTTTTTTTTTTTTTTGAGGGAGTGATGCTGTCTTGGGGAATAACCTGACCTTTATTTTCAGTTTTCACAAAACTTGCTGATATTCCCTCCATTTTGTACAACATAAATAAAATTGTTTTGAGTATTTATAACCCAGCTCAGCAGCTGATGTAAGTTATATAGCCCAAGTAATAGTAGTGATATCTACTAAAATCCCCCTGAGTTATAATCCAGGGGTTGGKCCCAGCCTGCTTCCTTCCCCAGTGGTTTGCTGAGTGCTAAGGAGGACTTATCCMTTGAGTCTTCTCTCTCTTTTACCCAACAGGATTTAAACTCAAGTGAAAAAAACATGCTGTCCAAAAAAGCAAGCTCTCTAGGAATGACCAAATAGGCCTGTTTCCCATCCAGTCCTAAGAACTGCAATAGTAGAGTCAACCCCAAACCAATATTTTGAGTAAATTTCCAGTAAACTGTATAAAAAAAGTAATTTACTTGAATAGTTTTAGGTCTCCCAAAACTATGTACTGTACTAGGCAAATCAACAATGTGCCAGGGTAGAACAGAGTACAGAGATATTACGGCATTTGTACAGTACATAAATGTGGAGGTGTGTACACATTTTAGCTGCCTGGCATGAGAAAAAAGCTCCAAAGAGGATGGTTCTTCTCTGATAACAGAAGACRATATAATTTGAGACCATATATAGTCTCCATTTTTATGTAGGTATATATGAAATATAAACATGTATGTATGTAAASTATATACAGTATATAAAGTGTKTGTGTATATGTATGTATGATTCAGTTAACCAGCAAAGTGTGCAACAATTTGCCTTAATATGAAATATGTACCTGCTCAGCAAATTACCTACTTGCACATTAAATTATCCGCCATGATCTCTGAGGTGTAGTAAGGACTGAAATCAGGATTTGTATCTTTAATGGAAACCTAATGAACGACGACGTCGTGTACTTGGGTTGACTTTCGTAAGAGGCAACCTATTGTAGTTAGAAGGTGACTTTTCTGAGTCTCCAGTGGTAATACGCCAATTATTTCACTTATCAGTGGCCCTGAAGGCTCCAGAATGCCTGCCATGGCTGTTCTGCTTCACACTGTGTATGATGTAGAGTTTCTCAGTACAAAGATTAAAGCCTGTCTGAACAGGCTGGAGGAAAGAGCAGCCACTTTTAAACTTTACAGATTTATAGCTCATGGCATTCTACTAGCTTGTGTATTTCTGCTCCTTTTCATCCTCTGTGGTGCCTTGCAGAATGTGCAAGTTTTTTGGACTTTGGGGTAGATGATAACAAAAATGAGTGGAGTGTTGGCCACTCCAGAGGGTTATGCTGCCATTCAGAGAGACCCAGACAGAYTGGAGAGTTGGGCAGAGAGGAAMCTCWTGAGGTTCAACAAGGATAAGTGCAGGGTCCTACACCTGGGGAGGAATAACCCCAGGCACCAGGACAGATTAGGGGTTGACRCGCTGGAGAGCAGCTCCGTGAAGAGGGATTTTGGAGTCCTGGCTGACAACGTTAACTATGACGCAGCAATGTGCCCTCGTGGCCAGGAAGGCCWGTGGGATCCTGGCCTGCATCAGGAGGAGTCATGCTCTAGGTGTCCCTGCTGGAGCACAGCGGGGTTGGATTAGATGATCTCTAGAGTTCCTTTCCAACCTCAACCATACTGTGATTCTGTAGTAAAAACATGACAAGCTGGTGCTTTTACCTGCAGTTAATGTGTAGGTACGAATATATACATATGCAATATATAAAATGCCTGCAGATGACTCTAGTAATTCCATCTCATAAATGTTTGTTATCTGAAATATTGACCCATTAGAAATCCCAGTCAAGATCAGGCTCCATGTAAGTAGACTGTCTCCTTCATCCTGGCTCTACCATTTTAAATGGAGGAACGTGACTCTYGCAAGGTTACCTAACTTCTCAGTGAAAAAACAGGAGCTGAATGGGAATTTCCTGATGTTGYTTTACATTTCAGTACAGGAGTGGGATTGCAGCTTGTGTAGATAAGTCTGTGCTGGCTTTCGTTAGTATGGGCTTAATCTAAAGGGATGGGTTTCTTGGTGGTCTTGTTAAAACCCAGGTCACTGCCATCCCCTGTACTGCCCTATCAATTTGACTTTGTGTGTCTGTATTATTCCCCCCTTGCCCTGCAGAGCTTCATTCAAATAAAGCTGGAAACATGGTGAAATGCTCTTAGGGGTGCACTAACCCAGCACTAAGCAGGGAAGCAGAAGCCAAACYTGGATGCAACCAACCACGATCATCCCAAGGTGTGCAAGATTCTCACATYGTACCTTGATGGACAGCAGGCCACAAAACCTGATGTCTTCCTCACCTGGTGTGATGATGTAGCTGGTTCGTTGCTGGAGGTGGTTTCCTTAGGAAGGAGCCTAGGCCWAGGAAGACTCAGCCTTGTTGCATGGAACTATGGAGCAGAGCTGTTCCTGGAGAGGTAGCACAAACAGTGCCGACCTAGCTGGTGTGTGCCTGTGGGATGCAGTTTGTGTGTCAGCTCCTGTGTGAGGCTGCGTGCATGCATGGACCTTGCCTCTGGACATATGATACAGCCTGTTCTTGGATGAGCCCATTTGCTGGATTTAGATAAATCTCACTTTATGCCCTTCCCTTCCTCCAYGTGCTATTAGGCTCCTGTGTCTTTTCTGAAGCTCTTGAATTGCTAAAATGGATAAACAGATAGGTAGATAGATATATAGGTAGATAGATAGATAATATATAGTATAAAGTATAAATCATAAAGTATAAATATACTTATAAATATATGTATATAAATATATGTGTATTGTTTTCTGCTGGCTTAATTACTGCCATCCTTAAGGCTGGCTTTTCAAAGATACACGGCACTGCCTGTTAAGATCACTAGATTGCCTCTGTCTTCTGTAAAAGCTTATAGAAAAGCTCAGAGATACACTCTGGGAGAGGAAAGGATAATTAAGGAATGGTAATGTCAAAAGCTATTCAAGTGAATAATGACATCGGCTTTTCTACGTGGTTTGTTTTCCCTCTGTCCCTAATGCTTGAAGGAGAAATGGGTTGTGATGGAGTAAATAGATAAACCAGGTGTTCATCTAAACTTGTCATTCAGGTGTTTTTGCCTAAGTGCAAACATGCATGACATGTCCAGAGACACATATCATGAAGGGGTTTTGATTTTGGAAATGGACTAGAGAAACTGTCCTTGCACATGGAGTGAGATTGTGGAGCTTTGTGGTTCTCATTGGAAAACAGAGTAATTGGAGTGGTTGCTAAGAAAACTTAGGCCTGGGTCTCCAGGCCTTACTTTATCCTTGTGGTGGAGACTTCACGTAAGAACCAGGAGCCTGAGAGTCTTYGAAACATTTTTCCAAATGTCTTGAGAAACATTGGTGGGTTTATAAGTTATCGGCCTGTGGCATTCCAACCTAGCGCTTCATCCCCAAAATTCAAATATACTGGTGTGTGGTGCTCCGTTATTGGCTTTGAATTTCCCCAAAGGCTTTAACTTTACCGTGAAATAGATTCCTGAAGACTGTATATGACAGTCTGGGCCCATTAAATAGAAGTATGGTAAAAACAGTGATGTTTCCTACTGTAGCAGCCGTGGGACTCTTCATCCTGTAACCTGCATAAGCCTTGATTGCGTTAGGAGGGATGTCCTCTGCAGCATGGGCAAAGGACGGCATCCATATGGGGCTCATCTCAGCAGGGCCTGCCCCASAGTACAAGGTAGATGCACAGACAAACTGTGCTGCCTATAGGCTTGTTGAATAGGAGGCAGGAATTTGGGGAGACTGATCTTTAGAAATATCTGAGTTTTCTGATGGTTTGAATAGCTGAGAGGACTGAATATTGAACGAATGCATCTGGACACCGTTTTGATAGCTCAGGGTTGCCACAGCAAAGATAAGTACATCGGAGAGGCTTTAGCATCACTTTTATGACTAACCATTCCAGTAGGCCTTAATTTTCTCTCCTCAGACCTCCCCTGCGAGCTAAGAGTGAGGGCTGCTGCTGATCCAAGTGGCAGGCAGCTGGTGGACGGGTGGTGGTGATACCAAACTGTTGGTTGCTCTGCAATCACCAGCTGAAAGACTGATTTAAAGAGGAATGAAAGTTCTCTGCTACCATCTGGTTTCTGGTAACCCTGAAATTTAGGGGATAGCCAGATGTAGGACCAAAGAGCTCATCTTATTACAGGAGTGGGGGAAGATTCACCACTTCCTAAAACACATAATAGATAACAAATAAAAGATTTCACATAATAAATAGTAAGTGGTGAGGAGGGAGAGAAAGATAGTTAAATAAGTATCTGTGGACTGTGTTCATGGTCAAATAGCATCACATGGAAGAAAAGATAGAAATCAAAGGAGGTGTTTTGAGARCATTCAAGTACACAAAAATTCAGTCAAGGTCTGCAATGGAAAATAGTCCTCAGCCAAGGCCAGATTTCAAATTAATATTCCTAGCAATGTAGTGGGACTATCATATCACATATCACATCATTTTATTCCACTTCTGATAGAAAAAAAACAAGATTTACTGCAGGAAGGAAAAGGCAATTTGTATGACCAAACCCAGTCTCTCAAGCAGGAGTCAGACCTAAATCCTAAGATTTCTTCTTTGTTTTCATGCATCTGATGGCTTCTAATCCCTTAGCAGCAGCTTGCTTTATGTTTTTCAGTTTTAATTGCAGCTCTCAGTTAGTCAGTTTCAAAGAAGATTAAAAAGAAAATTGAAATTGATCAGCATAAGAATTAAGGAATTGTAGAATAAATATTGTGAGTCTGGCGATGATATGATGGCGCTTGGTCACTGCAACAATACTGCTGTAGTTCACAGAAAAGATAAGGGAATGCTTTAGCTAAGTACACTTGAAAACTTTAGCGTAGTCTTTTTGCAGGCTTGGTCTACGTGGGCAGTCAAGTGCATTTCTACCCTATAAATGAGCTGAAATTGCATTTGCATTTTCTAAGTTTTTGTATCAATTACACTGCCTCTGTGTTCGGAAATGGCTTTCCTGTCTATGAAGATTGCATTCTGAGTCTCTGCTTTCGTTACTGGGATTTGACAATAGATCTTCACGTTGAGATAGTAATAACATATTAAAAACTGCATTCAGCAAACATGTCCCTGCAGACATCAAACAGCCTGGGGGAAAGACACTGTCGATAGCTGATAGAAGCCCAAGCGGTTATTTTCAAATACCAAGTGTGGCTGTTGGAGGGCCACACGTGCACAGGTTTGACAATGTCCTAGCAGGCCAGGTTGCCTTATCACTCATGTAGACACATGGTATCCAGCTAAGCGGGGTTCTCCATTCCCATCTTCTCCATCTTGAGAACTGTGATAGTAAGAGGCTTTCTACTTTTAAATAGACGGTGACTTTGTATTTTGTTGTGGCTTTCCTGCCATTCAACTCCATCTCAGATGAAATACTTTGTATCTTAAATGTTGAAGAAATCTCACTTTTGCTGCATCTCAAAATTGCTTTAGAAAATAATAGTTAGAGGGTTTTTTTAGGTTTTTCAGATGTTTTGTTGTGAAGATGCCYTCTTTCTTTGATGAAAACTAAAGCAGTAGTAGGTGCAGAGCAAAACATGCAGGTGACAGACCAGTGTTTGATCCACTGGCCTCGTCTTTTTTTATGGCGCTCTTTGATTTTATGAATACTGGGTTTGTGAGAATACAGTGAAAGCCCAGGGGGCCTAAGAAAAAAAAAACATATATTTTTTTCCTTCTTTGCAGAGTAAATTCTTTTACCAGCTTGCGGGGAAACGACATTTTGCCCTTGGACAGGCTAGCATATGGAGGATGTCAAGCTGGCCAGACTCCAGGCGATGTAGAAGTTGTTGATTGGAGAGCTGTTTTCCAAAGCATCTCCTCGGATATGGCGGGGTTTGTCTTTCACTGACACTGAGGTGGGTAGGTCAGTTTGGTGCCTTGAAAACTGTGCTGAACCTTGGCAATATTAACGTATCAACAGTGTGAGGATGTGAAATGCTCCGGTCTGCCTTCAGTGTGGAGGGCGAGCAGACAGAAGTGAGATCCTCATCTGCAGCTGCCAAAAATGTCCTCCTCATCCCRGGGCAGCTCATTGCAGAGGAAACAGACGCACGTTTAGGTAGAAACTTGCCCATCCTTCATCCAAGTGTAATTCAGTGCACCTCRTAAAAGGGTTTCTGTGCTGAAATGTTTTGCTCCCTTTGTGGATGAAACTGTCTTGGGGCTCTCTCTGTGGCCACTCTCTGGTGTGATGTGCAGAGGGAATTGTCCGTAGCGAGGCAATTCTAGTAAATGTCTATTAGAAAAGTGATGGAAGCAAGGATATTTTTTTCTAGGCCACAAAATGTATACAGATAAATGTTCATCTCTGCAGCTGCAAGTGAGCCCTGAAGCAAGGTCAGATGCAAACTTCGAGATGACTTTTTGGATAACCTATAGTGGCCTTTTCTATCTTGAAGCATCTAAGGGTCATCAAGCCTCTGGTTGGAGCATTGTGTTGTGCTTTGAGCACATGTTATTTCTGCCCTTAGGCCATATTTGGTTCTTGTTGCTTATCTCTACTAAAGGCTAAGCTGTTGAGTCAGTAAATGCATCCTTCCTTCTCCTGAATTAGCTATTTTCTGGCTTTGTCTCTCTTTCCCATTTGGGATTTATGCCTTCCTCCTGCAGTTACAATGTGTATACTTAAGAAAACAGGTTAACCACCTTAATGTATTCTCATTCTGTCTATTTTTTTTTCTYCTGGTTTCTTTCCTATGTTGCAGGTTGAAATCCCTAGGATGCTTTCTTTGTCAGGAAGCAAATTAAATTGAGTGGCAACACTTGACACAGAATTTGTGGGTAATTGGTGATTAAGTTACTTCTGAGAAGCCCTTGCTTCCCAAAGAGAGAAACAGTATGGTCTAAATATGCTTTAGCCTACTTCATGGCTTTATTTTTCCTTTTCTTTTGATGTGGGCTGGGGGAGAGTTATAGAACCATAGTTAAGAACTTTTCATTAATTCGAAGTTTGTCTTTTAAACATGGGCATCTCAGCAGGAGTATAGGTATTACAGCAGGGAGTAGTATTTTCTCACTCGCCTCTTTTGTGTTTGAGGGACTTGACAGATCAGAAATCACCTCTAATGGCACATATGGGGAGTTAGGCGAGCACTTTGGAGCCAGGAGTAACTGTGGAACCGCTAAACATGGTCAAGTACTAGTCAGCCTGTGGTGGTAAACTGTGTGAGGTCCTCTCAGGTCAGCTTCATTTCTTTTAATATGGAAAGGTGCAAAAGTTCAACATCGTGTGAAATGGTTTATGTGGTKTCATGTTGTCAATAAAAATGGCATGCTGAATGGCCTTTTTTTTTTTTTCTTTACAGTCTGTGCTGCCTAGCAGGAAGAAAGTTATTAACTATATCTCCTGAGTACACCTTTTCTAGCTCATCAAGACAGAATCATGCAGATAGTGCTGGGCTGCCATGATTTTCATGATTAACCAGAACAGGATTCCACTTCCATTTAATATTCGGAAGTTCACAATTTTAAGACTGATTAGCTGATTTTCCTCTGCCTTGAGTCCTGATTCTACAAATAATTCTGGCCAAATGGGGATTTTCTTACAGCTCAGACACCTATTTTGCTTTCCTGTCTTGTAGCATAATTCTGAAAACCACCTTGATGATGGTGGCCTTGTGATGCAACAAAACTGGTCAGTGCAGCAAGTGTGTTTGCAAGGGGTTGCTTTTGAATTTTTATTTTTWTTTTTTCCTTCTGAGGATGAGGACTGGACTCCAATTGAACAGCAATTTTTATTATCCTTATTGACCCTCTAGGTCATTCAGGATTGCAGTGCATTGCTGTCTGTAACTATACCCTTTTTTGGCAGCTTTGCTAAAGCAGCTGTCTTCAGTTTAACAGTGAATGAGTGATAGAAGCTCCAGAATGTTTTACATCCGCTCAGACAGCTGCCCAGAGAGGAGAGGAAAGACAACATGTCATGGCAGTGTGGTCACTTTGCAGAGAGATGAGAAAGCTGCTGCAGTCTATCTTGCCCAAGGCAGTATGTGGCAGTCTAAAAAAAAGCAGAGTTAAAGGTAGTTTGGGACTTGATTTTTGGCTGCTGCCTGAAACCAGCCTTTATATCTGTGAATGAGCGATAGGAGGTTGTTAACCCTGCAGAGGGCAGCAGGACAGTGCCTTGGAGGACCAGAGCAGGGAATGTATTTCTGTKGCTCTGCCAAATAACGCATTCTCTACTGATGGAGTGATGCCTCCCACCCCGTCCCTGCAGTGTAGTCTGGAAAAGAACTTTCTCTTGAAGGAACCTTGGGAAATTTCCRTGAGCTTGATCTCTTCTGCTGTCCTGCTGTTTAAGGAGGTTATGCTAAAATGGGCAGGAAGGAGAGAATATTTTAAATCAACATGAAAGCAACATTGCATTTACAGGAGCTGGGCATACCTTGGTGTCACAGGACAGCCATTCTGTGGCAAAATTGGGGAGAATTGTGACTAACTTCATATAAAGCTAGTGGGGAAATATTGTAAATCATAATTAATATAATAACAAATAAATTAAATTAAACAGTGCCCTGAGCACTGCAGTTAATTAAACTGTGTTTTTATTAGAGGGTTTTTTTCTGTTGTTTTGGTTTTCTCTTTAAAGAGTCTAAAGTCTATTTCTTCTTGGAAGGCTTGCCTAAGCACTTTCTAACCATTATAATGTCATTATATATGGGATTCATTACATTAGAGACATTAGTGGAGATTAAAAAGGATCTGTTGGAGGCATTGGTTGCAAAAGAAAGGATAAAGACTAGTTGCAGTCTGCACTTTTATTACATGGCTTGAAACAAATGCTGAAATATTGTATTTAAGCTAAGTGTGTTTGTTGGAGGGAACATTAGGAAAGAAAGCAAGGCAGCTAATACCACTCTCACCATTAAAGAAAGAAATCACAGTGGTTGGGAACAGTGTGTTAATTAGCAAACTAATTCCCTTGTACTTTAAGTGCATAACAAGTTTTAAATGCCTTCCGAATGGCTTGATATCAATTGTGTTTTGTTCTGGGAATGTAATTGTTTCCATGGCAATGTGGAGTTGTGCTGTACGTGGATTATGTCTGAAAAGACTTCTAGGCATTTATATGAAGTCTGTATTAGCTTAGTAGCTGACCTGTATTCACGCTAGATTTTACTTCTGGTGCAGTTGTTTTACAAGCAAATTAATAGCAAAAAAAAAAAAAAAAAAAAAAAACACTCACTAGAAACAGTCTGGATCCTCAGTCAATCCCATGCTGACTTTTTTCACTGATTCTGGATCAGACATCAGTGGAGCTGTGCTGAGTTGTGTCCAGCTGAACGCCTTTCCTTGGTCTTTATATGTCGTCTTTATATAACTTGTGACAGGGAAAAGGGCCACAAATGTCATTTGCTTCCCATTACAGGGCATCATTTGGGTCACTTTTAGGTTGCTGTGCTGTTAGACTCCGCCAAGTAAGTCCCTCCTTCATGGGGAGAACAAATGCCAAGAAGGTTTTGCCACGGGGCAGCTGGCCAGAAATGTCCAACCCTTGCATAAGTGCAAGGGCAGACCCTTGCCCTCAGGGGACAGCAGCTATCAATTGCAGAGACAGATGCACTCTCAAAAGGGCAGAGGGGCTCTTTTGGAGCCCAGCAGAAACATAACCCCTTTCCTCTGCCATTTCCCTGTGGCYTCTACATGTGAGATGCTGTAATTAAGTCTTCCTTAGAAACCTCCATCTTTTCCCATACTGGGAAAGTTCAGTGATACCCAATATACTGTCTACCTTAGGAAGAAGAGTCAAATCCCTACACTAGGATATTGAAGGACCGTATTCAAATCCTGTGACTCTGGCACAGGCAACTTCTGGAGCTTTGGGCAGGTTAGTCTCATACCCTTGGCTCCTGTTGGGTGAAAGACTGTAATTTTGCATTTTCCTCCCAATTTGTGTGTCCTTTCTACTCCCAACTGGAAATTCCTATCCAAATGTGGTTTTCTGCTGTGTGTTCCTGTAGCACCATGAAAGTACCAGAAAGGGACCCAAGATCCTAAATTTTCTGCCTCTTGCCATGACAAAAAAAGACTGTATTGCCTTTTCATTTACTAATTTCATAATTTAGAGGCTTCATTCAAGCCTCAGYCTCCATTAAAAGGCCTCAGTCTCCATTAACAGGCACTAGCATTAACTAGGCACTAGGCTCTCTACTGCATTTTGSCTTTCTCCTTTTCATTTAGGAATGTGAGGCAGTCAGATTCATCTTTCTGTTTATATGTATAAAAGGTGGAATTAAAGAAATGCACAGAAATATGGGAGTAAGTGGAAGCGTTTATAGAGAAGGCTCAGTAGTTTCTAATTTGAGGCATACTTTTCTTTTCTAGTTTATCTTTGTTTGCTCAAGACCAAGAGTTCAAACAAAATCCTGACCTTGAATACTTTATCAAATATATCAGACTTTCTTCCAGAGAAGTGCAGTTTCTTAAAAACTGCAACATAAATCCTGTTTCATAGAAGAATTAAACTGTATGTGGGAGTGGAGGACAAAACAAAAGAAATAGTCTTATCTGTGTATTATGTAGCTCCTCTGCAAACATACCTCCTTTGATAAATAGTCTTCAATATTTATTTGCATTCAGTTCTTCTTAATAGGTGTTATGTTTGTCTTACGTTCACACCACGGTACCCAAATTTTAAGTTTCAGCTTAGATGAGGTATTTATCTGACTGCTGTATGCGTGAAGTGGGATCAAAGAGGTTTTTCCCTCTTTTGCTCATAATTGTCCAGGCTTTGAATTTGAAACATGTCAGGCCATTTCTGCCATTTCATGAAAAATGTTTTGTGGAAAACCTCCATTTTGTGAAAATAGAGACCTGACTTCCATCTCACTCTGTTGCAGGAGTAGGATGATTCATCCTGTTTAAAAATAAGTAGAACAGATGTCCAAGATGTCCAGATGTCCTCTGTATCTAGCTGGGATGGATGGGAGGAAACTTATCAGTGGAACGGACAGTATTCTTTAACCAAGGACAACCTGGAGTTGCTTATTAAAATAGGATTTTTTTTTTAATACTTTGCAAACGCGGCAAGAAAACTTAAGGTCTATGTATCCTTAAATGGACTGCCTTTGTTTTAATACGAAAAATCATTCTCATACATCAAAGAGACCCTTGACCAGATGAAGACCCTATCCCTCAGCATATGTGAAAGGCAAAATGAGTAAGCAAAATTATAATTGTATGGAAGTTACTAACCAATCAGTGTAAGAGGGCTGTATTTGTTATGATTATTGAATGTGTAAGTACGGTTTGGAAAGTCAGGAGTGTGTGCTTGATTTGTGGGAAAACACTGAGCACCCAGGCTTGCACAACTCCAAAATAAGCAAGCAATTGTCTCTCCTGAGTGGGTGATTATTGGCTCATTGTACACCAGGCAACAAATCTGCTTTTTGGACAAAAGTATTACAAGAGGAAATTGAAGAAACCCTTTTTTCTTTTTCTTTTATTTTTTTTTTAAGGTTATTTGCAAAGACGAGCTCCAGYTTGCTGTGCTTTATGCAGAGATGAGCTATAGCACTAAGACCATCATTGTAGTGCTTCCAACTTGATTGTATAAAAGTGGACCTCAGGGATGTAAATGCACTAATAGAGTGGGTGAAGAACTGCTAGGAAAATGGGTTTTTGGTTGAACAGCCAAAGTTGCTCTCCATGTTGATCATTTGTTTTCATTTACCAGTGTGGAAGTGAGGGTAAGGAGAGACCGAAAAAAAAAAAAAGCATTTTATATCGACTTAACCATTTCATTTAATTCATTCTACTTTTTAAATGCTTTTACTCTTAATGCTTCTACTCTTAAAAAGTTTTGCTCCCGAATGCAAAGCTGAATGCCTTTATCTAAAAGAAAAGAGAAAAAAAAGTTTTTTGAAAGTTATGCCTGTTCTCCCTATCCTCTTCCCCATATTGTTCTTGCCCATAACTGCTTGCTCTTTTTGACCTGAAGAATTTCAATTGCATAAAGCTGTAGTTCTCAAAGCAGATAGTTTGGGGATATTCTGGCCAACGGCTTCCAAGGCCAAACTTTAGCCTACGAAAAGCCAGGTGCCCAGGATGAGAAATGAAAACTGCTGTATTCTTCTTGGCAGGTTGTCCCACTAAGGCATTGTTGCCCTGTTCCAGTTTGATCTTTTCATTCACCTAGGCCTGCTGCCAGCCTCTTCATGCCTCTCTTTTGCCATAGTTCTGTTCAGGTAATAGATGTATTTTGCTGGGACTTGCTCCAGGTGCATATGTGAGGCTCTTGCCTCACTGCAGAGTAAGTCAGGAGTTGATCCTTTTGGCATCTACTTTTCTGTGGTGCTTCGACCACCATGGTCTTTCTTTCCTTTCTTCAGGTACCTGCACGAAGTCCCAGGGGTTGCTTTGCTGCTGCTCCCTGTGGGCTTCATATTATATATTCAGCTTTCTCTGTAGTGACAGCAATAAGCAGCTGTCATGTAATCTAACGATATTTAAGTCATTGCAACATCTGCACCTCATCTCCGGTAAATTAAAAAGAAGTCTTAAAAGTTTAAGACACTATCCTCTGGAGTTAGTACATTAACACTCCCACCTGCTCATGTTAAGACTCTCTGGCTCCCTGACATCCTGCAGAACGAGTACATTAGTACTTGGGAAAGCTGGCACCATTTTGTTTGGAGTGCTTAGAAATAGCAAAGCATTTTCAGCTTCTAGGTCTGTTGGCTGTCTGCAAGGACATTTCCTTCTACCTTTTTAACCTTTTCATCTCGTGCTGCTCAGCTAAAACACCTGCATTCACCCGCTGGGGTACACACTTGTTCCTCACTACCCCCTTGTGCATGGTTGTGTGCACATACCCGTGTGAGCTGTGCACATGTGTGCATGTGCTTACATGCATTCACATACTGTCTTGTGTACGTACTCGGTGTAATTTCCATGTTGCAGATGTTCTGTACTTTGGGAGTCTTCAGAGACTTGCTTCTGAGCGTGATGCAGAGCTAAGGTAATTGAGAGGTAATGCATTTTCTTCACTAAAAGGGATGCTAGCCATGTCATATGGTCTCAAATTGCCCCAATACTCTCACAAATCTGGAGGAGCTGAATATGCTGCAGACTCTTTTGTGGACAATCAGCTTGAAGAATCACACTCTTAACGTGGTTCCTTTCAGAAGGTTGCTTTCTTTAAGAGCTCTGTTCCCRGCAGAGCATTTTGGGCTTTCTAACTGAGAAATTTTGGAGAAAAGAAACTGAGTTAATATATTTAAAAATTCAGGAGAAGAGGAATTGAAGTTAAACTTGCACTATGTAACATGGATCATTTCAGCTCCTTATAGGACCAACCTGAGGTATTACTGTATGAGAGACTGGTGAACTAGTCTGGTCAAGTTTTAATCTGGGGCAGATGAGAAGGAAAAAGGAGAATTTAAAAATAGCAATGCCCCTTCCGCATTCAGTTCACTCTGCGGGAAATGTGAACAATATTCAGGAACCACTCTAACTYACTGAAAAGCCTGTTGTTTCTCAGCAGAGACAGTCTGGTCTTATCCATGCTGAGGAGCAAATGGGATTGACAAGCATGTAACAGAATTGAGACAGAAAGTGTGAAACTGTGTTTGAAAGCAGAGAGAAGCTTAGAGGCAACTGCACCTTTAGTGTGATTGATAAAAGAGGTAAAAAAAATGGATCCCTTAAAGGAGTTTAGGCTGCATTTGGGAAAGGTAACAGCAGGCACCTGAGGGCGCCTGAAGAAAGCCCAAAGAAGCTGCATAAAAAGTCAGACTTTTGTGCCCAACACCAAAATTTGGCAGAGGCTGTTAAGTGAAGCATATCTGCCCAAGGAGGTGTGCTCTGCTTCCTGAGCGTGGACACTCATCGTTTGATCTCCTGTGTTTTTAGTGCGTTTGTTTTTAAAGCCAGAATGAAGTTTGTGTGCCCGTTTGTCTTGTAGGGCAGGTTTTGTTGTCATGTTGTCAGTCTGTTGAGGCAAAACTACTTTCCAGGTGTGTGGGTGTGTTTTTTTGTGGTTTCCAGAAGCTGCCTTTGCTTTGAAGGGCTTCTCTCAGAAACAGGATAAGAAATTTGCTCTCAGGTAGCCACCAAACACCCAAATACTGCTGAAGGAAAAGTTTATAGAACAAGGTGGAAAAGTTAGGCAGGTTTTGTTTGTTTGTTTACAATAATAATGAGTGAAAATAAATAATTTTGGTTACTTCTGGTTACTTTTAGGCAGCTCTGCATGTACCTGTGCCCTGATGAATGTGTGTGTGCAGTAGCCCAAGGCTGTGATTTCAGAGTTGGTTGTGCATATAGGTAAAGCTGCAACACTCACCAGAGTCTTTTTTTTTTTTTTTTTAGAAATGAAGGAACCCTTTTCAGGATTAGAAATGTTTATTCATTCCTTTTGTAATCCTCAAGGCTAAAATAGTCCTGTAGCTTTGCATGCTTTCCTCCTCCCCCCAGAAATGCCACATGTAGTGCAGCATCCCCAAACCCCCTTAACCTTCCTGCCTAGTAGCTGGCAGGGGGGTAATTGGGAAACAGGAACAAGCCGGGTGTGTGTGGCAGCTGCATGCATGGATGAGACCAGGTCATGCAGCTCCCGCTGTGTGAGCATATAAGCTATAAACAAATATTTAAAAAGTGGCTCTTTGGGAAAATCTTGCAAAATGTGCCATCAGTCTGTCTGCAACTCAAAAGTGTTTTTATTTTTTTTTTTTAACTTAGTTATTCTCTTGATTTAAATGTGTTCAGCCATCTGTTGAGGGCACAGAAAAGACAGAAGCACATAATTAAGCAGGCCAATCACACTACACAAATAACAAATAATTGAGATGGAGCGTTCAGAAACAGTTTATAGGCTAAAAGTCATTTCTCATTACTAGTGAGCACTTATGAAAACCAGGTGCAGTTGAGAGAAACAGGTGACTTAGAAATAAAATACCAAAAAAAGGAGTGGGGGGCATGGGGGACATTTCTCAAATTACAAGTCTAAAAGCCTAACCACATCCACAGGCACTCTCAAGTAGGCAGTGGAGAGGTAATACGTATCTTACCATCTGCCTGGACCCTTAAAGCAAGTGGATGCCCTCTCTGGAGATGCTGTCTTTTCCCATTGCCCCTAGAAGGAGCACCTCTCTCCAGGTTGTTCAAGACCTCTTACTCCAAATCAGTCCAGGGAAAAGCAGTGCCCGCAGAGTCAATTCCCAGCTCTGACACSATCAGGAATCCCTTCCTGAAGCCTCGTATTTTTCCACAATGGGCAAATATCATCAAAGCTAGCAGTGTCTGCAACTTGGAAAAGGCTTAAGTAAATATGAATAAAACCATATGACATAAACCCTAACTGTTGAATTTAAGTGATTGGTGGCTTTTTTTTTTTTTTTTTTTTTTTTTGGCATTACATTTTCATTAAAAAAATCAGTTTTGTCTGCACTGTGGTGAACATACCCCAATGTTATGCAATCTTTTTCCTAGTCAAATGAAAACTCACCAGCCCTTCCTCTGCCATACTCAGCTTTTTCTCAAAAGATACAGGTCTCACCAATTTCAGAGTTGTTCTCTAATGAATAAATGCCATCTAGTCCACTGAGATTATCATTTAGATTGATGTTATTCGAGCTTGCTTGCTGATTATTTGAGAAGCCATGCATTTCCTTTGACTGCTTATTTAAACGGCTTGCTGTGTTCGCAAAGTTTTACCTTTATTTATGCATTTCATCAGAATATTTCACACGCCTTGCTCAAAAAAGTTAGWGTTTGTGAACAGCCAACAAACCAATACTGTGTTGAGAACCTGATGTAGAAAAACATGCAGAAAAGGAGAGAGGCATCTATTGCATTTCTTGTGGTCCTAGGACCTGTGTCTTGAATTGGTTAAGCAAGGAGCCACCCGCCTCTGGAGTGTGAAGTGATGCTATTCCTATTTGTGCTTTTTCTCTTTTGTTAGCAGCCTTTGACTTAACTGGAAGCTTGAAAGTGCTCAGGAAAAAGAAAGGCAAATCAGGCCCCAAAATTAAATATAAGCAGTTTCCTTAAGATCAGTCTTTATTTCAGGACTCTTCCTTAGTCATCCTTGTCTATGGTATGTTCCCTTGCCACCTAGGGAGGTGGCAGTGGGAGAAATGCCCTTACTATTTTTACCGATTTTTTTTTTTTTTTTTTTTTTTTTTTTAAGAGTGAGCATCCCCTAGTCCGCCTTGGATGCGAGCTGGAGCAGCAGTTCCAGTGGAATGTGTGTCCGATTGCAGTGCATCGGAAGTTATCAACTGAGGAGCAAATTTACTTATCAATGTTATAGTGGTTGTGCTTTGGCAGGTATGCAAACTGCAAGTTCAATTTACATTTTCTGAAAGGAAAGAATATGCAGTAGATTAGTTTCCAAATGGTTTTTAGTACAAGGAATGAAACTACTTACATGACTGATTTTCTGAGGTTACGTTTGTTTTTCCTGTATTTCTTTTCTCTTCTTACAGATGGAATTCCTATTTGCTAAGGATTCAGAGCATTGCGTTTAAATTAGGAAGACTTGGAGAGCAATTTTAGAAAAAAATAGATATCTAAATCACTACCGTAATCCTTCCAGCTCTTTGAAAATGAAAAATAGAGTGTTTCAGAGAGCTGTTTATTGGAAAGATTAGCTTTATCATGAAATTATTACTTTAGCATATGGTTCGAGATTGGCCATTACCTTAAAAAGTTCACAGATGAAAACACAGGGAGACTTGCCAGTGAAAAGGAGCTAATGACCGGAAGAGTGCTTGTCTTGTCGTGCATGCTTTACTCTTCTTCCATGTGTACAGCACTGCATATTGGCTTCACCTGGGAGAAGCAAGCAATACAAAAAAAAAAAAAAAAAAAAAAAAAAGGTTAAAATTCTACTGTACATTTCATAATTCTATTGGCTTTTTTGAAGGAAAACATTTTATTAATATTGGTAGGTAACCTTAAAAAAAGTGCAGGTGTTTTTAAGTATAATATAACAGGTTTTGTTCATTCTTTGGAAATGATGAACTCGTGTTTAAGCGGGAGACTGGAAAAGAGCTCTTAGTCCTAGTGAATAAGTTTGTGCGTGCGTAAGCAGTAGGGGGCAATATGCAAAGGTAGAGGTGGCATTTATGTATTATATATATAAAAAAATTATATTCTTTCATTACATTTTCTTATTAAAAATGCTTCTGGGCAATGTAGAGTTTTCCTTAGAGTTTCCTCTATCACAAATAAGTCCCACTTGTGTTAAAAATTAAAGGAAAACAGGTTTTGTGAGTCAGAGACGCATAGTGTGAATTTAGTTGTAATTCAGTGTTTTCGTAAGAAGACTACTGAAGTTTCAGCAGAGAAGGGCAAAGGGACGACGAGGTCAGCATCTCTTTAAATGTTTTATACCCCTTGTGTGATAGCAGGACTGTATCAGCCTCAGGATGCCAGTATTCTATTTATAAAAATAATTTCTTCCAGAAGACGTCCCATACCAGTGTCATGTTGTTGAGTGCTAATGGCTATGTTAGCAGTTATCTTTGCTTATACATATGTCCACCCATCTGCCTACGACTCTGCATGCAAGAAGGTGCTGCGCATTAGTTGTTTCACTTAAAAGTCTGTTTCCAGTAAGTAGAAGTGGTGATACATTCACCTAAAATCACCTGTTGGTGGTTGTGCAAAGCCCCTTCCTGCAGTCCCCAGATGGAGGAACTGGAGTTAGGGCTAGGACAAATTACTGATTCAATGCAATTCAAGATGCTTCCATTTTATAGTACTTGTCAGTCATTCCCTTAACCTTAATTTGTAACTGGAAAACTTTTTAAATTAGCAAAAGGACTGTCTTATTGGAAGCTGTTGGTGGATTTGTTTTACACTAGGAACTGGAATATTATTGCCAGAGGGGGTCAAATGTTGCAAAATAGAATTTGCATGCATACATTCCAGTTAAATTATGGCTTATTTTGCCTGCATCTGGGTCTGTGTATCACTTGCTACGTGGAAAATTTCCCTCCTGGCAGTGAGCCAGCACAAGGTGATGCAGAATTCAGGTCTTAGTGGGACTTTGGGCTGAGCTTTTCTGCAAGGCTAGAATTTATGATAGAAGATAAATGTTACTCTACAGAGAGGAATGTAAGTGCCTAGCTAGCTACGTATGGGTGTTGTCACAGGAACATGTTGCTTGTTGGTGGCTTACAACTACTCTGCTTAGGAAGTTTCAGTCTTATAGTCGGATGGTTGGAGAGAAGAAACACAGACATGTGAGACAGATGCAACGGAGATACAACATGTTCTAAGCAGCAAACAACTGCTTTGAAAATGTCTCAAATGCTGCATTGTGTGAAAAATCTTCCTTACAACCATCTGGCAAGCAAAGATGGAGTTGAGTTTGTAAATGTGTCTTTTTTTCATGCTTGGTCCTAATTCTTTGCATTTCTCTTGTAAAACGAATAAGAAAATTTCACCTGATGGAATGGGCTTTGCAAAGTGCTAAATATAGGGATGCCTCCCACTGGAAGCATGAAGGTCCCATTTGATGGGAAGAGGCATTTTCTGTCTCTGGCCACGCTAAAATGTCTGTTACGCCAACGCTGTGGTTTTGCTCCCCTCCCTTAGATCAATTCAAAATTGATTATCTGAATCTGAGGCAAATGTGATGTAACAGGCAAGCTGTAGATAAAATGCTAAATGAGCATGCAGGACTGCCAGCTGTGGCATTTAAATCTCACAGGTATGTCCACCTCTCCATTTCTTCTCCCTTGTCCCCAGAAAGAACTGTTTTCTTGGAGCATTATAGAAATAGATCCCCCCATAATTTTGACTATATTGTTTTTCTTTTCATTGACCTTAAGTTTGAGCCAATTAAAGCTCTTCTCATTTAAATTGCCTCTGTGATGCTTCATGTTGTCATTGCTTTCTGTAAAGAACACTCCTTGGTTGGCCTTAGTCTCCCGTGGTTGACCGTGGCTTCACCTCTTAGTAAAGAACAGTCCTGCTGGAGAAGAGAAGAGAGCTGGGCTGCAGCAATAATGSCATTAATTGGCACATTGTTAAAATAGAGGTGGTGATCAGAGAGAAGGAGAAAACAGTGAAATTTGGGCAGACTGTTTTCACACTTAGTTTTGAGTAGTTTTAGTTAAGTTGAGGAGCTAATGAGCTCAAGAGCTGAATCGTACAGGGTTGTGGGAGCTAGGGCATGACTGCCCTGCACTGGCTGCTTTTGCCTCTTTTCCAAGGAGCAGCCTTATAATGGGTTGCTCATRTTTTTGAGGGGAGCCTTTTTTTGAGAAGTGCTGTACTTCATATGGTACARAATAGGACAGTGCACTAAAACAACTTCCGAAACTGTCCAAAAATTAGAAGGTTCTTTCCTGTTCAGYGCTAATCATTGGGATAAACGATAATTTCATTTAGTAATGCTAGTGATATTTTGTGATAGTGAWAATAGTAATGATAATTTCAAGATAGTTATTCTGTTTATTCATGTATAGAAGATGAAAATTTGCTTTCTGCCATAACTTCTGGTGGTAAAATTTTACAGCTCACAACTTTGGACAGAGAAGATGTCCAAAACTAATTCATTTAGAGATTTACACATACATTTTCAAAACTCTGTCTGCATTATTTGCCCTACTCTAATGAGAACAAACTCATTGGCACTAACTGCCGAGGAATGCTAAGCTTTATGCAGGGGTCATGTAAATCACACATTGGAGCAGGTAAAGGATGTCTTTACAGTAAGACTAGCTCTAGAGATGAAGTAGAGAGTATGTATTTAATTTCTTTTTAATTAGCGTTTTCACTATCTTACAGGATRATTATTTTTAATAGATTTAATTTAATAAATTATTAATAAGTTAATAGATTTAATAGCAAAAAGATTTGCTTTGCTTAACTAGAAGAATCAAATAAAATATTTTATTTTTCACATCCTGATTATAATATTTAATAAGACAAGTAATACTGTAAGTTACAGCAGCTACAGTGGGAGTGYTTGGAAAATTTTTGACAGTCTGAGAGAGTTTCCTCATAATGAAAATGGGGAGAGACCAATAGGGAAAGTAGCATGGGCAATTTTTGAGGCTCCCACAGAGACCAGAGTCTCATTRTACATCGTGTACACTGTAAAAGCCATTCTGTTTTAACAGACTATGGTCTGAATAAGTAAGAATGAAGGAGAAATGGGGGTTAAGAGGGCAGGGATTCCTGGACATGAACCAGGTGACACTGAAAATGAACCCAGTTTGTCAGTGACTGAAATAACTGTTTCCTTATTAATACCATATACATGGTATAGCACATCACTGCAGCTGGCCCACGCTTGGCAGCATTTTAAATCAATTTCTGTAGTTATTGTAGATCTGGATAGTCAACGTGTTTTGTTTCAACACTTTCAAGTGATGCTTAATGACTAAATGGTCAGGTAAACTTGATCTGTTCTTTGGCAATTTGCTTAAGGTTAYGTTTTCTCAGTATTGGTCACAATACCGTTCACTTTGAAAGCTGCTGTAGTCTGGTGTGAGAACTGATGAAGCAATGAAAGAGTAATGCTCTGAGCAGTCGCTATCTAGAAGGAGGAATCTTATTTCTGTGCCTGCGATGATAAATGTGAAAAGCTCACCTATCCTCCAAACATTAAAAAGCACCCTTAAATAAGTGGTCAGTTGCTATATGTAACTCAATCTACAGATCTGTGTGAGGCTGCATCACCTGTGGATTGAGCCCTTTAAATTGGCCCAAACTGGTGACTATGGACAACTAGGAGCAATGGGGTAGTGAAAGAGGAGGAGAATATGGGAACTGGAGGAATATTTAATATTTTGAACTGGAAACTGCTAAAAAAAAAAAAAAAATCAAAACACCAAATGAGTTTACTTGCCCACCTMTAGAGCTTCTTCAGGGAACATGTCTAAAGGTTCAAGATGAGATATTTCTGTTGACAGTCATGTTTAAGTTGTATTAACTGATGTGCTTTTGTAGCAAAAGGAAATTTTCCAGCGGCAACAAGTCTTCAAAAACTTGAAGCTAAAGCAGCCCTGGTCTCTGCTGAGTTGTGAGTCTTTTTTCTCTTAGCAGAACAAAGTCAAACGAGGCCTGCGCCACCTGTAGCCTACAGTACGAAAGAGATTTGTCATTTTTTGACAATAATTCACATGGACTCCAAAACAAATGTATTTCTGAACAGTGACTGCAGGAACAATAAAGGAAACACTCTYGACTACCTACCAGCCCATCCATCTTTTTAAATCATGTCAGCGACTTCACATTGTTTGGCGAGTTTTATTGTTTCACAGAGGAGGAAATAATTTGTGTTGAAGTTCGGCACGTCGTTGAACTTTGCAGCTGTTGSTTCCTTGGGTTTGATTTCTTGCACATTGCTGTTTCATCATCTACCTGTCATTTGCTTGAGATTTCATAGTTTCTCCACACTGTGTCGTTCCCTAGCTTGCGCTGGCGCACTCAGAAGCTGAACCCTTCCACAAGTGTCCACTTGACATTTGTAAAACTTGCAGTCGTGCCGTGCGCCTGATCTTAGAGCTGTGTTGGCCTGGGCAGGAATTCTTCCTTCTGTCAAGGAAAACACATTTATACACCTCCTTGAGAAGCCTGCTGGAAAGAAAATGAGTCAGGCCTTTGTTTCAATCGCAAGATTGATGAACAGATTTTATAGAAAGGGAGAAAATGCAGACAGTGCAGCAGGTATCGCTRCTCGGAAGGGCAGCCGGGACAGAGTTCACGCTGCGAACTGTATCTTACAGCGTAAGGACAACTTGGATCCAGGTTGTACCTGTCGCATGAGAGAGGAAGAGGCGCCAGTGACTCTTGCTGTTCCCATGTTGTTGGTGCTGTTGTTATAAATGAACGCCTTAATGAGAACCGAGGGAATTTACGGGCAGATATGAAAATGTTGTTCCTATGGTTACCAGGTGTTCCCTCTCAGTCTGGAAATGTCACTAGTATAATGATAGCCCAGGGGTAAACACATGAGGTACATGATGAAGAAGCCCCCCTGCTCCAGCAGAAAATCCTCTCCTTGGCGGGCTGTTTGAGCGGTTTGTTCTGCAACCACCATCCGTTTTAATGCCTTTCTATCTCATTCTTTCTCTCCATAAGCTGAGTTGGGTTGGATAATAAGGAGCTCCAGGGACAGGAAAGTGCAAAAACAAAATGGCATTTAGAGCAAAAGTTTATGTGTACTACAAAGCTCTCTACTAAAATCTCTCCCCACTCATCTCCTCTCTACATGGAYGATAAGACGGACTGTGCATTTCCACAAGTTAAGAGAATAGAATAATAGTTTTTTTCCTAATGTGTCCATATACTGTCTGTCCTGAATATACTAATTCTGGTGACACTTGATATCCATCTTGACCCGCGGGCAGAGGAGGAAGGGAACGAGCAGGGACCTTCTGCCTCTCAGCTCCCTTTCTYGCTGCTTTGATACTGTCGCTGCTGTTACCCACTAGGTCTGTGAGGACTCAAGGTGGGGATGGCATTTCAGAGGGAGGCCACCAGACTGTGAGAGGTGTAGGTTTTGTGTAGGTTTTTCTGTCTATTACAGGGGAAGGAAGGATTGTGGAGTYGGATTAATTCTTGCTGCAGTTTTCTGAAGGCAACGAGATGACACTAGTGATTGCTTTGACATTGATTTCTCAGTACAAAGTAATTACCTGGTCCTTTAAAAAAATATATAGGAAGAGACAGAAAATCAGAAGAGCTGCTCATAAAGAAGTGGATCCTCATCATCTTAAACAGCCCTGACCCTAATCACTCTAAAGACCAAAGCATTAATATTCTGCTCAACCAGAGATAAAACTGAGTCTAACCATGGCAATATCCAGTGTGTTGCCTCCTGCTGTTTAGAGACTGAGATGCAAACTCCTTGCCCTGGGAGGGATTATGAATCACACAGTCCCTCCTGGAGAGTAGGGCCAGTATCTTGTGTGTAAGAAAGCAGAGCCACAGCTGGCAAGGTCCCTGTTAGCACCAGCTCAGGCCATGAAAGCACCAGCTCTTCTAGGGCATCAGTTTAAGATGATTACAGAGATCATTGACCTTTCTAAGGCCAGAGAACTTGCTGATCTTGCTGAGTCTCAGATTCCTAGTTGAGGTGCTTTAATCGGATACCATAACCTCTGTCTCAGGCCATGGAGAGAGACAGAAGCTCCAAAGAGCAAATCATTTCACCCAAGGTCTGAATATCCTTGGCCCATTATTCCTGTCTCAAGTGACAACAGATGCAGAAAGACTTCAAACAATTGCTTCCAGCAGCATCTCAGTCACTATCATGGATCTTAGTGAATCTGGCCATCCTGAATAGCTTTAATTACTTTGGATGACAGGTTGGCTTTGTCACAAGCCAAGTAGATGTTCTGAGATCTAGGAATTAAACTAGAGTTCAGTGAGATATTGCCCACTACTTGCCCACACGGCAGTAACATGTAGGGAGAAAAAATCAAAAATGACTGGTGCCAAGGGGAGGAATGAGACAGTAGCCAGTAAGATGCATGTTAATGATGAGGACGAGCCTGTTTAGCCTCTTCTTGTGATGCAAGAGATTATCAGGGAATCAAAAGGCAGCAGAGATGCCTGAGCTCTACAGTTAGCTAGATGGGCCCCTGTTCTGGGCTGGTGTAGCATGTTTCTATCTCTGATTTTGGAGGCTTAGGAAAGTTCCRCTCTCCTGTGAGTTTGGGTTTGTCAGTGTAGAGCAGCTGGACACTGGTTTTCAGGATTTGTCTTCTCTGGCCTTGTTTTTTGTTCGCCCTCTGAATAGCTCGAGAAGCAACATGGGAATCCCAGCATACCCGTCATCYGTCTCTGTTGTTTGGACCCTGGTCTATAGCTGTAATACCCAGGTGCTTCACAGTATAGTACGTGTGAAATTTTGGTTGGGTGTAGACATTTTCAGTTTACCCCTAAAACTGGTATAAAGAAAATTCGAGTCTGGTTAATTAGAATTTTGATTATTGCATATTTAAAAGTGCAGGCCAAGTAGTTAATTTTACAATGTCACCTCAGGCAAATAAAATAAAATAAAATAAAAGTACTTCCTTGAGCACTATTTTGAGATTGACTCTTTGCATCTGGAAAGAAAGGAATCTGAACAAATTCAGCAGCACTGACACATGTGTTAGAGGGCAGGATGGAGAAGGAAGAATTTCTTTAAAAACATACAAGTAGAGAATTCATGTGTAGCTGCAGAAATCCTCAGCAATTGCTGTCCTTGTGACAGCACTGGAGAAATCCAATCCTAGACACCTTGTTAAGAAGAATGACAACTGCGGTGTGGTGAATCTTCAAAAAAAAAGCAAAACCTGGTGCTCCGTGGCTCCCCTTTCCTTGTTCATTTGATTACACAGATTGTCTCCACAGATTACTACACCTTTATAGATATTCTGGTGACAGTGATGTTTTCTGTCTCAGTGCAAGACTACAGCCCTTGCCTGGTGACATATATCTCCCCATCTGCATAGGATAGTTCCACTGTTTGAATTTTGGGTTAGCCAGGGTTTTGCCCTGTTGAGGGAAATGGTACCATGGCATTTTAGACAAGGCTTACTGTTTGAAATCAGTAAGGACTATCTGCAGCTGGCCAAATAAGGACTATCAGTAAGGACTATTTGCAGCTTTTCCGGGTTAGTAGAAAGCCTGATTACAAAGACTGAAACCTTGTTTTCACACCTCATCATAGCACCAGGATGAACAAACTTGGTTTTTAGAAACAATATAGCCAGCTGGGAAGTTATTTCCTATCCTCTAAACATGTTCAGTGTCAATACTTGGTCATGTTGATCTCCACGGGAGCTRAGGACAGCACAAAACCCTCCCTCACATTTCCTGCAGCTGTAAAGTGGCTCCATTATCTGAACTCAGTTGTAAAGCATTCCTGATTTGTTTCCACACATCTTCTGTGATGGCCATGCTGATTAAGCATATATATGTATATAAATGTGTAAAAACACATTGTGTGTATGGTCTGCTTTGTTTCAGGTGGTTTGAACGTTCTCTGGATTCTTCAGGGAGAAGGGGGAGATGCTGTAGATGGTGTTTTTGGGTTGTTCCTCTTTTTGTGCAGTCATCATACTTGCAGACTGGTAGTGTTGAAAGTCTTTGTAGGCCAGTGAGCTGTAACTGAGACACTCCGAGCGAGGCAGAGTCAAGAAAATGCTGCCATTCTGAGAAAGCATTTAGGACAAGTGTTCAGTGGGAGCTGATCTCAGTATTCTCCTTCCATCATTTTTACAGAAATGAGGTGATGATAGAGTGACACTAAGCTGCCTTTTTCTTTGTTCTCCTTCCAGTCCTCGAGGCCCTATCGTTCCTGAATAATAATTCCTGAATTGGTTTACCACATTTAATCAAATTTAATATTAAGGTAAAAAGCACAAAAAATAAGCTTCTCTGAGAAGAATGGTCAGAGAGAGAAGAGCGAGATTCAGCCRTGCTCCCACAGAAGAGAAGATGTTGTCAGTGATGCAAGATGGTAGAAAAATGTTCCATCTGCAAGAAAACATTCAACTTACTAGACATCAATGAAGCCAATCGACAGGGTAGAACCATGAAGGTAATGTGAATTTTAATTGAAAGTCTTGCTTTCAGAGGAAACAATTAAAGAAGAAATAACATTTTAAATCAGTTACCTGTGACAATGCAATAACTGTGAAGTAATATACTCCAAACACATTTATAAAGTGAAATATGAAACTAATCATTCACTTTCGGGATGCAGTATAGAATTTTTCTGAAATTGGCTTTTTTTTTTTTCTCAAAAACTCTTCAGAGCTCTGTGAGAATATCCTCAACATGCATGTCATTCTGTTTAATTCCCGGTCGCTAAAATGCTATAACAATGTGCTTCCCTGTGTTTTACTTAYTTCCCTGTGTTTTTGTTAAGATGGCTTACTGTTAGAGTTCTCTGACAATACCAGCAGGTGATGGTTAGCTGTGCCAGGCTCTGGAGGTACTCTGGAAACTGTGAACCAGCAAATGTTTCCCCAGAGTGTGTAAATTAGATTAAAATAAATTTGGAAGCATCTATATCGGCATTATAAACAGGAGAAAAAAAAAAAAGCACCTCTATTTTATATACAACGTAGAAGGATTGGCTGCTAAGGGACGATGATCCTTAAAGAATGGCCATCTTTGCTAGGGATTCAAGTCATAGAGAGCAACTGGTGAATGGTGTTCGCAATGTAGAATGGAAGCTTGTTCTGTCAGGGCTGCTGCCAGCTGTGGGCTACAGCTGTGCTGGTAAATTACACATTAGCAGAGAGCGTTTTCTGGCTCTCAGGCYAGCTGGCTGCTCTCGACCTTGTCCSTACCGTTAAACTCCTTCAGGCTCCAAGCAGGATGTCCACATCAAAACTGACTGTTGGACATGATCTGTTGGACAGCCTGTGATAGCTGCAGAAATTGGGAAAGGCCTAGTTGGCTTAAGCCAAGCTCTGCCGGGGCCCTTCTGCCATTACAGGGGGGTTGGCAGTTGTGTTGCACTGGCCAGGGTGTCCTCTGGCACTGTGTTTTTGGATAGCACAGCTCTAGCCTTATATTTATTTAACCAGTGTCCATTTCAAAGATCACAGATACCATATATGCAGAAATTCAGTGTGGCAGGAGTAGCACTTTCTCGTGTTTGAGAGTACCTGAAGCTCTTTCCTTACTTTGTAAATCTCTGGCAGATCCCATTCCATATTAATGATGTGAGATCCTATATAGTTGGGAGTGAAGGTTTGCAGTAACGACAGCTCCTGGTTTTCAAGTTAAACTCTTGTCACRGAGCTGTGATGCCTCTGAGCTGGCAGCTTCTTTGCCAGAAGAAGAAGAGCAAGTGCATCATGAAGCCTTTGAGCTGGTCTAGACCAGTGGCACCAAGCAGCTGCTTTCCAGTTACCCACATCTCATATTAGGCTTTCAAGACATGTCCTAGTTTTTGACCTATTGAACAAGTACATAGCAAGTCAAATGGAAAATGCATGGTTTGCTGCTCTCAGCTTTGAGACAGCATCAGGAAGGTCAATCGAAGATTAATGGGTGTAACTACTTTCTAAGCCTGTCTGTAATATTTTTCRTGTGGCTTCCAAAGGAAACAGGACGCATGTAGTAATCCTCTTCAGTTAGTTTCCCCTGACTCTGACCAAATTTGAAGAAACATGACAAGGATGTCAATTCTTACAAGCAGCCAAGTAGAGGAGGGAATGTCTATCAGGGTCCGCAGTGAGGAAGAACAGCATTTAAGGAAAAGATGAATAAGGATTGTAGAAGGAAGAACAAAGTGCTCCTAGAAATGCTACCACTGAAGAAAGATCTTCATCCAGAGTTCTGTCCTTCACCAGTGGTGATCCTCACGTATACTTGAGGCTAGTTTGCAAAACAGGGAGTCACACACATGGCAGACCAYGCAACTGTGGTCAGCTTTTGGGAGAAGTGGCATTTAATGTATGTACAGTAGTATGATCGCACTTCTCAGCAAGGGCTTCCTAAGAGGTGAACTGAAGCAGCTGCATCTGAGATGAAACTCTCCCATTTTTTTTTTTTTTCTGTGGACTCCAGTGCAACTTTTTCCTTCTCTCTTTTCCTCCCAGCTACTTGTTTATTCYGATTAAATCTCATTTATCTGTCTTGAATCTTCTCACTCTCTTTCTAAACTCTTTGCTGAGATTTTTCCTCCCTTTTTTTTTCTCCCCTGAGCCTCTCCTGGTGTATTTCTTTACCTGTTGTCTCTGCTGATACTGTCTGAACTCAAACATCCCGACTCAACCTGAAGGACAGCAAATCTCCCTGCTCACTGAAGAGACCCTTCATTTGAAAAGGCTCAGCTAGAGACCAAACACAAGCATCTCTATTACAATTAAAACAATGCCRCGGCTTTCCCGATCATAGGCTGACTTTTTTGCAGGCCTAACAGGTGTGGAGAATTGGGAACCCTTAGGAGTGATTGCCTATAATGGCAAATAGCAGAACTGAACTCTGGGGAAGACTATGCTTACCCAATGCCATTTAACATACAGATATTGAGTTTGCAGGGCAATGAACCTGGGAATGCTAATGGTGCTCCCACCCAAGAGAGACAATGAAAATGAGCACTTGCTGTCAGCTATTTAAGTTTGCTTTTATTCTGGACCGCTGGCTGTGAATCAAGTTCAAGCCAAGTTGAACACAAGTCACCGGGAGCTGCATGCAAAAGGTCTCCAATAAAATGGGTGGCAGAGCCGCTAGTCTCGTGCAGCTCAAGTGAGCCAGCGTCGCGTATCTGCCCCTAAATGTCAATGTGGCCGTGTCTGCACACACAGACACCAGCTGCGTGGATCGCCTGACTGCACGGCATTTGGTGAGCACACCGAGTGACTGCTGAAGGTTAACGGGACATGGGAAAGGAGCAAGGGAGAAGGGGGGACTGATCTTTGTTACTTCTGTAGCTACAGGGAGGTTCTGTGGTCTAGTCCTTCAGGTCCCCTCTACTCCTCAGGAGGAGAAGTCTTGTTATCCTGGCTGCTTCTTCAGTGTGGCCGGGCTATGAGAGCTCTTGCGGTGGCTTCAGGCAGAGGTGAATGCATCAGCTCCTAGGCTGCCCTGTGTGTGTCAGATTTAGCCCTGTGTCTTATGGGACTGTTGTAGCCCTCACATCTGTATCTGTCTGTGGTGTTTCTGGCTTGTGTATCTCTCTCTTGTGCATCCCTCCCCCAGTAACATCAGGCTTGGATGGAGAACCTACCCTCTCTTGTGAGCCTTGGACAAATTCCTGCACTACACAAACAGTGCTTTTCGGGAGATGCAAAATGCAGAGAAAAACCCAGTGTGGGCCCTGAGCAGCCTTTCYTCACTCCTCACAGCCTGTGCCAAGCCACCAGGCTGCAGGTGGGAAGTGAGGGAGCTGGAGTTTGCAGCCAACAAAGCCGTTTTCCAGCTTATGCTTTGATGAGATCATCATCTTTTCATTTTTCATCATTTGTCTTCCTAGGGATGGGCAGAACGTACAAGGAAAAGAAATTAAAATGTTTGTGTGGAAAACACAGTGTAATGGGAAGGATGACATCCACCTGGGCTGTGGGACTTTGGGGACTCAGTAACCAGGAGGGGACACATCACTTCTTGCCGATTGTCCCTCTGATTCTTCATAATTGAAGGACTGACCTGTCCTGTGGCAGTTTCTCTCCACCAGGCAGGTTAACAGCACCAAAGCCTGGTTTGGGCACCTTGTGCTCTAGTACAGTGCATGAGAGGGAAAGGGCCTCTAGCTGCGCTGCATTTAGTCATTGCCTCCTCCTGGAGAGGACGGTTCGTCTATCACAGCATGATTAAGGGCACCAGCATCTTGCCCTGTATCAGGGAAAGCTTCAGAGGAAATTAAAATTGACTTCCTCAGGCAGTGCGTATTTATTTATTTTCTTTATGCTGCCTTTCCCCCATGACAGAGCTCTAGTACTGCTGGCATATACAATCTAATATGYGCTACAGGGCTGGTAGCGTGATGGATTTTAGAGTTATAGACACTTCTCGGTGAAACTCATAAGAGAGCGAGCAGAGAAAAGATCCTCAGATACACTGCACAAAACAATACCAGGCTGAATCAGGTCTTGCATGACTTCAGCTCCCTGCTACCACAGGTCAATCACACAGAAAGAAACACTCATACAGGCAAGAAATACTGTACCGCTCAGGTTAGAATGCAATAAAAGGTCCAGAAGGATACTTGCTGATCACTAAATGCTGCTTACAACCTCAGAGTAACACTTCACTGGAGTCTGGACTATCCAGGTAGCCTTTTCTCAGGGCTAGGCTTTTGTCTGCAGAAATACTGTCCCCAGAAGAGCCTGGTAACGAGCACTGCAAGTGAGCCCATTGCTGCTTGTAGTGCTGCCATTTACCAGCAGCTTGGGGCAGCTCCCATCCGTGGRGATTTAGCCTGGCCTTGATTTGACTCAACGAATGCTGTTGAGTGATTTTTCACTTGAAATTCTACAGTTAGTGGAATAAAAAACTTAATTTTCTTTTCTCCCTTTTCCTCACTGTAGGGGAAAGGAAAACAGCCTTTTTTTTTTTTTTTTTTTCTCAGTTGATACCCCTTATCTTTATGCTAAAAAAATATGATTTACAACTTCATAAGCTTTTTTATGCAAAATAGATTGCTTTTAAGCCCCACCAAAATATTTTGGGATTTTAGCTAGAATAATCCTTGTTACTGCACAGTCTTATGATTGCAGACTCTTTGCAGAATCTGTSATTAGTTGAAGGCAAGTATCTAGTAAAAAGCACAAAGCAGCAAAATATGTGACCTAGCCTGGCAAGGGTGTGCTCGTGGTCAGCTCTATGTCTCAAAGACAAGTTTTCCCCTGATTATTTTCTTCTTTTCACACAGCTTCTGCAGGCATTACAAGGTGCTTAGTAAATCTACTTTGGTCTGCAAACTAACTCATCTTTATTTGCCAAAATGATCATTTAAAAGCAGAAACTAGCCTCAGAGCCATCATGTCACTGAACACATAATCGTAACAGCTACAGTTACCAGTTTTTCTGATTTGAGAAGAGCCTGCAAGGCTTTCTACATTTAAAAGAAAAACTATTTATTATTTCTTTAAAAAGAAAATAATGGAAAGCTGAAAGCAAGCACTGAATCTTCATGTAGCCCAGTGGGTGCACAGACAATGAAATTACATTATATGTGTCGCTCTCTTACCCTTATCTTTATTCAAAGTATCAAAAGAGGAAGACAATAAAAACAAATATGCGAAGTAACCTCTGAACAGCACCGTTCTAGGGGAGCGGCCATATAACCTAGCACTGCACAATGGTGATGCTTCCCTCGCTGAAGCCCAGCTGAGAGGTAATTGGAAAGCTCTGTACTTTCYAGTTGTATTGGAAATTACAATTTCCAATTGGAAAAAAAAATGGAAGTACGATTGTATRTGTACTTGGAAGCTAGGTAGCTTCCCAGCTGCTACTTCGAAATGTGGTTTATTTAATGTGGTAGAGATGTGTAGAGTTACTGGCATAGCCATCCTGTTATGGGCTATTTCAATTAAAATACAGCAGTAGAAAATCAAATCATTAACCATTTGGGGTGGAAATTCCAACTCCTATAAATAGTGCATTAGTCCAAAATCTTAATGTAGAACAGAACTGCAGGAATGTCACATTCATCTGTTCACAGGCCAAAAACCAGAAGAGAAARTAATTTCAAAAGCACTGGTTGTCCTAATCGAAAGAAAAGGGAAAAATTAGTGTGTTGAAAGAACCTGAATCACTGAAATTTTGAGTTTTAAAAAGACATTTCCCTTGAAGTTTAAGTTTTTTGCAACGACACAAAGTTTTGAACTGGAGGGAAAAAAAAAAAAAAAAAAAGACTCCTGGCTCTTTTCAGAGACACCTAAACTAATAAGGCACTTCCCGAGTTCACCTGTTGCCCTTTCCTGCTCTTTTTGTACTTTCAGCATCTTCGTGAGGTTTGTTGCATTTTCAGAGCAGAAAACAAGTCATGCTGGTGTCGCCCTGCTCCACCAGACCGGTCTGCAGTGTCTCTGCTTGTGGCATCTGGTACCAAAGAGCCCAGAGGCACCTTGTGTCTGACTATTTTCTTTTTTTTTTTTTTAGGAAATTCCAAGAGCCTGAAAGCCTCATCTGTCTCTAGGCCCTCTAACATGGGGTCCCGGAGCTGCACAGTTTCCTAATACCTTTTGTGTTCAGTCTGCATCCTAATTGGTAAAGGATAACTGGTAAGGGCTTGTTCAGTGAATTTTCAGGGATTCCTCAGCTGAGAAGTCTGGTTTAAAGCAGTACGGCAGTTAGAAGCCAGTATTAGAAGGAAGTAATATAAGGAGAAGAAAGGCTCTTCCCCTTATGAAGCTGACCTTTAATTTAAGGGGTGCTTTGTCAGACTCCGTATAGCTCCCTGTGCGAGGTGGTTTCCTGCCCTGCTGATGCTCAGTGGTTGCAGACCTCAGAACTGTAGGTGTCTAGAGATGGAGAAGTTTGATTCCACCCTCTGGGATATAGCAGGTCTAGCAGGAGCTTCTTTATCCTTGCCTTGGTGGTGAGGTGGTGTCTTCACTCACGAAAGACTGTCTGGAAAGGTTCCAGCATAGTAGGGCAGAGAGTCATTGAATTCATGGTTGGTATTTGCTGATCRTAAGAAGACGAGTGGCAGGACAGCAGCCTTGACCAGGACAGCAGGTACTGCGGGCAAGAGAGTAAGGTATTTTCACATTCTCATCTCATGTGCCTACTTGAAAGTTTCTGGGGTTTCTACCAGCTCTTCAGAGAAGAAAGGACTGCACCAAGGGTTACTTTGGAGAGCCGTGATTAGGCCTTGCTCTGCCTTAACTTCAAGGCAGAAGGAACCATTGCCCAGCTTGAGCCGTGCACCAAAGGAAGCTTTGAAAACTGGAAGGAAGCTAGCCTCAAAACATGATAGTTTGGCAGCTCATAGGTCCACTGCACCAAGAGAGGCAATGAGCAGAGATGTGCTTCTTGGGTGAGAGCTAGCACCCAATTTGTGATGGCTGTTAGCACTGTTAAGGCTTGTAAAAGTTCTTCCAGCAGAAACAGACCTGTTTTTGTTGTTCTTTTTCTTTTTCTTTTTTTTTTTTTTTAGGAAATACAGTAGAGTGGTAGCCTCTTTGTTTGACATGTGTCTGTTTTGACAAGGATCATTTTCTGTACCTGCTTTCAGTCCGTGTTCTCTCTAGAATGGGCACGATAATGCTCTCTCATTATGCACCGACTTTATGGGAGAGGTTCCATAATCACTATGAAAAGGTCAGATGCTTCTGTGAAGGGCACCTATAAATGAGTCCATAAATAAATAGACTAGAAGTCTTCAAAAGAAGCTAACAACTTATTTATCTTTTATTCTGCTGGCTGCAGGGGACACATGAAAGCTCTAGCAGATTGCTAATTATTTCAGTACTCTTCTTTGGTTCCTGGGGTACCAGGATAGTCCTGAGTGTAGCAGTTTGTTTAGTGCAAGACTGGGCCAGTCCTGGAGGTCGTGACAGCATGTGGTGCTGCTGGTGGTGCGGTGTCAAAACCTGGCTAGGGAAAACACTTCTTAATTGAGAAAAATCTTTTCTTTTTCAGTTGAGATGGGGCTAGCTGCAAAATACATTCCCTGCAACAAGGTGGCATGACTTTTTCCCACTAGGTTCATGCTTTTTATTGACTAGTGTGAATGCTGGTTGCTCAGGTAGCCTTTCAAGTCAGGTCTGGACTTGAAAAACCTGGCTGTCTAGCCAGAACTTGGTTTAATTCCACACTCCAGTGCTGTTTAAGGTCGGTAATAAGAAACACCTCGTTCGCTTTGGTTTCATTCCACTTTTTTTATGAGAGAAAATGCTCCTAAATTTCTTGTATGCCACTAGCACTTAGGTTTCCTCTGCCTATTAAACGGGTTTCTTCCATATCAGAAAGGGCTGCGAGGGAATCTAGGGGCAGCAGCAATCCTGGGAAATGGAAAGATATAGGGTGCATCTCAGGATGGCTGTGAGGAGGAGGGGGACTGACCCTTTGGAAACAGAATAAGGCTGATTTTCTCATATAGCCCTTGGTTATGAGAAGGTTAGAAATTCCCAGGAGTTGAACACGTAGGAAAAGGTGGCACCAAAAAGAGACAGAAATCCTGACCTAGGGCCAGCGCAGTCAGTGGAAACCGGGGTACATCCCATCCATGAGGAGCAGCTAGAGACCGTAGGAAGCAGCCCAGAGGTCCATTCCTGCCTGCTGGGCTTGCACTGCCAGGTAATCTGTCATCCGGCCATTGTTCCTGAGCACTCAGGGCAAGGATGCAGTCAGGATTCAGTTTCTGCAGAGCAGTAGTGGCATTTAAACCCTTAATTGTTGTATGTGATCATTTAAGCTTGGGCAAAATCAGCTGTGAGCAGAGGCGGTGTCTCATGGAGGTTACCTTGATCACACCTGACAAAAGATTTGAAGAGAAGTTCAGCCCATCTGCAACAAGCTCAGGAGCAAGTCCAGCTAGGCCAAGGCTGCTCCCTTTCTGGTGCTCTGGGTAATTGTAACGATAGGTGCTGGGTAGATAGATAGAGCCCCACAGAGCTGTTGTTGTTGGTCAAAGCTTTTTCACAACCAAGGTGAAATGCTCAAATCCTTCCTTCCTTCCTTCCTTGCCTACCTGCCAGCCATCAGCTCAAGGCAGAGGAAACTTTTCCCCAGTTTTCTAATGCTCTTGGCTTTGCTGTATCACTTGACTGCAAGTGCACAAGGAATTTCATTCCTGAAAGCTCTTGTATAGCCCTTTCTTCTCAGTATAGCACTGCCCAAGCTGATGTCCATTCAAGGCAGACTCACAAGTAGCTGCTAACATCCAAGGCATTCTACCATAAACTGTAGGTTTTTGTTACTGTTATTTGTCCTGAGTTAAATTCAGCACTGGCTACCAGTTACATTTACACGCTACAGCCTTTCATGAAGAAAAAGAAGAAAAGAAAAAAAACACCCACAGRTTTATTATATTTGCTAAAACAGGATGATTGAGGATATTTGGTTTAGAGCTGTCTGCTCCAGACAAAATATTTCATCTCTATTCCTTCTGACAATCATCATTGTTATTTTTCTTTCATTATTCATACATCTTTTGAGGATTAATTAGGCAATAATTTTCAATAGGCCAGATTTCTTATTTAAAGGCTCTAAACAACAAGGCGGTGGATAAATAGGATGAATACACTTACTCAGAGCTTGCAGTGCACTAATTGCCTTTCATTTCTCATTAGGCTGGTTTTCTTTCACTCTGTTGGAGTTGTGCTATGTGTAAAAAATCTGTGCTCCAAAGCAAGTTGGTAGTGCCTGGGATGTATAAATATTGATGGCTGAACGTGGCTCGTGCTGGTGTCGTGACATTTCRCCCTGGAAAAGAAGAAAGGATAGAGCAGCTGTGCAGTGTCCCAGGATCCCTTGTCACCAGCCTTTTTTTCTTCAGCAGTTTTTTCATCTGTTCTAAGGGCAAGGGCATGTTTTTTTCATAAGGTGAACCTGCTTGGGAAATAAACACTCTGCAAATGTACAGGCTAGTATCTAACTATTAATTTTTGTGATCCTGTTGCTAAAAAAGTGGTCTATCCCTGGTACATGTCTCTGTGCTGCACTTTCAGATATGGTGGGAGATAGTGCCCATCCATGGCCTTGGACCAAGCTTTCATATGTGAACAGCTGGAARGCAGCAGTTCAGTTTTGTTCATTAGTTGCTTGAATTCTATTTGTCCAGCCTGGAAATGAGGAATAAATATGTAATGTGAGGCTTTGGGAAGCAAAACATATGTTACTTTGTCTCTAGAGAGACAAAGAAGATCACATTTAAGGAGACCAGGTAGAGTTCTGTTTCTTGTGTTTGTGTCTTGCTGTGGTAAAATTGAAACTATTCTTCAAAGCACATAGATCCAGGCACCATCCAGACTACTGATTTTTGGCCCAAGTTCTTTTGTTCCAAGGAGGAAAATAATTAATGCTTACATTAAACTCTGGTGGGATTAAGCATTGGGAATCTGAATAGCAAAAAGGACTGTCTGCCATAAAACTTTGTGTGCAATCTATCTGGACAAATCACAGTTGCAGTGGTAAAACTGGTGTCATCTCATCAGCTTTGAGCAGAGATTATAACAAAAGGTGACCACTGTGGGATGTTTTGTTGCAAGATCCCRAACTGGAGGGGAGCAGCTGAGCACTAGATGTTCTCTGACAGCTACCTGTGCACCAGCTTTCTCCTACAATGAACAAGTCAAGGCGTTGACACCTGATTGTTACACAGTAGCATTGATGCACTTGATCCCTGTTTCTCCCTTGCTCATGTAGCCTTCTTATTGTTAMGTCCTGGGAGAAAGCAATGCTGTTTGGGAGAACTGGAAGGGATGCAACAGGACAGAAAGAAGATAATTCTTTCCTAATAGGTAATTTAACCCATGCTACAAGAGATAGATCTAATAACAGGAGGATGAGTTTTCTCGTCTACATGTTCTCCGGTGGTATGAAGTGTGTGGGCTTAAGAACMGTGGCTGCCTAGCAATATAGTGGGTTCATTTTACCTCATGTCCCAGTGAAAACTGTATAAAAATATACCTGATATTATCAAGTAAAGTGGCATTTATTGCTCCATCTTGCTGCACCTTTATATGAATGTGTATGCATGCATATACATGTATGCATGTATGTATCCATGCTACAGGCTTGGGGCAGAGTAGCTGGAAAGCTGTGTAAGCAGAAGTCCACTTTTTGCTTCCATGGCCAGGTCTTCTTCAATCTTCTCTAGATTCATCTTTAATTTCATAGTTCAACACAGAAAGGAGAATTTGCTCGTGCTTGTTTGCATCAATTTTTAGTTAAAATTGTTTAAATGTATATAGGTACATATCTGCGTGCTGAATATTTATTGTACACATGATCATCACTGGCTGGGAAATATGAACACTTGCAAGTGCTTTCCTCTTTTGGATGTGCTCAAAGTATGCAGTTGATGCTGTTTCAGTTTGTTGTGTCTTTTAGGAGGTTTTCTCAGGGAAAGAGGCTGACTGTCAGGTCCTGGTCTGATTTGCACTGGGAGGTGACAGTTTTGACCCTGAGAAGCATATCCCAGTCCTATTGTCCTAGGAACAAAGTGCCGCTATAGAATTTCACATGTCATCCAGACATCAGCAAACATGTTCTGTCCATTAACAGACTGTGTTTTAGTCTCAGCTTTAAATCATAGAACAATATACTTTTCTACAACAATCACAAGGGATCTGAAGGACTTGGAAATCACCGCTTACAAAGCTGCACTCCCACAGAGAGATATGTGAAGGTTAAGTCCTTTGCTTAATTACAACTGAAGCCTCAGTCATATTGTTTCTTGCACAATAAGAAATTTCTTCGTAAAAATCTCACACCCATTTTAATCTTACAGCTTCTYGATGTAAGGATTCACTCACAACATTTTTTTTTTGACCCTATCACTGTAGGGTCCACAAAGACTAAGCTTAGTACAAGGATTGTTCATTGCTCTAGGGCCTCCTCCAAAACGTGAGGAGTACTTCACAGACCCCAGTAAATGACTGCAGGCTGCTAGCGCTGGCAAGAGCCGACAGGTATTAGCAACAGCTTTTGTTTTCAGTGATAGCAGTAAAAAGGATTTTACTCATTGATTTTACTGAACTAAGCCTGAACATTTCATTTTTTGTACCTCCCTTCCAGCTGCAAAATAAAGGTAGGAAATAAAAGGGATTTATGATGAATATYGTACGAACACACTCCCCTGTTCTCCCTGCATTTGTTCTGGCTATGGGCACATCTCCCTTGGCAGCATGGATTGCACAGTTCTGGTGTGATTTCTTCTCCCCTTGGAAGGAGCYCTACGTCCCTGAAAAGGAGCTGGAAAACAGTACTCATTCAGGAGCATGACAGGAAAATAATAGGATAGGCTTTCTCTTAATGATGTTGGTGTAAAGTGTAGGCTTTTCAGGATGGCTAAACAGTCCATTCTGGCCTAATGTAGTAGTTAATGTAATGCAATAGTAAGGGGGGAAACTGCTTGAAAACCAAACTGGCAGCTCACGGGCCTTTTCAGTCTGCAGCACTCTGCCCTTTAAAAAGCTGCCTAGGTGCCTGCGTGAAGCTGCGGCGTCGCACAGTTTAGGTCTGGATGCGGGCAGAAAATGGCAGTTGTTCAATAGCCCATGATCCTCTGCATCTGTACTTGATGCAAAAGAGAGCACTTGTATTCTTTATTTTAGCCACTTAGTCAATAAAAAAATAACAATCCTTTTAGTGAGATGAATCCATTTGGCAGCGGTGTATTTCACACTGGGCAAATTCCTTTATAGCGGGATTGTATCACTCTCATTGTTAAGATTTATCCAGGATGCACTTAATGTTCTTTAAGGATCAGCATTTTGCCACAGTGCCACAGTGATCCTCACCATCCACAGTAGTATAGGGTGCAAGTTTTGAATCTTTGGCTTTGCAGCAACAGAGTGATTTGACTCCTTATACTGAGTCAAAGTATAAGGAGGCTGTGCAAGGTTGAAGGGGATGTTAAGTAAGTAGCCCAGGCAAACGTGACCATTCTGCAGCCATATATCTTGCAGATTGTTCTTCTGCCAGGTAGAAAGTCACAGAAGAGGATGTTCCAGCTGCTCCACTAAGTTTTCAGAAAAAAAAAAAATTAGCTTCTTTGTATGCAAAAAAAAAAGATCTGATAATGTCATTCATTTACAAGGGGGTCAGATATGTAGGGAGGCAATTGAGCCTGCTCATTTAAAAAAGAAAAGAGTCCTCATGCTCTTCTGTTCTTCTGCCAAGGCCCCAGCTCAGCAAATTGTTTAGAGGTATCTTTGTTTCCTATGGCTTTCTGTCCTACGGCTTGTACATGTTCTCTTAAATGTTCCTGGATGTTCCCCYCTGCCCTCCGGATATCTACAGCTTGTCCCTCATCTCCTCTGCTTCCTTTCTGATCGTGCCCTGAATTGTCTGCTCCTAAATTCGTCTCTCAGCCATCTCCTAAAGACTGGGTTATAGTCTGGGTCACAGCAGGTTTCGAGGCTTGCTCTGATCAAACATGTRGCAGGACATGTGGCACAGGTGACCACAGGCCCAGCCTAGCATACCCTGTGTCCAGTCTCTTCCACTTAATGCCCGTTTTTGCAATTTGCTGGAACACACCTTCGCAATTTCTCCTCTCCCTTCAAGCTCAGTTGAAAGTGGGCAAGCAGTTCCCACGTTATTACGAGGTGCCTTTTGGACTGTCATAGCACAGCAAAATCAGGCCCTTAGAAAACGAAGCTAAAACTGGCCAGAAACATCCAGTTTCAGGTAAAGAAAGAAACTGTAGTAGCATGTTCTCACCCCAGCGAAGCATTTCAGAATGATCAGTGTTTGAGAGCAAAATTGGAAATGCRGCCTCTATCTCTGTCCTGTTCACAAACTGTCCTAGAAGCAGCCTGTAACCTGAGATAATTTCATAATTCCATTCTTACTCTTTCAGCTACCCTTAATGACTTTAAAATTGATTTGCTTCATTTGGTTTGGTTTTAAGAGATTATGGTTAAGTAATGCTTTGCTGCATTTAGTGTTTTGTTGTATTTTAATTTACTGTGTAATGACTCTAGATATGAAATAATGGTAACAACATCTGAAATTATTAATCAACAAAAGATGACAGATAATTCATGTTAAGCTATCTCTCTATTTTGAACCATTTATCTCCCAGGTAACATGCGAAAACATTAAATCATACTGAACCACATTCCTAAGCTGATGTAAATCAGCTAATATATAGCAGCTGAATTTCTGACCCATTATGTTTTTCCATGAAAGATGTTTTTGCATTCTGAGCATTAATTATCCATGATTCTTGTACTTCCCTTGTTTTCTGCCTTTGCAGGTGCTGTTAGCTTCTATTTTCTTCCAGAAATGGGAAAATTGATCTATATTCAGAAACATGTTCTTTGTTCAATAAGCTGCATTCTCATTTTTGGCACCCATATTTAAATCCTAATGCATATCCACATATGAATGATGTGGGTTTTATTGCTGACAGCTTTAAGTCCTACCATGTATTCCACAGTGTAGGCAACTTAACTCCTTGTTGACTTTATCAGAAGACCAAAGGCTTTCTGCAGAAGGGGATTATGGAAGGCAGACCGTGTTGCACACAGCTCAGAGGTCTGGCAAGAACTCATTCTTGCAATCCTCCCATCCAAAGTAAGTTAAATTCAGAAAATGAATTACTTATTRAACCCAGGCGCTGAAGGGAGGTGACAGGAGGGCTCAGGATTCCTCACCTGGCTTTTTACGCTGGCAGATATAGCCACAACTCCCATACTGAGAGACATTGTTGAGGAGGTTCCTATTTGCCTTTCCTGCTCCCTTCTTCAGCTTTGCTGAAGGATGGGCCCATATCTAGGCTCCGGTCTATCACTTTCCCCTTCTCCATGTGTTGACTTCAGAGTGTTATTTATCCATGATCAATGGGGCATTTGGGGCAAGAGTGGCTATATACTAGGGCAAGACCCATCACTGACTTTCCCAGGAGCAGCTCGCCACCAGTGACTTGCATCTGAAAGGTATCATTGGAGCCATGACTSTGAGGAAGACCCTCTCTCTATAAGCCTGTATGTGTGACTTGCCATCACTCACCCACATCAGTGGCCCTTGGAGCCCCAGGGGCACACGTCCCATACAGGAGAGCACAGCTGATTAATCCTCCCATCCCTACTAGATTTTAATTGGAAAGGAATCCGCCTTTGACTTAATTTCCTCTCTTGTCTCAGCCAAAGTCTCCTGGATCAAAAGAAATGCAAATTGAAAGAGAATATTTTGGATGTGCCTGATTTTTAAAGTTGAACATGAATAATCTTTCATGCCTCTGACAATGTCTGTACCATTTCTTCTCGCAAAAAAATAAGTCTGAAACAACTATTTCCTTGTCTGATGAAAAGAGTTTTTTTTTCCTTTTTATTCTTAAGAGAGGAAGACTGAATGATGCTGTCACAGTATTAAACCATAGGTACTAACTGCCTCATGTTACCAAACCTGAAATTATCCTTTTCATTAAAATACTGTATGATTTATTTTGTGATGAAAGGACAAAGATCCAATTAATTAGGAGTATCAAGATAGTCTGTGTGGGCTTCCATGCTTCCATTATATAACAGAGACTTATTCACAAAGAAATTCAATTGCCTAATTATCAGATTATTGGCCAATGCAATTTAATATAAAATCCTTTTATTTCTTTTTTCTTTTTTTTTTTATTATTTTGAATTTCAGCAATATGAAGGTRTTTTTCAAGTGGTTAACTTGAGTTTGCTTTCTTACAGCTCTTTATTTCGGTAGAAATTAATTCAAKGGTTCTGTTTTATTTTTAGTGCTTGTGAGAATGAAGGATATTTGTGCCTGCACTGCGAGGATGATTTAGGTATGTGTCTTTGAGGCAGCTTGAGTCAATTTACTTTAGTCTTGCCCCAAAATAGTCTTGCTCTTTTGTAGCAGACCTTTATAAGGAGAAAAAAACTTTCCACTTGCTGAGCTTTGCAAACACCTTCAGAGCAGAGGATGGTTTTCTTGGTGCCGTATGTAACATTTGAATACACCGTGAGACGAAAGTGCTACACTGATAGAACAGCAAAAGGGAACAGGAACCTTTTGGGTTTTGGAGGAGGAGATGGGTTTTGTCCATGTCTTCCTTGTGCTGCTTGAGGGGAGGCAAGGCTTCTGGTGAGGCCAGACCACTGGCAACAGCATGTGCTGTTGTGGGGTGGCAGACACGGGTTGAATTTAGTGGTCAGTAGCAGCTTTCTTCTCCAAAACCAGAGGAGATGAAGCCCCATCGAACAAGCAGTGACTGAGCCTCCCAGGGTGCACGACAAATGTAGAATAAAATGAAGACACTTTTGCCCAATTTAGGAGCTGTAGGAGCAGCAGAGAATCCCTGGAAAGGAAGAGGAGGTGACAGCTGCTCTTTGCTCTGGCTTTGGAGCGGAGGCTTGCGCTGAGAGACCTTCCTGAGAGGAGCTAAACCCCCAAAAGCCGCGTAGGGAAGCGCAAGCACCCGAGCAGGGCGAGCGCGGCACCCCCAGCCCCAGGCGGCGCAGACGCCGCGAGGTYGGAGTCAGCAGGCAAGGCGGCCCAAGCCCCTGCCTRCAAGAGCCGCCCTTGGGAAGCGCGGCCAACACAGACGGCAAACAGAGCGTGGTGCGTCAAAATGGGCGTGGCACGGCAGTTAGTGCGGCAGTTGGCACAAGTAGGTGGTGTGCGCGGTGGTGGGTGCGGTGGTTGGCTCAGCAGTTGGCGCGGCAGTTGACACAAGCAGTTGGCGTGTGAGGCGGTTGGCCTGGCGGTTGGCTTGGCAGTTGGCTCAGCAGTTGGTGTGGCAGTTTTAGTGTGGCAGTTGGCGGGGCAGTTAGAGTGGCAGTTGGCACGGCAGTTAGCGGGGCAGTTGGTGCAGGCAGTTGGCGGAGCGGTTAGCCCGGCAGTTGGTGTGGCAGTTGGCGCAGCGGTTAGCGGGGCAGTTGGTGCAGGCAGTTGGCACTGCAGTTGGCGCAGGTAGTTAGAGCAGCAGTTGCCACAGCAGGTGGCGCGGCAGTTGG